>NC_091692.1:13352803-13655833 GCF_041296265.1 Equus caballus | reverse complement strand
TTGGGAGTTCCCAGGATCATCCTCACTTCTGACCAACAGGCTCCAAATTCAGGCGTTCCCACTACCCTCTCAGGTTTGATAATTCACTGGGAAAACTCACAGAACTCACTGGAAGCACTGTGCTTATGATTACAGTTTTATTATAGCAAAAAGATACAAATTTGAAGAGACACATAGGTGAAATCTGGGAGGATTCCAGAAATGAAACTTCCATTGTTCTCCTGGATGCATTACCCTCGCAGCATATTGATGTGTGACAATGTGCAGGGAATGGCTAAGCAGGGCAGCTCACCTAAGCTTCCTGTCCAAAGTTTTTTATGGGTTTCATTAAGTAGGCATGATTGATCAAAATCACTGGCTGAGAGGTTGAACTCAATCTCTACCCACCCCTCACCCCCCTTCTCCAGAGGTGGAGCTCATCTCACTTGGCTCAAAGCATCAACCCTGGAATCACGTGGTTGGTCTTGCTGGCATACCCAGCCTACATCCTGACTTACCTCATTAGCGTAAATGATGATGTGAGGAGTGAGGGACCCACAATGAATCGCTCTAAAAACACTTTTATCACCTTGCAAATTCCAAGGGTTTGGAGGCTCCCTTCCAAGAACCAGGGACAAAGGCCATGCAAATGCTTCATTACACGCTAGAACTCCTCAAATTAGACTTGGAATCAATTTCCTAGTCTTTGTACCAATCCTGAGTACCATTCAGGTTGCCTGAGTAAGGAAGAAGCAGTACTCGTTGCTTGAATTTCTTAGCAGAATAGAGCCATGACTTTAAGACCTCATTACAAAGGTTCTACAGATTCACGTGGCCCACCCCGTAGGCGTCATACTCTCCTTTTCCAAGCAGCATTTGTCTGGCTTCCTTCCTACCTGACAAGTGTCACGATTCTACTCTCTCCTCTGTGGAGAACAAGTTGGATATTTGCGGATGCCTGGCAAATACTGCATTGGGCAAATGACATAAGTATTATGAAAACAGTGGAAAACAAAGGCAACCTGAGCTCGTCCTTTTGTCCAATTGAGAGTGGTCATAAATAGAACCTCAGTGTCCTTAACATTTAGAATCAAAGGCTGCTGTCAACTTTTCAAAATTTTCTTTGTCTGGTAGCAAAAAAGCACCAAAAAAAAGAAGGAAAAAAAGCAACTGAGTGACTCAAGGGGAACATGGTGTAAAGAGTCTTGCTCTTTCTTGCTGCATAAAGGGCTGGGAGATGTGTGCCCTTACGTACTGGCTTTCCAGATGACCTTGAGCAGTGCACAGAAACTCTCCCTTCCCCATTTTCCAACATGTGTGTTAATTCAACCAAGTAAATTTAAAGATCTAGTTGGCTTTATTCAATAATTCATGAATTGGGCAACATCACATTCAGCAAATACTTAGGAGCTCTGAGGAGCTGTACAAAATGGAAGGTTTTTATAGGCAGAAAGAGGGTGGGACAAAGAAGTTAAAAGAGTGGATTATTTCAGGCAAGGTCACTTTCCCTTAAGGGAAGACAGGGGGTCTTATCAGGCTGATTACCTCTCTAGTGTTGATCAAGAAATTCCAGACTGATTGGTTTAATATTTGACTCATGGGAGAGGCTGAAACTGCAGTTAGGTTGGGTATTAAGTCTTGGAGAGGCTTAGCATAAGCGACTCCATTTTGGGCCTGTCATTTCTTTTTAGCAATTGTGGCATCTCTGAGCCTCAAAATGATTACATGACTCTTTGAAGGAACTGCAGTATATCTTTCTATGATTGCTGGGCCTGCACTGACCTGAAGAACACTGTGGAAATGATGGCTGCTGACTTCTAGATGGAAAGTCACAAAATTGAATCACCCAAATGTTTCCAAGCATTGTGTAGACTAACCATCTGGAAAACTGAATTTTCTTCTAGCTAAATTGTATTATCTTAGAGCCTCAGTTTAATGCTCCTCCCCACCATCCCACTCCATTCTAAGTAAAGGTTTATTTGATCACAATTCCAGGGGAAATATGATGTCATCTTAATGGGTCAGTAGGGTGTTTTAAAAGGGTACCTGGGATTTTTTTAAATTGGGTATGGTAAGACACACAGACGCAGAAATGATTGTCATGCAGGAAAGGTTTTTTTATACTTATGTATCCCTAGAAATAGGAGGCATGGCATACCATGCAGGGCCGCATGGGGAAGCACCAGTGTTGGTCAGGAGGCAGAGGGTATGGAAGGAAATATGGGCAAGAGCCTTTATTGTGATTTCCACAGGAAGGAATGGATGAGGCAGGGTAAGCAGGCTTAGACTGCTAGTTTGAATAATTTCAGCAGGCTCTCAAGGATCAAAGCTGCCCTTAGTTGTCTGGTACCTGGCCCTGGACTGATTAGGTCAGGAGAATGGTGGCCCAGAGTGTGAAAGCTGGATAATGGAGGTAGTTGGTGTGTGGTTCCCTGGATTGCTTAGTTTGCACATAAAAGGTGTGCTCACAGGTGAGTTGTTTGCTGTCTCTGGGAATTAGCTAGCCCTGGGAGGTGCAGCCTGCCAGGGTCAGCAAGGCCCTAGATGTCAAAGCATCAAATACAGAAGCTAGAAAAGGTGGTTATTCCCTCGGGCTAGGAAGGAATATTTTAGTCATAGTTCTTTACGACCTTTAGCATCAAAATTATTTTTATTAATTTTAATTTAGCATTAACTTGGCTCATGCAATTCTATGATGCCCTAGAATTAACGCAGGTATTTACATTTCTTCAGTGAAACAAAAAAGAAGATCTTGTCCCCTAAAGCAGTAGTTCTCAAACATTGCAGCACGTTAGAGTCCCCGGGGGAGCTTGGAAAACATGTGCCCAGACTGCACCTCAGACCAATTAAATCGGAATCTCTGAGGCCAGGCATCAGTCTTTTATTTAGAGGCCTAGCTGACTGCCATGGGAAGCCGCATTTGACGATGAGTGCTCAGTGATAGTGTTTCTCAAAGTGTGCTCCCTAGACCAGCAGCAATAGCATCATCTAGCGACTTGTTTAGAAATGCACATTTGGGGACCCCACCAAGAACCAGGGAATCAGACGTTCTGGGAATGGGCTCCAGCAGTGTATGTTTTAACAAGCCCTCCAGGTGACCCTGAGCTACGCTACAGTTTGAAAATCACTGCTTTCTAGCCCTGTTTCTCAAACTTTGGTGTTCGTACAAATCACCTGTTGAGTTGACAGATAAATAGAGGACATCCAGTTAAATTTTAATTTCAGATAAACAACAAATAATTTTGTTAAGCATAGCCCATGTAATATTTGGGACATACTTTTCCTAAAAAGAAAAAACCTCATTGTTTATCTGAAATTCTAAGTTAACTGAGCATCCGGTCAGGGAGAGGCCTGAGATTCTGCAATTCTAACAAGCTCACAAGTTTTGCCAATATTGCTATTCTTTGAAGCATACTTTGAGTAGCAAAACTCTCTTGGACACATTATGACTACTCTCAAACATCCCATAATAGAGGATGGTCAACAAATGCTACTGAAATGGAATTTAATCGCCTTAAACTCTACAGCATAAATGGATTGGTTTCTAAAGGACACTACTTGACTATTAATGTAACTACCTTCCTGTCTTGACAAAACACCTAATTTATTTTCTGGATTAGAGATTACTTATGTTCTGATTTATAAATAAAATCCTTTGAATTTTCAAATCCAAAGAATTTGAAGCCACAATAGGAAATTCAAACATATTTTTGGAAGAATAGAGAGGTTATTTCTAACAGCAAAGGAAATGATCAGGATGATTGTCAGCTTACTATAATATTCTCATGCTCAGTATATACTTCCTATTTCAGAAAGCAATTGAATTTATATATTGAGACATTCAACTAAAGCAACTGCAATTTTTCTTCTGTTTAGGAACAATCCAGTACTTCCATCTTCAAAGCTGTTATTTACGTATCAACAGCTTTGTTCACCTGCCCTGTTCTTTGGTCAAGTGTGAAATTACAAAGAAAAGTAGAAAACAGGATGGCACCCCCCAGATAGTAAGATCAAAAACAGGCAAGGAAAGAGTAAACGCGAGTATTAGAACAAGTAAAGGCACTGATTAAAATTGCACATGGATTATCTTAATGTAAAATGAGTTGAATTTTTATTGTCATAATGTTTTTTAACATCCTGGGTGTTTATTTCTTCATCAGTTTAAGTCTCATCAACTTGTAAAATAGAAGGTGTTGGTTTTTTTATTAATAAATTTGTTGAAGTCAGTGTGGCCAGTAAGATGATTTTATGTAACTTAACATTATTCGATCAGATAAGCTTCAACAGATGCTCACAGCCTTTCCCTGTGCTGGACGATTGCACACTGAATCCATCAGAGGAGCATCCTGGCATTGATTGGGTTTGCAGTATTTTATTATGCCACAGTAAATTTCATGCTATTTTTATTTCAAACCCTACAGACCTTTGAGGGGACAGGTCTTGGAGGAGGACAATTAGTCTAAAATAAATAAATAAGTATTTTTCCAACTCTACCAAATTTACAAAGTACCCAACTCACTTTGGTTTATTTTAGATATTAGAAGCTAAAGAAATACAGCATGAGTTTTGTTATAATGGATTATTCTGAGGCATATCTGCACATAGTACTCCTAAACTTAAAAATCACTCAGAGCCTTTTCTGAGTCCACTCATAAATTCTAGTCTGACTAGTCATTTTCTCTGAAATTTTGTGAAAAAAATGATTTTTTTAGCTGATGAATATGTGTGGGTTTTCTTGTGGGTTTTTTTGAGGAAGATTAGCCCAGAGCTAACATCTGCTGCCAATCCTCCTCATTTTACTGAGGAAGACTGGCCCTGAGCTAACATCATGCCCATCTTCCTCTACTTTCTATGTGGACGCCTACCACAGCATGGCTTGACAAGCGGTGCTGTGTCCGCACCTGGGATCCGAACTGGCAAACCCCGAGCCGCCAAGGCGGAACATGCACACTTAACTCCTGCACTGGCCCCGAATATGTGTGTTTTATAGTAAGAAATCATCACTGTATTTTTATAGACTCCTTAGAAACTATTCCTCTCCATCCCAGGAAAGGAACCCAAAACTGTTTTTAAGTATAAATATAAATACTTGGAATCTGTCATATGATAAAGCTAAAACAATTTAGTAACAAGTTTGATGTCCTTTATTCAAGAGAAGACAGTCCATGGATGGGAGTAGTGCAGAGCTGCACAAGCAGGGGAGCCCTCTTCCTGGGGGATTTGGGGCAGGAGCGAGTTTTATAGGATGTTGGAAGAGACATCCGCGACACAGGGCATGATCGGCTGGGAGGTCGGGGGTTTCCTTATAAAGCCGGCAGGTCCTGTTTGCTAGGGAAATGTCAGCTAGCTAAAGCTGAGTTGGGGGATCCTGATTGGTGTGTGGTAGGTGTCCTTGGCAGGTGTTTCCCGTAAGTCCAGGCTGACTTAGGTTTACTTTGTGACAAGGGCTGGGCCACTGGGGTGACCTCCATTTTTGTGAGTCCCAATATATGAATTAACTTTATCAAATCCAACCTATTTCTTATTGCCTAGCACTGTTCAGACAAAGGAAGTAACATTTCTAGACCCCAGAACATTGATACAGCTTAACAAGATTGTTCTGACATGTATACTTGGCACATAAAAAAGGTAACATATATCTACACTGAAAACACATAATAAATTAAAGACCTATAACCCACTATTCAATTGAGATCCAGAATATTAGCAATACTCTATTAGCAATAATACTTGTGTGCGCCTTCCCTGACTCCCTACACTCACATCATGCCCACTCTAGTGACTTTTGTGTTTATCAAAGGTTTTATCATCTCTATCCACATCCTAAACCACATACTGATTAGTCTGCTTGTTTTGAGCTTTGTCAAAGTGACGTCACTGTACATAGCCTTCTGCAACTTGCTTTTTCTTCAGCATTATGAATCTAGTATTCATCTATTTTGTTGCACGTAGATGAACTTCATTCATTTTCCCATGTTGTATAGTATTCCCTTGTATAAACATACCACAATTCATCTCCTCTCCTAGCAGTGGACTTTTGTGTCATTTCAAGTCGGTTGCTATTATCTCCTGGGACAGGTATGTGAGAGTCTCTTTTATATATGCAGGGGTGGTCACAGCGTATGCGTGTGCTCACCTGCACAAGAGAATTTCAAATCGTTCTCTAAAGTGGTTATACTTCCTCCGCCAGCAGTGTATCCCTTTGTCCTTTGTATGTCAAACTTGAAGATCTAAGGAATGGTCAATGTTTGTGTCACTGAAGTGATTTGAAATACTTGTTTCTGCATTAATTATTTATTCTTCCAGGTTCAAGAGAGACTTCAGGTCTCAATAAAGTTGTTACAATACGTGAACCCTGTCTTCTAGGTTTTTCTGCTTAATTTTGGTTTAGTTTGCTCAGAGATGCCCCTTCCAACCGATGCACCATCATGCCCTGAGTCTTGATTCCATAATTAGTCCCATCAACAGCACCTGTTTCTTCTTTTCTGAATACATTCACATTAATGGCTGTATATATTGTCCTACTCATGCAGTAATAATAATCTTATTGTTATTAACAATACTAATATTGGCTAACATTTATTAAAGTTGGATGGTATCAGTCACTCTCTTATCGTCTCCTCCACTGTTACCAGGAGCCAAAAGAAAATCAAGGTACAAATCAGATTTCTGCTTGTAAAATTGCATTGGAGAACATGGAAAAGCATGGCCCCATCCTTATTTGACTTGTTCCCAGTCACTGCTAGAGAAACTCAAGAAGGGCTGCCCTCCATGTATCAGGCCCTGACCTGGGGGTTATCACTTGGGAAAAGGAAGCTAAGGAGGAAAAGAGATACAGCTCGAGGGCATGCCGGTAGGAGGTAGGAGACAGAGACAGTTAGAAGATGCAGGCTGAGGTTGCGTACATTTCAGCGCAGATGCTCCACCTTGGGAAAACACGGCCCACTGGAAGCCAGACGCACCCCAGTCGGATGGCTCATTTCTCTTCCTGTGGAGGAAATGAACCGCTCTGTGTTAAGCACTCTGTATACATTATCTCACTTAATCTGTCCAACATCCCTATACATAGATATTAACATTTCGTTACCATGTTGATAATGAAGAGATTAAAGGATTAAAAGTCTTGTAAAGCACTTCCTAGCTAAAAATGATAGAGCTGAAATTTGAACTCAAGTCTACTGACTTCAAAGCCCAAAAGCTTAGCCTCCTTCCTATACTGCTTCTCCTTTTAGCAGGAACACTTTTGAGACCTCTTGCCTCCATTCAACAAAGTAAGTGTAATAATAGAAAGGCCTAGCACCAGGTCAAGTCATAAGGGACGTGGCTTAGAACCACTTGGTTCCACTTAAAATATGCATCGTGCAGTCAGCCCTGACTTTGGGATTCCAAATTCAACATTAAAAAGCTAGCTTAGTAATCTTTCCACTTAAACATTTTGGTACTTAATTAAACGAATATCCACATGAGGCTTCATATGTGTGTCCCCTGTTCTGGGTGCCATGAGCCCCTGCACCCACAAAATAAGAAAGACATATTGCTTGCTCTCAAGAAGCTTGAAATCTAACGGAGGCCAGGAGGGAAGTGATCTTCCTTGAGAAGACTAAGATTCTGAGTTCTTTGTCTATGAATCAAAATATTAGGCACTGAAGGAGAGATTCAGTCCTGAATGTGTCAAGACAATGAGCTGAGGAAGGCTGCCATAAGGTCACTGTAATTCTTCTGAAGATTGCTGTAATTTCCTGTCTTAGGAGTATCTTGATAGCAAACCTGAATCTTTGAGTAGGATAATGATTTTGGCTGGAAGGAGTCATGGTAGAAATCTATCTTTTCCCTGGAAAATTAATTTTCATTAATTAGTTATTTCCTTTGATTTAAAGCCTTCTTTGGTTCTGCTGACTAAACATGAGTTTATGTTGATGACCACAATCTGCCATTGGATACGTGACATAATAATCACATAATGATCATTTTAGCAACATCACTTGTATAATAGTGCAACTAAACAAATCTTTATTTAGCAACTGCTATGCCTTGGGAATATGGTAGTGAATCAGGCAAATATAGTGCCTGCCTTCAGGGAGCTTATGGTCTGGTCCTGAAGAGTCACTTAATGAATAGTTACAGCCAGATGAAGTTTGGACTTCAGTAAAGTTTAAAACTTTTGCCTGCAAAAGATACTCTTAAGAGACTAAAAAGAGGAGCTATTGACTGGGAGTAAATATCTGCCATTCATAAGTCTGACGAAGAACTTGTATGCAGAATATATGAAGAACTCTTAAAACTCAACAGTAAGTAAACATTTCAAAAGTGGGCAAAATCGGAAGAATTCCACATAATTTATGTAGCGAGTCCACTCTCAGGGGGAGTATAACTGCCACTACTTAGGTACAGGCTGCCCATGGTGCCTTCCTCCCAAAGAGTACAGTACAGAAAAGCGGGAAGCTCGGAGACACCTGACAACACCACCTCAACCAGGTGATCTCGGTCACCAACAGGGATACGTCATATCGCTGGTGTGTGCCCTTGATATCACGTGATAAGGATGGCATTTATTCTCTGTGGTCTTCCTCAAAACCCACAGCCCCAGTCTAATTGTGAGAAGAACATTAGGCAAACCCCAATGAAAGGATGTTCTACAAAGTACCTGCCAATACTCTTCACAACTCTCAAGGTCATCAAAAGCAAGGAAAGTGAGAAACTGTCACAGCCAGGAGGACACTAAGGAGACATGCTGTGGGCCCCTGGATGGGATCCCACAACAGAAAAAGAAAATTAGTAAAAACTAAAGAAATCTGAATAAACTATAGACTTCAGTTAATAATAATATACCAACACTGCTTCATTTGTTATAACAAATGTACCATACTAATATAAGATGTTAATAAGAGAAATTAAGTTTACGATATATGGGAATTCTATGAACTATCATGGCAATTTTTCTGTTATTATAAGCTGTTGTAAAAAGCAATTTTTTTAAATTACATTAAAAGGCAAAACAATTGAGCAGACACTTCACCAAAGAGGATATATGAATGGCAGATGAGCACATGAAAAGATGCCCTACATCTTTGTTCAGTAGAGAAAATACACATTAAGACCACAATTAGATACCACTACACAGCTACTGGAATGGCTGAAATAAAAAATTCTGAGACTACCAAGTGCTGATGAAGATGTGGAGCAACTAGAACTCTTATGTGTTGCTGGCAGGAATGCAAAATGGTTTAGCCACCCTGGAAAATAATTTGGCAGTTTCCTTCAATGAGTAACTGGATAAGCAAACTTTAGTACATCCATACAGGATTTTTAAAAATCCGTAAAAAGTAATGAACTATAAAAGACAATAAGTGTTGGCAAAGATGTAGAGAAATTGGAACCCTTTCACGCTGTTGGTGGAAATGCAGAATGGTGCATTTGGTAAGGAAAACAGTATGGAGGTTCCTCAGAAAATTATAAGTAGAACTGTCATGTGATCCACCAATCCCACTTCTAGCTGTTTACCCAAAAAAGTTGAAATCAGGATCTCAAAGAGATATTAGTACCTCCATCTTCGTTGGAGCACTATTTACAATTTCCAAGATGTGGAAAGACCTAAATGTTCATGAGTAGATGAAAAGTTAAAGCAACTGTGTTCTGTACATACAATGGAATACTATTCAGCCTTAAAAAAGAGAAGGAAATTCTGCAATATGAAACAACATAGATGAGCCTTGAGGACTTTATGATAAATGGAGTGTCAATCACAGAAAGACAGATACTACATGATTCCACTTATATAAGGTATCTAAAATAGATTCATAGATCAAATAGTGGATTGATGGTTGCTAAGGGCAGGGGAAGGGAGATATGAGGAATTACTAATCGAGGAGCGTAAAGTTTCAGTTAAGCAAGATGCATAAGCTCTAGAGAACTGCTGCACAACATTGTGCCTATAGTCAAGAATAATATATTGTACACTTAAAAATTTGTTAAGAAGGTAGATATCACGTTGTGTCCTTTCCACAATAAAATAAAATGAAATAATAAAATAGTAATGAACTATTGACACACACGGCAACTTGGATGAATCTCAAGCTGTGCTGCTGACTAGAAGAAGCCAATATCAAAAGGTTATGTACTGTAGGGTTCTATTTACATGCCATTAGATAAAAGGCAAAACTCTAGTGATGGAGATCAGGTCACTTTTGCCAGGGACTATGGGTGAGGGGACGGTGTGACTACAAAGTGGCAGTATTGAGGATGATGAAGCTGTTCTGTATCCTGATTGTGGTGGTAGTTACATGAATATATATGTATGTGTTAAAATTCATGGAACTGGTCAACAAAACAAAACTCATTTTCCTGTTCTTGATTTAAAAGAAGTAAAAGGAGAGACACTCTAGAGAACCAGCCCATCTCTTTTACAAAAACGGATTTTTACAAGGAATGGCCGACCTGAAAGCAGGAAAGTCTGAGACTCCATCACAAAAGGAGCAGAAGGTGAGACTCATCTGTGGCTCTGAGGCAAGGACGGCCTCCTTCCGGCAGAGGCTGACACTAGTCAAAGATTGTAAATTACGTCATGGCTGATTATTTGTTTTGTGGATATTTGAGCCAGCCAAATTTCTGAAAGAAATTTTCTCAGCATTCAAATATAAACTGAAAAGTGTGTAACCTTATTCTAGCTTGGTTTTCACGGGGTCATTAGGCAGCTAATAAATCAGAGTCTCTAAAAATATAGCAACTTATTTCTCAAAGGCATTTGATCCAGATATTTTAATACTATCCTGAAGGTTTCATATCCATTGAGTTTCTGTGGAAAATACCCCCTGTTATGTTTTAGGGGTGCCTGCACTGAATTTTGAATGAGACCTTACCAGCATAGGCATGTATAATGCTTGCATCAATTCAGTGTTGGTGTTGAAAACGTGTGACTGCCTGTGGATTCAGGTACAGGTATTATACAAAATAGAAGAAAGACAGGAATGGAAATGTGACTACTGCACTATTCCCTGGGATAATGGCATTATAGTATAAGGCGAGGCAAGCGTCTCCAAGGTATTCGCATTATTTGAACTGCTGTGGTATGTAGACTAAGTACACACTCACTGGTCTGGGCAGCAATTAAAATTTAAAATGTCTATTTGGGGATTTTTTAAATAAACTATCTTGGTAGTTTTTGTATCCTTAGGATGCATGATAGACACAGGGTCTCAATGAGGCAAAAAGAGGAATGGTACCCCCAGGTAGACCAGGACACCCTGGCCCTAGGAACAGAAGGAATGAAACTAGAGTCAGGATGGCATTTCCATCTCCTCCTATGAGATTATAGGCCCATGGAGGACAGGAGGCTCTCCTGGAAGAAAATATTTGCAAATCATCAAATCTGGCAAAGGACTTGTATCCAGAATATAGAGAGAATTCTTAAAACTCAGCAGTAAGTGAACATATTCCATTAAAAGTTAGGTGGTGTGGAGAGAGTTTGGGTTCCTTGGCCTGCCATAATATCTGCAGTTAAGAAATGTTGGTTGGGTCAGTGATTAAACCCTCTGTTAAGCACTTTATAACCCAGAGTGGGATCATGGCTCATTCATCAAGTAGAACAGCTACAAGGGGGCCCCAGCTTGGGCAGAAAGCCTGTGTCTAAAAGTCACTGATTAATTACCAGAGAGATGCCTGCAGAGTCTTTGCTGCTAATATCTAAAGCGAGGTGTGCACCATCGAGGGCCTGAAGAAGTTGTCATGCCCCGGAGGCAGCATGCTACAGTGGAGCTGGCAACCTTTTAGAAGCCAAGTCCGCTTGGGCTAGGTGCCAAGGCCTGCCCCGTAGTCGCTTTCTCCCTTGGCAGAGTTAATGCTTCTGAACCTCAGCTTCTGTATCCTAAATGCAGATAATACTACCTAATGTGGAAAATACAAGGGATAGTATATGTAGGACCTGGTGCATATTAGTCAGGCGTTAAATGGTAGCTGTGATCTTTTATAAGGCAATACCCCTATCTGCAGAGGCTAGTGAGAAAACCTTTGAACCTGCACCCTACAGATTCTGCCAAAGAAGTGCTGAAGAGACCACAGGTGGGGTGGGAGGGTAACTGATTTCTGCAGAGAGCAGCTTGTGAAGGAAAGGGGTCAGGAGAGGTTCAGATTACTGAAAATACACCTAGTTCCATAAGGTTCCTGGGCTAGAATGCCTCTCAGAGAGCCTGCCCCTCTGATGCTGGATAGTGTACTTGCTGAATTAGTTTCGTAGGGCTGTTGTAACAAAGGACGTACCACAAATTGAGTGACCTAAAACAAGAGAAATTTATTTTTTCACGGTTCTGGGGGCTAGAAGTCCAAAATCAAGGTGTCAGCAGGACCGTGCTCCCCCTGAAACCTGTAAAAGAATCATCCTCGCCCCTCCCTACCTTCTGATGGTTTGCCGGCAATCTTCGGCCTTCCTTGGCCTGCCGAGGCATCCCTGTGACTCTCTGTCTTCACATGGCATTCTCCCTGTCTGTCCTCACAGCATTTACCCTGTGTGTCCAAATTTCTTCTTTTTATAAGGATATCAATCATACTGGATTATGGCCCATCCTAATAACCTCGTTTCAACTTGATTACCTCTGTCAAGACCCTATTTCCAAATAAGGTTACATTCTGAGGTCGTGGGGGTTAGAACTTCCACATATCCTTTTTCAGGGGACACAATTCAACCTGTAACACCTAGTTAGTATGAGTTAGAGGTCTTAGTTGTCATTTTGTACCCATTGTGCTTACAAGTAGGGGATTGCTGCTTGTTTTATAAAGCACATGTTCTGGCTTTCTTGAGCCAAGAGAACGGTTCGATTCTTGAGAGCTCAATGAGAAAGAAAACCGTTCCTCCCCCGTGCCCAGCTCTTTACTTACCGCAGCATCTGTGTCTGCAGCGTAAAGGTTGGGGGAAGAGTACGAAATGGGCAGTATCTTCATCCTACAGAGACCAGCCTCAGAGGCATGTCCCGGAGTCCTGCCCAGCTGGGGAAAGTTTCCTCCTGTAGCCTTCAACAGCTGCGTATGTGATGCCACCTTCTGTCCAGGACTGCCAGAGACTTCTGGATCTTCTCACAATGGGCTCAGCCCAGAAGCGGCAGTATAAGGCTCATGTGCCAGGAAAAGCCCCTTTGTGGGCTGTGGGCTCGGCAGTCACGGGTATGCCCTGAAGCACCTGGGAAGGAGGTCACAGCCTTCCCGGAAGCAAGTGTCCTACGACCCTGCACAGGCCAGTGAGTTGGGGGGTTTGATGACTCCTGCTCACCTCCTGCCATTGCTGCTTTCTCCCTTTCTATAGCCTTATCTGTAGCCTTTCCATAGCTCCCATTCCATCCCTCCACCCCATCCCCAGTCATCCTCCACCCTGAGCCTTACCTGTGTGATATCTTCTACATCCTACATGCATATAAGCCGGAGTTTTTATATCACAGGGCTGATGCAAAGACAGTCATATGGGCAGTGTTTGAGAGCTGTGGCTCTCAACCTTGGCTGCACATTTGAATCACCTGGGGAGTTTTAAAAATTTCGATGCCCAAGTCTTCCCCAGACGAATTACAGCAGAATGTTTGGGGATGGGATGCAAGCATCAGTATTTTTCAGGGCTTCCTAAGTGGTTCCAATGGTGGGCAAAGTTAAAAACCACTGATTTAATGGGAAACAGAGTAGAGAAAAGGAACGAAGTTACTTATGTATGTAAGTGAGTTAGAAAGTTACCTGCAGTAGATCAGGTAAGAGAGGACAAGGGCAGTTAGTGATGGAGAGGTGAGGCAGCTTCAAGCCATCATGACAGGTGAAGTCAAAAGAGCTTGGGGAAATTGGATAGAAAGTAAAAGAGGAAGGAGTCTGGATAAGGCCCAGGTTTCAGATTCTATTAAGTCAGTATAAGGAAAGCAGGAGGAGGAAAAATATGATTTTGGTTTTGGATGTGTTAATGTCACGTGCTTCTGGAGCTATCCAGGTGGCAGTGTCAGATGCTCAGGAGAGAGGTAGGCCAGAGATATTGTTTGGGCATCACTAGTATAACATGATACCTGAGGCCTTGGTAGTCAGTGAGGTAGTCTTGACAGAGCAGGTGGAGTGGGAAGAACAGATAAGGCAGAAGAAAGGGGCCAGTGAAGCCAACCGAGGAGTTGCAAGGATAGAAGGAGAACGAAAGACAAAGGAGTGGACAGTTTCAGGAAGAGAACAAATCAGTAGGTCCGATGATGATGCTACATCAAGTATTGCATTCATTGAATTTGGCAATACGGAGGTCAGTGGTGACTTAGCGAGACCTTTTTAGCAGAGTGGTGGTGGCAGGAGCCGGCCCACAGTGAGGTTGAAGAGGGAAATCAGGGAATAGAGACAGAAACTATAGATGACTCTTCTGAAAAATTGGCTGTGAATGGAAAGAGAGATACTCAGTGGCAACTGAAGGAGAATTCAGAATTCAGGGGAGGAATTATATGTGTGCACACACACGGGTGCTTATGTGTGTGTATGTGCGAGTGCATGTGTTTATAAGCTCCAGGAAAAGAATCAGTACCAAGGAAGAGATTGAAACTCCAAGAGAGAGATGTATAATTGATACCTCAAGAGTCCTGAATGGCAGAGAGGATTGGTATCTAGAGATGGTGGAGCTTTGAGCTGGAAGGATACCTTTGTTTTGTTTATTTCTTTGTGAGCCTAGAGAAACAAGGGACATTTCTCAGAGGAAGGGTGTGTTATAAAAACATTTTCATTTGAACCTTTCCTTGGTGCCATGGAGGCTGATGCTGAAGTGTGGGCACTGACAGCAGATGAAAAATGAGACTTTCAGGAGCAAAGGACCCAAGGAGAGAACCCCAAGAAGTGTTGAGTTCCGAAGTCAAGGAAGTCAAGAGTGGTCTTCAAGTACAAACGTTGCAAGTGGCGCTGAGACCACTATACTAGCCAAGGTCAGGTGCCCTGTGGGATGTGCATGGCATGGAAGGAAAATCAAAGATGCAGTCAGATGAGTCCTGGGAGCTGAGGCTCTCTTAGCCATCACCTGGGTCAGTCATAAAGTTGTGAGACTGCCCACCACAGAGCTGCTCTTTCTCTCTGCCCTGAACAAAGGAGGCTCATGATGTCCGTTGAGCAAAAGGGAGCAGGAGTTTGGTAAGGAGACTGGAGAATGGTAAAGCTTTGGAATGGCCACTGAAGAGAAGAGAAAAGGAAGCTGATGCGGGACAAATAAAAGAGTGGTTCAGTTGAAATGGGAGACTCGAAATTTGTAGCAGCATCACCCCTCATGGTTGAGTTGTCTCCCTCTGTGCTTGGCAGCCCAGCTGTAGGAGCAAACACACAGCATTGTGAGGTGATCTTGGTGGGCGAATGCAGCAGAAGTCCAGGGCCCAGACAGTCGAGGAGGCTGGGGAAAGAATGAGCCAAATGGGTGCAAAAGAAATGTTTATAAACAGAGATGATTATAAATGTAGCTATACAATTATCTAGCTAATGAATGACTCACAATTATGAAAATTAACCCAAGCTTGTTTTTAGATGGTATTTTTCTACTTTCTAAGAGTAAAATCTCCTGGGTCTTATATTCAAGAAGATCATCTTGCTCCACGTTCCTTCCACAGGCCTTTCAGTTTCCATTTCCCTCTGGAAAGGAGAATGTTTTACTCTCTCTTCTCATTGTTGTAGGTTATCTGGTAGACAGAGGGGCAGCTGAGGTTCGAGAGGTGCTTTTGCACTGAGTACATAATATTTAAATAGTGATTGAATTGGCAGTCACTGAAAACTCAGGGCCCACAGTTCCATAGTTTTTGAAGAAAGAACATTGGTTATTTCCCATGGGCATTCCATTAATGGAGGAAAAGCAGAACTCCACAAACTAACCTGGTTTGACATTTACTTAAAATATGCCGAGTGCTATTTATCTGGATTAGCTTATTAGATGCCCTAGCTCTGCCAGATAATTAAAGGGCAGCTGGAGAGTAAGGATAAAATCGTGCCAATATTTTACAAGAAGAACTTTTAGGGCTCTCTCTCCTTTGTTTAATGAATTTAGTCTGAACTAATGAAAGTGTTATGTTGGAGCCGGGAGGCTGCATAGGGAAGGATAAAAGTGAAAGGAGAGGAGAATTTTGCTTTCTCTCTTGTTCTAAAGAGAGCCTTTTTTATTCTGGTAAATAAAAGAGTTGGTGGGATAGAGGGAAGGATATAAATCTTTTCAGTTTTAATAGAAAAATTTTTATTCCTGGCTCATTTATTCTACTTTATGACATTATATTGCATTATAAAATATAGAAGTGAAACTCACCCTGAGGAATAAAGAATGCCACTTTCCTATATTTTTATTAGAAATTAAGGCATAAAATATCCTAATGAGAATTTATGGGGAAAACCTGGATAGTCTGGGAAGAATCCTGCAAGGGAGCATGCCTCCTGTAGACACTCAAATATTAATAGATGGTCGTGAGAATTTAAATTGGGTTCTCTGCTCCAACTCTGCTGCCTTCTTTCTCCTACCACAGTCACCTAAAATTATGCAACCACAGTGTGCAAGGCTTTGAACAGCACATATATTTCTGTCTGTGTGTGGAATGTATTAACCAAACCACAACATGGCTTAGCTGGAATGCTGTGATCCAAACCATTTATTAAAAGTGATAAATCACCATTCCTGTCTTTGGAAGAGTTGGTCAAGATAGGAGGTAGACATGTGATGGGCATGAGATTTTGCCCCAGTTCTGATTGGCTTCCTCATGGGTAGGCGGCAGTTGTATTCATGGGGGGATTCACCAGGAGCCTTTTCAGCGTAAGCTGGTTGTTCAGAGGCCAGGGGTGATGACTGGACACCTGAGTGAGACCAGATCAGAGTCAAGGTCCAGGAGCAAAGCCATCAGAATTGAGATAAAGTAACCAATATCATAGGCAGAAACAGAAATTCAGCGTGGCTAGTTGGAGCATGTGGAATTTGGACAGCCTCTGCCTAAAACAAAGGAATCAGTGGTCCACATAGTCAACTCAGATGTCTGCCTTAACTTAGTCTTGTTTTTCCCTTCTCTGGGGGCTTTATAAGATCCCGTTTACAAAGATGGAGGCCAGTTGGTGTAGAGAGAGGCTTGGACGTCATAGAAAGTCTACAGTGTTGGAGCCGGACCAACCCAGGTTGAATCTCAGTCTGAGCACTTCCTACCTTCATGGACTTATGCAAGTGAACTGACCTCTCTCAGCCTCCATTCTCCTAACTAGGAAGTGAGGATAATAATACCTGCCTGTCAGGTTGTTGTGAAGATTAAATAACATAATGTGTGAAAGCATCTAGCACACAAGAGATTGTGAATAAATATTTCTCTCTTCCCCATTCATGAGTGAACATTCAAACAACCTAGGGGATGTAGGCCAGTACCGAATCCTCATTTTCCAAATAGGACAAGTAAGGCATTCCTTTGCCTGAGATCTCAGGATGTGGTTCTCAAATTTGGTCCCTGGTCTGGCAGCAGCAGCATCACTTGGCAACTCGAGCCCCCTCCCACACCTACTGAATCAGAAACTCATAATCAGAAAGCAGAAACCCAGGGGCCTGTGTTTTACCCAGCTCTCCAGCTGATTCTGATGCATGCTGAAGTTTGAAAACTATTATATTAGGATAAGTAAGGTCAGTAACTCACAGTTTACTGCAGATGTGGAGCTCACAGGCCTCATGTAAACTGTGTATACTGAGCACCGTCTCATATTTACCTCCCCAGATTCACGTGGTATTGGCAATACTTTATTTTAAGCTGTGCAGTGTTGGCCGCAAGTGGAGTCCACATTGTGATCGTACCTAAGTCCTGGACTTGGGGAGATCAGTAATTTCCAAAATTCTTTGTACTGTCAGACCGTGTGTTTGATCACATTTCTTCATCAGATTTGGGAGACAAATATAGAACTCATCACCTCCCTGTTGCATGAAGCCAATTCTTTTCTTTTCTTTTTTTCATAAACTGGAAAAGAATTCCTTTTTCTCCAGTTTTACTCAGATATAATTGACATATAACATTGTATATGTTTAAGGTGTACAACATAATGATTTGATATATGTATGTACTGCAAAATAATTACCACAATAAGTTTGGTTATCATCTATCACCTCACATAGTTACAAATTATTTTTCCCTTGTGATGAGAACTTTTAATATCTACTCTCTTAGCAACTTTCAAATACACAATACGGTGCTGTTAACTGTAGTCTCGTGTTATACAACAGGAAGCCAGTTCTTAGTGGGCACCGTCACCTACTCTTTCCTTCCTCCTGACTGTATTTGGTGACTGAATATCCAGTTGGCCACTGGGTAACTTGGGATGCTTTCAACTATTGCAAAGCCTCAGTCTCAAAAATGGTCATGACTATCAACAATAGCAACCCAGAGAATAAGCTTCCAAGTGGCCTTGGTAGTTCAGCATGGGGATTATGAGGAGCGGGATCAATCCACAATTTCTGACTTCCATAGTCTGGTGTGGAGGGGGTGGGGAAGGAATGCTGCCAGCTCCCTACCCTGCACCCAATCCTACAGCCCTTGTGTTCGTTGCTGCCTCACAGTGGACAATGACTTCTCAGCAGGTGTCCATCATGCTTTGAATTAACTGCACACCTGCTTCGTCTCCCTCACTGCGTGCTTCCGTGGAAGAGAAAAACAAAACACAGCCTTGAGCTTGTTGAAACACATGCATTCACAAATGATCCCCTTTCAACAATGCCCAAGGAGATTTGGAAAACAAAACCGGCTTTTTCTCTTGTACGTAGAGTGGCCACCAAAGGATAAGCATTGTTCTATCAAGGTCCACCTCTTGCTGGAGTGATTGCTGGAACCTTCGGGGAAGAGAGAGTGTGTTTATAATGAGAGGAAAATGGATTAATCAAAACTCTAGCCTTCAGCTGTCAGCACTAGAATACAATATGTCAATTGGAATATGAGGTGGCTTTGACAAGAATAGCATCTTGCTTGCTTTAGTCAATCCTATTTGGAACAGCCTGATTTGAGCAGTGATTTTCTCCGCAGCAGATGAATGCATACCAACAAAATCCATTAGCTATGAAAGTTGTGACATTGATTTTAGAATAAAATGCTGTTGCAAAAGAAGGAAATCATATTCTAATATCTCTACCGCTGACAGCCCATACAAGCCTCAGGAGAGATCTCCTTGCAAAAATACATCCCCTTTATAAAGCACAAATAATTTCTCCATCTTAATCAGCAGCCTACTAGAGTCTGTAAGATCACCAGCAGTTAAATTTAAATTAAACATCTAAAGCAAAAAAATTGTTTGAACTGGCTTTGCTTCCTGGGCTTATAGATATTTATATTTCTGTAGGTTCCTTATGGAGTGTACTGGAGTGAGTCGTTCTGGTTAATGCCGTGCCCACGCCCTAAACACACCTATGCAACCATATCACCAGAGTTGCATCAGGAACCCATTTCACGTTACCGTCTGCTTCACAGTGCGTGAGAGTTTCTGACACAGAACGTGGTTGGGAGAGGGGTCCTGTGGTTTTGAGGCCATACAAGCTTTATCCGTTGCTTTCAAATTTTCTAGGCATGAATGACGTGACTGTATCTGTTCCAGTACAATCATGTCAGCAAGCTGAAAGTCATCTGCTGACATGTTTGGACAAATTGTCTTAGTATTACTCAAAGCCAAAATTGAGAAGAAAATAGTTTTTAGTGGAATTCCACTTGGAATCCATCTTGTCAGAGTCCCCTTTTCCATTTAGCATCTCCATTCTCCCCTGGGTATCAGTGTCTGCACTCCACTGCAGCCTTGCTCCACCTTGTAAGGACTGTTTCCCTCAGCTTCCTCGTAGGTAAAATAAGGATATACATTATTCATGTTCATACATATTCATAGGGTTTTTAGAGGATTAAATGAAATAAAAATATATCAGGGACCAAGCCTATAGAAAGTGCTTAATAGATGTCAACTATTGTTACTATTCTGATTGTGCTTACCTGCTCCAGGAGGCCTAAGCGTGGATAATTTGATATTTGTGTTTCTCCATTTGAGCACTGAAGAGTTGACTTTCTTTCCTGGTAGCTAAGGAAAAAATAAAACAAAGCAAAAAGCAAATAGTAATATTAATAAATATATGTTTTGTGTGTGTGTAAATATATACATACATACAGTGGGTGAATTTTTTATTTGAAGGGAAAGCAAGCTTATAAATTTATATGCAGAAAATCCTTTCTTGGAACTATGTTCAGTATGGAGTAATGTTTGGAGTCCCTGCATAAAGGTGGTTTGGTAGCAGCAAATGATAGCTTCAATCAGGGCTTTGCAAAGTCAGAAAAAAAGAATGCTTTTAGACCAGCTGTTCTTGGATCAGTCCTGCCCTAAAGCTGAGGGTCTGATATCAGGTAGTAACTCAAAAAAGATTTTTCTCTAGGGATTTTCTCACTGATGATGTGTGTTAGCGCAGGAGTAGAACCTGAAGAATCTAGAGCATCTCAGAAGATAGCCCAGCGGTACCCACCACTGTATTAACATGCAGATTCCTGGGCCAATGGAGACATGAGAAATAGGACCTCCTGGGAGCCCATGATTCTGCATTTTCAACACTCACCCTGTCCCAAGGCAATTCTGATTTGGATACAACACTGAAGTATCAGAGTCGCTGATTTATTGCCATCTCTAGCAGCCCATTGACCAACGTGCCTCTCAAAAATCCCATGCCTTAGATGGACAGTGGCCAGATCCTTTTTTTTCACTTTTAATTTTTACTTATTCGATTATTAGTGATATAGAACTTTTTTATTGAGGTATAATTGACATACATTATATTAGTTTCAGGTGTACAATGTAATGATTCGATATTTGTGTATTTTGCTCAATGATCACCATAATAAGTCTAGTTAACATCCGTCACCATCCATAGGTACAGAGTTTTTTTCCTGTGATAAGAACTTTTAAGATCTACTCTCTTAAAAATATGAAACACTTGAGGCCGCCCCATGGCCGAGTGGTTAAGTTCACACGCTCCACTTGGGCAGCCCAGGGTTTTGCAGGTTCGGATCCTGGGCACGGACATGGCACTGCTCATCAAGCCATGCTGAGGTGGCGTCCCACATAGCAGAACCCCAAGGACATACAAGTATAATATACAACTACTTATTGAGGGGCTTTGGGCAGAAGAAGAAGGAAAAAAAAGATTGGCAACGGATGTTAGCTCAGGGCCAATCTTTAAAAAAAAAAAAGAAACACTTCACAAATTTGCATGTCATCCTTGCTCAAGAGCTTGCTAATCTCCTCTGTATCCAATTTTAGTATTTGTGCCGCCAAAGTGAGCACTGGGCAGATTCTGGATACGCTAGGTCCGTAACTGAATTCATATGTCAGAGCCGGCCATATGGGGGGGCAGAGAGTTAAGGAAATGGAGAGTCATGTGCTTGACATGAAACCCAACAGAAGAGGCACCATTTGGTTGTGATTATTTAAAAACCAAACTTCTGTTTCTCAGCAATAGTTTAGCATGGACATGGGAAATTGGTGACTGCAGATAATGCCAGTAGTTGCCAACAATAAAAATGGAATCCTATAAACACTTACGCAAGTTTATGGTCCAATCATTGAAGTTCTAGACTGCCTGGCACAATTTAGATGCTCGATAAGTTTATGTTAAATGATTAAATACCAAGAAACATGTATTGTAGGCTTAATCAATAAGTACTATGGTAGACACACTGTTGGAAAGCAGAAACAGAAGGCTTCCCAGAGGAGGTGACATTTGAGTGACCCCCGAAGAAGAAGCAGGGCTTTGTGAGGAGGAGCAGCTTTTCAGGCACGGGAAACAATGTGTAGAAAGACACGGACAAAGGAGAAACCTTGTCTTGTTTAGGAATTCCAAGTAGTTCTACATGGCAGGTGTACCACAGTCCCACAGAGAGAAGTGCCGCAGAGACCGGGGCCAGTGAGTAAGAAACAATGAGACCCTGCAAGATGATTTCAAGGGGTTGAGATGGAAAGAAGACTGAGCTCAATGCCAAAGTCCTTCATGAAAGAGATGCAGCCCTGAAAGTTGGCAGAGCACAGGGATGAGACAGGAGGAAGGAATGGATAGAATAAATGTCACTGCTGGGTGATGGAGAACTGGCATCTGATCCAGGATGATGAGGGAGAATGTGCCACCTTCACTCAAGATTTGGCAAGGGAAGAAGTGCCTTCAGGGGGAAAAGTCCGTCTTCTCTAAAGGCAAGGAAGGTGGAGACAACATTTCAGGAAGAGGTTGAAGATGTAGGGGAATTGTATTCCTAACAGCAGGATAGGAATGGCCAAGAGGGAGGACCATAGGGGTAGGAAGAGTTGGAGGAAGGAGAGAAACTGTACAGGGCTCATCGTTCAACCAAGCAGTGTGGTGTTCAGGAAAGACAGCAATGGGAATGAGGTGATTCTGTCCACTTGACCTCCGATTCTAAGTAGAGCTTCTGTCCTGGTTCCTGAATTTTCTCTTGGGCTGTTAATGATGTAGACAGTGCACCTCTAGATTGAGGGTAAGGCCATCTTTTTGGCCATTGTATATAGTCCTACATTCCATATAGCTGTGTTCTCTCTTAGTTGAGAAAATATGCAGTAGTAATCACAGAATAATACTACCCAATTCCTGTTTGCTTTTTATGCACCATACATTAGGAAAATGTGTTCTCAAATTTATCGAGGAGAAAATGAGCACTAACAGGCTAATTTGTTTTTGGTGCTTTCCTACAGGACAGAAGGGTAGACCAGAGTTAGTGTCTATTCAGGGGGAAATAGATCTATAAAATTCACTAGCATAAATTCTCGGACAAGGAATGACAGGGATGCCCCCGTCAGCACAGAGTCTGAACTAACTGTAACAAATATCCTAAAGGGGAGGAGATTTTACACTTTAATACAATTCAACAAACATTTTAAAGTGTATAAAGTTAATGGCTCCCAATTGGGGAATAGCCCAAGAATCTGTAAAATAGGAAGAGACTCACATAACTCTGTATAATTGAGAGGAAGTGTGTGTCCAGTCATCAGCAAACATTGTTTCTAGATCCCAGTTGCCTAAGCCGCATTGTAGGAAAGGATGCCCCAGACCACTCGTTATTGTCCCTGACAGGGGAGCCAGCCCCTGCCCTCAGGATGAACTCTCGCCCAGGGTGGTTTGTTGACAGTTTTGTTCCATTGAGTAGATAATTGCTGGGAAAAGTACCTGAACTTGTGAAGCCTTCAAACGGAATTATCTGATTTCCATTTGTGTGTTGTGCTGATAAATACGCCATTAGTTTCCCCACCACGGTCCTCCCTGGCTGACTTTATTAAACCAGATATAATGGCAGGTTTTCTGCTGAATTCAGTCCATCTGCTTTATGCTCACGTGTAGTTGAAGAGGATATTTCCCCCCAAATCAGTGTGAGGATAGTCTTATCCAAATCTTTGTCCCTGGGAGGCATCTTGTTCAGCTTTAACCTCCTTCTCCCACAAAAATATCAGAGTTCCAATTGTGCACATTGTTAGCAATTTTGAGGGTCAGAATCAGTTTAATGGAAAATAGTCCCTTTCAAGACAATCTAGGACCTCTATCTGCAGAGTTGAGATAAGCACAGACAAGCTGATTATTATATAATCAACAATACTAATTAGTTTATTTAAAACACGTGTGATTAATGCTACACTTTATCTTAGTGGGTCTCAAACTTGAGAGTGCATTGAAATCACCTGGGAGGGCTTGTTAACACGGATTACTGGGCCCCAACCCCAGAGTTTCTAATTCTCTAGGTCTGGGGTGGGGTCCCAGAATTTTAAATTCTGACAGGTTCCAAGATGGTGTTGATGCTGCTGGTCTGGAACCCACAGTGTGAGAACCATGTTCAAGTTTCTGGTTATCATGATAAGTTAATTGAGCCAGATGTTTTCCTCTTTCATTGTTAAAGCTGCTTCTTGAAGTGATCTAAGGACCACAATATAACAGAATCGCTTAGGATGCTTATGATCAATGAGTGAGACCCATCCCAGACCTCTGACTCAGAGGCCCGGTGTGATGAACAAGCTTTCTAGGAGATACTGACAAACTGTCCTACAACAGTGATTCTCAGTCTTGCTTCCATATTGGAATCTCTCAGAGAGCTTTAAAAAACACCAGATTCCTGGTGTCCAACTATGGAGATAGTGATTTAATTGATTTGAGTACAGCCTGAACATTGAAGTGTTTGAAGGCTTCCCAGAGATTCTAATGTACAGCCAAAGTTAAGAACCACTGCCCTAGAAGGATAGTCTGTGGATAAATTCTGCCCAACTTGTCATTTCTTAAACTGTGTTCCTCAAGAGACTTTGTGATCCACCGGATGTTTATAAGTATTATTTTTTTAAATACCCTAGGAAATACTGGGTTAAAAATATTTTTTAAATTCTAGGGTGCTTTACACCAAGATATCTCAGGGCCCATAATATGCTATTTTGCATCACAACTCTTCCATGTGACATTTCCCAAACAATTTCACCAAGGAACACTTTTTTGAAGAGCATGTTATTAAATGGGTTTCGGGTTTCAGAGAACCCCTAAAATTGTGTGTGTTGGTGCGTGAATGTATTAACACATCCACCTATGTCTTTTCTGGAGAGAAGGCTCATAACATTCATCAGATTTTTCAGCCAGTTCAGAACATGATCCATAGATAGTTCAAAAATGCTCACCTAGGGGCCCACCTCGTGGCGTAGTGGTTAAGTTCGCTCACTCCACTTTGGCAACCCATGGTTCGCAGTTGAGATGCTGGGCATGGACCTATACACCACTCATAAAGCCATGCTGCACTAGCATCCCACATACAAAATAGAGGAAGATTGGCACACATGTTAACTCAGAGCCAATCTTCCTCACCAAAAAAAATATATGTATATACTCACCTAGAGTGTCAGATCCACTTTGGGGTGCTAAGAACACCTACAATAAGCAAATAAAGGAAACAGAATTGGTCCTTCCTGATCTGAGACATGGTATTTCCACCAGGTTATCTTCACACTGATACTTGCTAGTTCACTTCTTTTGGGTCTTTTAATCATCTTTATTATAATATAATTCTCATGCTACAAAATTCACCTATTTAAAGTATACAATTTAATGCCTTTAGTATAGTTACAGAGTTGTGCACCCATCACCACAACCTCAGTTCGTCACCCCCCAAAAAAATCCCATGCTCATTAAGGAGTAAATCCTTCCTCTCTCCCTCGCCAGCCCTAGGCAACCGTTGGTCTACTTTCTGTCTCTATTTCATGTAAAAGGAATCATACAATATGTAGTCTTTTATACCTAGTTCCTTTCACGTAGCATAATGTTTTCAAGGTTCGTCCATGTTGTAGCATGTGTCAGTACTTCATTCTTTTTATTATCAAATAAAGTTCCCTTGTATGGCTATACCACATTATATTTATCCATTTGTCCTTTGATGGGTATTTGGATCATTTCCACTTTTGGGCTATTGTAAATAATGCTGTGATGAGCAGTCATTTGCAAGTTTTTATGTGGACGTGTGTTTTCATTACTCTAAGAGTGGAATTGCTGGGTCATGTGGTAACTCTGTGTTTAACAATTTGAGGAACTGCCAAGCTGTTTTCCAAATTAACTGCACCATCTTACATTTCTACCAGCAGTGAATGAGGGTTTCAGTTTCTTCACATTCTTACCAACACTTGTTATTATTAATTTTTTTTTATTGTAGGCTTCCTAGTGGGTGTGAAGTGGTATCTCATGTGGTTTTGATTTGAATTTCCCTAATGGTTAATGATGTTGAGTATAATTTCGTGTGTTTGTTGCCCATTTACATATCTTCTTTGGAGAAATGTCTATTCAAATCCTTTGCCCAATTTTTAATTGGGTTATTTAACTTTTTATTATTGAATTATATGAGTTCTTTATATATTCTAGGTACAAGTCCCTTATCAGATATATGATTTAGAAATATTTCATCCCATTCTGTGTGATGTCTTTTTAGTCTCTTGATATAATTTTTTTGTGCTGTTATTATTTGCAGCACAAAAGCTTTTAATTTTGATGTAGTTCAGTATATCTATGTTTTTTCTTTTTTTACTTGTGCTTTTTGGTCTCATATCTAAGAAATTGTTGCCTAATCCAAGGTCACAAAGGTTTATGCCTATTTTCTTCTAAAAATTTTATAGTTTGAGCTCTTACATTTAGGTCCATGATCCATTTGGAGTTAATTTTTGTGTATGGTATAAGGAAGGGACCCAACTTCATTGTTTTGCATGTGTATGTCCAGTTGTCCCAGCATCATTTGTTGAAAAGACCCATTGTATTGTCTTGGCCTCCTCATTCTTCTGAAAATGAAGTGACAGAAATAGATAAAATAGTAAGATTTTCATAGGTTAAAGATTCACTGAAAACCAGATAAGGTAAATATGTGTGTTGAATATTGTTAGTGTCCTGAAGCAATTTAAGAGCCTAATTCAGCATCCGTCACATGCTGATTAAGTACTTCCCGTGTACTGGGTTCTGATAGAAAGGTGAATTAACCATAATTTCTATCCAATCTCTCAATTCACCTGGGAAGACAGACAGGTAAGCAAACCAATATAGCAATATGGTAAATGCTTTGGTAGAGATATGTACAAAGGAAAATATGGAAACACAGTAGCCCAGTAGCTTACATGAAATTTGAGCTCAGCCTTGATGGTGGGAAGGACTCTCCTGGGAGAAGGGAAAGGGAGTGGAGTGGAGGGAAATGATCTGCAGGGAGTTCCATCGGACTGGAGGCTTGGAGTCTGTGTGGAGAGTAGTTGGAGATGAGATGGAAAGGCAAACATTGTGAAGAGCTCTGCATGCCCTCTTGTGGAGTTTGGGCCACGTTCTGTGGGCAAGAGGGAGTCACTGAAGGGCCTTAGGCAGAGGTGGTTTAGTGAATTTCAGAAGGTTGCTGAGCCTTCTTTGGGAATCTGGCTTTGGCAAGAAGTGATCCCAGCCCTGGCATCACTAGCCAAGAATCATAGAACTTTCCTTCTCTCCAAACCATGCCTCCAGGGCTTACGTTCTCCTTATATAGGAAATTTTCCACTCTAGGGGGCCAATCACCTATAGGGTTCTCAAACTCCCTTCTTTATACTAGAGCACTGGCTCCAATAAAAATGAAAACCTAAGTAAGATAAAATAATAATTTCTTTAGCCATTAACAGTATCTCATCAGAGGCCAACCAACTCTCATCAACTTGGGGGTCAATCCTTTTAGGAGAAAGGGAATAGCACTTGAAGCTATCAGAACACCATAGCTGCAGAAACCCTATAGCTTACTCTTATGGCTACAACAACTCGGCAGACCTGGGATAGCCCAGAAAACAGTAAAAAGTATTTTTATTATGCTAATGGACCTGGGACACAGACACCTACCTCTAACTCTCTACCCCATCTGCCATCTATGTCTCCAAAGACCTTAATGGTATTTGATGATTCCTATTATTAAGACAGAGGCTCTGTGTGTGTGTGTGTTTTAACTGAAAAGGACTCTTTTGTTTTTTTTTTTTTTGGAGGAAGATTAGCCCTCAGCTAACTACTGCCAGTCCTCCTCTTTTTGCTGAGGAAGCCTGGCTCTGAGCTAACATCCGTGCCCATCTTCCTCTAGTTTATACGTGGGACGCCTACCACAGCATGGCTGCCAAGCAGTGCCATGTCCGCACCCGGGATCCGAACCAGCGAACCCCGGGCCGCCGAGAAGCGGAACGTGCGAACTTAACCGCTGCGCCACCGGGCCGGCCCCTGAAAAGGACTCTTAAGGGAACAAGCTGTAATGCCCAGCCTGAGCTCCAAGGAGGAAAGTCTAAACACTGTTATTTGTAAAACAGAGCAAGAAAATGTTCCTAAACCCTTCAAGAGACAAATAATATCTTCAAAATTCATGGGAAGGAAGGTAGCATAGTGGTTGAGTATTGGAGCAGAGTCATACTACTGAATTTAAACCCTGTGTCTATCACTTACTAGCTGTGTGATCTTGGACAAGTTACTTCTTAAAGCTTTAGCTTTTTGATCTGTAAAATAAGGATAATAATAACACCTACCTTATAATGCCATTGTGGGGATTAAATGGGATAATCCAGGTAAAAGGCTTTGCTGGATTAAGATTAAGTGCTCAATAAATGATCTCTGTTATCATTGCTAGGGCCAGAGAGATTTCTTGTTTCACTTCAGAAATCAGTGTAGATGCAGGACACTGAAAAAAGCTGTGTAAGACCTTCTGAACTGAGTCCTTGGCCAAACCACACAGCTATGCACATTGGCTTTAAGCAACACGTATAACTTCTGAGGAAATCGTACTGCTCTTATATCTGTCCCAGTGATATTTTTAAAACATGCCTTTGTGATGGGAACTCAGCTACATTTGTTTATGGTGATTTGTGTCTTGTTGAAGAAAACAGCTTCCAGCTATTAACTGAGAGATGTGACCAGAACTAGCTTTAGCTGAAGTCCATGGTTTCTCCGGAAAAGGCATGTGAGGTTGCAGTTACTACCCAGGCGATGGACATAAGCTGTATAATTAAGGAGAGGATACATTACCCAAAAGTTATGATGATAAAAAGGGGGAAGATGATATGTAATTAACCTTTCAACAGTTAACATCAGCGGTTACCTAAAGGTCTTTTCACAGAACTGCTCATTGGAAAAGCATCCAGTTTTGCTGCAGCGTGTTCTTAAATATTTAATTTATCTGCCTGCAGATAAAGTCATGTCCTCTTCTTTATTTTTTTCGTTGAGCTATAGAGTTCTGCTTTCACCACATCAACATTCAAAATTGTATTTTATTAAATGCATTGACTTTTAAAGGAGCTGATTTTTCTCTGGATTCTATAAATATAAACTAATAGCTGATAAATATTAATTATGGGGAAATCGGCCTGATGTTTCTGTATTATTGAAAGATAAGTTTGAGATGCAGATTTTAGGTTTTAGATTTTAGACAGCCACGTCTCAGTGAGTGGGTGATAGGACAGGCCAGACAGAGCAGAGCCAAAGCAGGGACACAGACCAGGGAGACCTGGGGATGACAAGTATAAGCAGAGGGATGTTGGAAGATTTGGTGTGAGGGAAGTGTAGCCATGGCCAAAAGTCAAGTGCTCCAGGAGCCGGGCAGAGCAGAACATTCAATATAATATTATAAAGAGAAAGCCCAAGCCCTGAAATCTAAGAGGGAAGCATGTTTATTCAGTCATTACTGTCTTCAGAAAGGTCTAGAAGCAGAAAATAAAGCAGATAAGTAGTTGACATCAGGAAGATCCCAAGGCAAGCTGCAGAGTCCCAACCCCAAGGACCAGAGTACAGGATCAGGACTTCGTCCCTGAAGGACTCAGACAAAAGTTATACCACAGTTCCTGATGAACCAGGCAGAATGTCAGTCAGGAAATCAGAGGAGGAACTCAAGGACTTGGAATAGGGAGAACAGGCAAGGGCCTGGGGTTCAAGGGCAGAGCAGACTAAGTTGCAAGGCTGATGCTCGTAAGCCACTAGGGCATCTGGCTAGAGGACCCTGACCAGGACCGGCATTAGCTCAAATCAGGGGCAGATCATAACCAGAGGTAGGAGTCAAGACAGGGTTTTTCACCCTCAGGACTACTGACATTTTGGATCAAATAAGTCTTTGTTGTGGAGCCTGTCCTGTGCATTGTAGGATATTTAGCGGCATCCCTGGCCTCCCACCGTTAGCATCCACTCATGACCATCAAAACTGTTGCCAGCCATTGCTAAATGCCCCATGGGAGGCAAAATTTCCCCTAGTTGAGAACCACTAGGTTAAGTGGGCAAGGCTACCCCAGTTTGAGGAATGCCAAGATGAAAAGCCCAGTAGACGACTAGGCATTCAAAGTTTGTTTCATTGTTCTTGTTTTTGTTATTGTTTATTAAGTTTCTCTTCTTCACATTCCCTATCTGGACTTCCTAGAACAACTTCCTTTTGGTTCTTGAGCACCAGATCCTTTCTGCTCATGTTTGACATTGTTCTGGACTCTTCTGTAGAGTGCTAGCAAGAAATAAATACAATATTCAGTGTTTGCCATAAAAACAGTTACGTAACGTACAAGGTCCTAGTTACAAATACACTGGTCTGTCCATTTGACATAAATACCTGGGTGAGGGATGTTCTGTTCAAAAGCCTTGCTGACGTGCCCACTCACAGTTATGTTTAGCTGAAAACTCCAGCCTTGCTTAGGTGGGTCTGTGATACTGATTTCCAGTGAGTTCCTGTCTCTGGGATATCAGCTAAGGCATTCCAAAAAGCCTACAGGTCCAAAAATACCCCTCTCGCTAGCTGGTCGTTAATGCTTGAAATGGCCAAGGGTCAGGTGGCAGTGGTGACAAGACTAGCTCACCCTGCCCATTAGGAGAATTTTGCCTAACTTTCCTCTTTAGTCAGTTCTCTCAATTGGCCATAATCAATAAGTGGAAAAACCATGCTAAAGTTATAATCAGGACGGTAACACATTAACAGTTTTAGTGTCTTTCCTATCTTGGGTATGTTCTAGATGACGCTTCTTAACATCTATCCAGTGAATTCTTTTATAGATAAAAGCCAGTTCAATCACTCAGCCACGGCCCTGTTGAGCTGAGCATCATGAAAATTTTCCCAGCCTGCTCTGCATCTCTCCATGGCTCAGGCCTGCCAACTACTCCTGTGTCTTCACCTGTGTGGTGAAAATAGGCTAAATTTTTGTTAGGGTGGAAGAAAGTATAATCTAACCCAGTCTTGCCAACTATAATTAATAGCTTGTCAAATATTTTCATGAAATCCCAGAGAAAGCCCTGCCAAGGCTATTTGGGCCTCCAGAGGAGAATGTGATCTAAATTTTACCCTTTGATTATTCATTCATTTTCTTATTAGCATATATTACATTAGGGTGGCTCCAGAATTTCTCTGTGGAAGAGGTGTATTTTACTTAGATTAATTATCTTTGATGTGACATGACTTTCAGAGTGCTGATGGAAATTGGGAGAAAGGGCCTAAAGCCTACCCAAGCCATTCTTAGCAGTACTAAATCTTATTACTATGTATTGTCTGGGATGTTAGGTAAAAATTTTTCAACTTAGTACGTATTTTGCAGTTTTCACTTTCATTTTCCCTGAGTTTGTCCACTTTCGCATTTAATTTTGTACCTAAGAACTTTAAGACCTAAACTATGGAACTATATGCTAAAATATATTTCTTAGGCTACAGTATTTATATAAAGGATAAACCAAATCACTCATTCATTCCAAGGTCTGAGCTGTGGTTGATATGAGATATAATCAGTGAGAAATTCAGGAATCTGGAGTGGTAGTCTTGTAAATCTTCTGAAATTCATAAAAGGGATATCATGCAAGTAAGCTGTTTGTTGTGCTAAATAGTAGCAATAATAACAATAATGAAACTTATTATCAAGGGCTTATTATAGGCTATTGTACCAAGGGCTTTTACATGAATTTCTCATTAAATCCTTTATAACCCTGTGCGATGCTTCCTGTATTATCCCCATTCTATAGATGAGGAAACTGAGGCATGGAAAGTAGCTTGCCTGAGGTCAGTCACGGGTTTCGTGGTTTGTGAAGTCAGTGCTTTCGCCCCAGCAGTCTGACTACAGAGTCTGCACTCACCATGATTATATTAGTCTGTCTGTTTTTCTTGCATTGTGTAAACCAAAGGAGGCTATTTCTGCAGGCTTTCCACTCTTTTTTTTTTCCCATTTTTCTTACCTTTTGTCATTATAATTAAATATATATAAAAATCATATTGATTGCAACATATACATGAGAGAGTGCTCATGCCCTAGTATAAATTTGTATTTCCCCGAGTTAGATTTGGCAGTGTGTTTAGGGCAATAACAAACTACAAATACTATAATGTGTGAGGTATTGATACTAATAACATCTAGTATTCATTCATTCCAGTGCCTCCTATCTGGAGACCTGTTGAAATTCTTCATCACTGTGGCTCAGGGAATCCACTCTCTCTGGGGGTCTGGAGACAGAGAGCAACCCAAACCCGGTTGCATCGGAAAAGGGAGAGTAGCTCATTACCAATTGGCTGAAGGACTGACGCAGCTGAGGTCTCCAGGTGGGAGAGGTGTCAAGGGACCAGAGAAACTCACATCCCTGATGCCGGCACCCAGGTAGGGAATTCTTGACTGATCACACCTCACTTCCTGCCCTGAGCTCAAGATTACAAGTTCTGCCTGGCAGAGGAGAGCAGGGAGGGTCTCTTCTGTGCCTTCCTTGCTTTCCGCCCCACTGAGGCAGAGAAGGGACGTGAAGTTCAGCTTTCCCTGCACAGTCAGGGCCTTCCACGTGGCCTTCCTTCCCTGGAACAGACTGAAAACTCGGTCCTCCAGAGGCTGCCCTCTAGAGGTGGTAGGTGAACCCCAAAGAGAACTAACTAGAAGAGGCAATGTCAAAAACACTCAACCACCGATCTGTTCTCTGTATCCGTGTGTTGTTTGTTTGGACAGAAGGTGAAATGTAATGATGTACACCTCAGATTTATGCAGTTATAAGTCAATGTTACCTCAGTAAAAAATAAACAAATAAATAAAAACATTCAAATTCCAATTTTTAAAAATACAGTGCCTACGGAGCAAAACCATCTACAGCCAGATTGTAGCCCCAGGCTACCAATTTTTGTCCCCTGTTCGAATCTCCCGTAATGACAAGGTTCAAGGAGTTCCTTCGGAATGGGAACAGCTTGACCTAAGAGGAACTGTGGTTCTCCCTTCGATCACAAGATGCGTGCATGTATTTTTAAAAGCGTGTTCTTTATTCTCCCTTTAAGTAGATATTTAAGAAACACAGATGCGTGACTTGACTTTGTGACTCATGGTAAACAATCCAGTGGCAACGCCCCACAGCCTGGGAGCAAAAGCAGAGAAGTCCTTTGCCTCCCTCCCTCCTCCCAGCCTTTTATTAATAAATGGGAACAAAAATTAAGTGGCTGTATGAATGAGCTTTTAAAAAATGATCTACAGGTGAGAACAGGCAAGTAGGCCACATTTCAGATGACAAAATCCCAGGCTGTGTCCTTCTTTAAAAACCGTTTAATTATTCCCTGTGTTTTCAAAACCGCATTGCTCTTTATTCATCCTTGTGTCCTTATTTACATATGTTTGGTTTGTGTGGGCATTGGGAATCTCAAGAGGATGTTATCAACTCCACTGGTGAATATTTTTGGCTTTTTCAATGTAGGACTTCTCGTTCCCAGCATCTTATTTGTGTTTCTATGATTGCTACTAACCAGTATCCTTTACAAACATCTGTGGGGTGGGGATATGGAGGCTGGGCCTGAAGTAGATGAATCTGACATGCCAAGAAAGGGGTACTGGGGTGATAGTCATGACATACAGGTCAGAGGTCAACATGCATTTATCCAGGTTCTGTTAATCACTTCTAGAGCGTGACACCTGGTTAAACAACTGCAGAGCAAAGCCCATTAGGGATCAGGGAACCACCTGCCAAGCCAGCTTGAGTGACTTTGGGCCTAAGCTGTACATCTTCAACTGGGAAATGAGAGGGGGTGAATGACTTCTGAGGTTCCTTCCTGTTTTAACATTCTATGACTCCATGATTTGTTGTTTGATCTAACGCTGTATGTGATTAAAATGGAACAGACCCCAGATAATTCATAGGCATTGTAGAAATTATCTTAAAACAAAAAAAGATCAATTCCTTTATTTAAGTAAATCTCAGTTGCACCAGGACATTAAGGAATTCTCATGTTCCTTAATTTAAGCGGCATCTTCTCACTTCCTCTTTTTGTAGTACACTGTTATACCAATGAATCAAGTGCCCAGAGGCGAAATAGTTAGTGCTGTGTAAACATAAAGCTCAACAGACTGCTGATAATATTGTATTTGTTGTTATTTTAGCCTTGCATATATGCAAAGTGCTATTAAGTCATTTTATGAACCAGTTTAATGTGGCACTTGACAAGGGAGAGGATGAGACTTAGATTTGGGAGGTGTGGGGGGAGGGAGGTGGGAAGGATGAAAGTTTTTTGACCCTCTTTGGAATTGGGAGTGATGCAGTTTATGAGAGAATTGAGCTTTGGTGACTCAGCAAGCTGAGTCCTCTGAGGCAGCCCCTAGGACAGGAAGTCAGGGGCCCATGCACTAAACATGTCTTCTTAGAAAGGTCACCCACATTTAGTGTCTCCGGGTCACAGTTTATAAAGTTGGTGTTATAAAAAGCGTTGTCCTGGTTAATTGTTGCCACCATGTTTTTTTCAAGAATTTCCAGAATACTAGATTTTTTTAAGTGATAAACAGATGTACAATATGATTGTAGTATTAGAAATACTGTTTTTTAATGAAGATTAGCCCTGAGCTAACATCTACTGCCGATCTTCCTCTTTGCTGAGGAAGACTGGCCCTGAGCTAACATCCGTGCCCATCTTCCTCTACTTTATATGTGGGACACCTCCCACAGCATGGCGTGCCAAGCGGTGCCATGTCCGCACCCAGGATCCGAACCCTGGGCTGCTGAAGCGGAACGTGTGCACTTAACCGCTGTGCCACTGGGCCAGCCCCTAGAAATACTCTTAAAAATAGTTTGTGTATGTGTGTGCACACGTGCTTAAAATATCTGATTAACTTCTTGTACTCAAGTTCAGTGATCAGAGTAGAAAAAGAGTAGTTATGATGCATGACATTCTGCTTGATTTTAAGACAAAAATATCATGCATACAACTCTTCCAAACAGTTGGCTGGTACAATCTTTTTGGAATGTACATATCCATTAATTTGTTATTGAGCAGCCAATTTGTTAATTCTTTGGAAGAAGACTCCAATACCCAATTTTCATTTGAAGTCTTCTCTATACTAAAAATCCCATTATTCCAGACATCTAAAATAAAGCTGGCCTTTTTCCCCGACTCTCTTTTCTTTTTAGCACAGGATATCAGAAATGCTGCTGTTTCCATGCTTTGTACTTATAAACTAACATTAGACTAAAAATGAATTGTCTAAAATAGCATCTGTGAGCGTTAATAGCGCTTGTGGGTAGGCCATATGATAACTCTACCATCACTTGCTGTGTGATATTTATAATTAATACTCTTTCCTTTCTAGCCAATGGTTATATAGCTTAGTTTTCTAATTATGGAAACAAAGAATGAGTTTTCACACGGAGGTATTTTTGTTTTTACTGCCTTGGAAAATGAAGATTTATGAAGAGAAGCTAATTTCCATTGGCCTCTGGCTTCCTCCCAGTCCTTTAGATTCAGCTGTTACCTCACTTCACATGAAGGAGGGTAAGAATGTGCATCTGTTTGTTTGGGGGATATTAAGTGGTGGCTAGATTTAACATCTCCTTTCTCTAGAAATCATTTAGATTCAGTAAAGTTCAAAATAATAAAGTGATATGTTCTAATCTCAACCCAACTTTGTAGCCTAATTTCCTACTGGCTCACTTGGAAAGCCAAGCGTGGGATTTGGCTGACACCTTTCCTTTTAAACATAGCTGCCAGTGTCACCTGCAGAGCAGATAATGGTAAGAAGCCAGGTAGCACCTCGGCAGCCAATTGGAGGTAGTTGGATTGCTGAGTTCTGTGGTGATTCCGTCTGCCCCAAGTACACGAACTGCTGGAAAGTCTCCCACACCTGCCTGGCTTATGGCTCAGTCACAGCTCAGCTTGTTGCTTTCTGAGAAGAAGCCAGTCAAGGCTTTGGCATAGGAAACTCAGAAGGAGAAAGGTGGGTTTCATCCTCAGCCTGCAAAGCAAAGGATAATGTAGCATTTTCATCACTTCTCTGTTCTGTAGTCCTTGTAGAATAATTTTTGCCTCCGTTAAATGAAGGCAAGGGGCTCTATTTGAGAAAGACCCTTTGCAACTCCCCCTAGTACCGACCTAGGAACAAAGGATAAAATTCCAGCCACACAGAGATTCGCACACAGGACAATTTCAACACGGAAGGTTCCTCTTTCTTGAGCTGAGTGTCCAGGCAGGCCGTCCCCTTTCCTTCAGGCTGAATTAAAACCAGATGCCTTCTTGCCACTAGTCTCTCCGGCCAATGCAAACCGCCTGATGCCCGAGTCCCCCACTAAGGATGTGAAAAACAAAGTTTCAAAACACGTTTGATGGGGTGCCCCAATTCTGATCGTATTAGTTTTCATTTACCCTTTGCCAGAATTCAGTTCATAGATTTGGTTTGAAAGTCCTCAGTTAGTGAATTTTATGGCTCTTAGAAAATCTTACTGTCTGGCTGTAGAGCTTTTCTTTTTTAAAGCAACGGGACAATTTCAGAATATAAAACTACAGATAAATGAAGAAAAGGGGCCAGATCGGTACATGTAAGACTGCAATGACTGAATGATGTGGAGGGTAGGTCAAGCTGAACATTCTTCTCCTCAGCTCAGCCCAAAACTGAATATATGAGAGCTGTATAAAAGTGGACTGCTGCTTTCTAGTGACCCCGTGTTTCAATATCCTTTGCTACTTTTACGGATTAAGTGGTTAGTTTGAGAACATTATTGAGATTTATCGAGCACCCTTCTTCCAATTACTATGCACAGCACTTGGATGAGAGGATGGACCTACCCGTTTACTCTGAGCAGTTGCTCTGGATAAAGCTGTGTGGTAAGGCTGCCATTTCACTATAAATCAAAGCCCCTGTGTCTGAAATGTTATTTAATAACGTTCAAAGCTGTAAGTGGAATCCAGTGGTTCACACTCAGAGCTGGGAGCCAAATACTTTGCCTTCCTGCCTTGGCTCAGACACTTTTACTTGACTGTATGACTTCCGACCGAGTGTCTGCTCAGAGGGACCTGAAAATCTGAGGCCAACTTGACAAAATAAACACCAGAATATCTGCAAGGTCCTGCTATTGAAATCATTTCATTTCAAATTATAGGGTTAATATAGGCTTCCCGCTTCAATTTGCATTATTCCTCTTGTATTTCTTCTATAAAATGACTGCAAATATGATGTAGCTGCTGAAAAATATTAATATTCTCAAGTAGAAAGAGACCAAAGAGCTTCCCAAACTTGGAACCAGATTTTAAGCCTATTTTGATGTTTGAATTAATTGTATAGATCTCAAGTCATTAAGAAATTCTCTTTTTTTTTCCTTCACTCTGGAGTTTTCTTAATGATTAGCATTGTGTTTAAATCACATTATTAAAGTACATCCTTTCTAAACAGCGTGTTGGTACAAGATGTCAAGAAGTTTTTGATGGTGTTTCCTCCCCAAGTGTCTATTCTTCACATGTAACTAAGAATTCTAGGACAATCCATTTAATTATTAAGAATTGATTAAAGATGGAGACAGTGTTCAAGGAATGCCTTGTTGTTTCATTTTGGTTATTTACACCTTTGGGAAGACCCTAAGCCTGGAGTGCTTTGTTCTGACCCATTGCTTTTATGAGATGGCCATCTTTCCACTTTATCCATCCTAAGTGGTCTTCCCGTCCACTTTTTCTTTAAATTTTTTTTTTTTTTGAGGAAGATTAACCCTGAGCTAACATCTGCTGCCAATCCTCCTCTTTTTGCTGAGGAAGACTGACCCTGAGCTCACATCGGTGCCCATCTTCCTCTACTTTATATGTGGTATGCCTCCCACAGCATGGCTTGCCCAGCAGTGCCACATCCGCACCCGGGATCCGAACCGGTGAACCTCGGGCCACCAAGAAGCGGAACGTGTGCACTTAACCACTGCACCACCGGGCCAGCCCCTAGTCCACTTTTTCTGGACAACTCCTGAGCAAGACCCATTTCACTCAAGTAATTTTCCCAATATTTGTCTTGCTGGCTAGAAGTGAAGTTCAAGTTGAAGTTCAATTTCATAGTGAAAAATTTCTGTTGGCTTTGGCAGAGTGCTTGAGGAGAGTGTTTAGTTATTAATTGAAGTTTTTCTCCCTCTGAGTCTTTTTATTTTTCTGCTGTACATTTGATTTTACTACAAGTTTTAGTTGAAGAATCTTTCAAGTAGTTATCATTAGAACATAAGAGAGAGAATGCTTTTACTATGCATAAGAATAGTCATGGATTCAAAGCTAATTAGATTGGAAGTAACTTTAATGTTTACCTTCTGCAACACCATCTGATGCTTGAATCTACCCTACAATATAGATGTGTCCAATACGGTCTCTTACAGAGCCCTTTCCTGCAGTAGTTTTAAGAATTTTACAGACATTTTATGGGCATCTATTTGTTCCCACTTTACAAATAGTCAAGTCAACATCATTTCTAGCCTCTTAGAAGGGATCTCAGCTTCTACTTTCTACCCATATTTATTTCCCCATAATTTATTCCCCACACAACAGCCATTGCGACCTTTTTAGAGCATAAATCAGATCATATCACTTCCCTCCTTACAGCGACTTCCTCTGAAATGCAACGCCTTCCCCTGGGCTGCCAGGCCTTGTGAGACAGACCTTGGGCTCCCTCTCCAAACTCCTTTTCCACCATTCTCACCTATTCTCTCTGTTCTTCAGACAAATCATTCATCTCTCTGATCCTTGAACATCCAGATTTGTTCCGACCTCAAAGCCTTTGCAATTGCTGGTCCCTCTGCTGAGAAATCTCTTTTGAAGTGATTGCAGGAAATCCTTGAGTCTTCATAGTTCAATGTCATCTCCTCAAAGAGGTTCTTGCTGACCCACTATCTAAAGATGTCCACCCTTCTCGCACCCCTTGACTCTCTATCCCATTAACCATTTTTGTTTTTGTCACAGAATATCACTATCAGAAGTTATTCATTTGCTTCCAATAGATGTAAGCTCCTAAGAGCAGGGCCCTGCCCTCGTTCACTGCTGTAAGGCATGCATAGTAGTTTGGCTGAATAAGAAATTATGATCCAAGATTTTTATAAAATTTGCTTCAGTCATGCTGTGAGTAGGAACAAACTCCTGTTTCTATGAGTAGGCCATAATATTTCTAACTGCATGCCTGTGCTCATATGCTATCCTTTCCCTGGAAGGCTGTCAGTCTTCTAGCATCTTCTAGTGTCTAGCATCTCCTAGCATCCTTTAAAACCAGTCCAACAGCCTGCCATTTAGGAAAACGCTCACCTCCTCATGCTGGGTTAGGCAACCAGTTCTAAGCACTCTAACATTATAATGCTCCCTGTAATCTCTACCAGTGTACTTACCACATGGTTTCATAATTGTCGATTTGATTGCCAGGCTCTTCCAGGAGATAAGGGTCTACTGTGGGGAAGGGACTATTGAATTCATCTTAATTTTCCCAGCCCAGAGTGTGCCACTCAGCACATGCACAATTCTAGTTTGCTGAAGGAGACCAGAACCTTAAACTTCTGACTGTGGTTGACAGTATTGCCAAAATACATTGTGTGTTCTACGGATGGAAACCATCAATATCGCAGTCCACACTTCATTACCTATAATTATTTAGTTGAGCTTCAGAGTTAAAAAAAAAAGTCTTCATAATCCAATGTCACTTGATTTAAACTGTTTTCAACATGAGGGGAATGTGGCTTGCTGCTGTAATTTTAAAATAATCTGAGTGGTTGCTACGGATGAGTTAAATACACAGAAAATCCCCAAATCTCATTGTTGAAATTAATTGCACTAGACATTTGATCCAAGCTGCTAACCAACAAGGAACTATAACGATATGAGTTTAACTTCCTTACATTTCTTTTCCTAACAAAAATGTGTAGGAGAAAGGGAGGAATAAAGGAATTATAAACAGCCCACATGCTGGTTAATGAGCTCCTGAATATTTGAGAACTGCTTTAATTTATGTTAGTCATTTCTTGCATTTCCCCAGGACTGTCAAGCCCATCCTAGGGGGTGATGAGAGGCACTGAGGAAATAATAAAATGTGCTTTGCTCCTTTTTCTCCATTCTCGGGGAAGGAAATCACATTAATTCAGTTAACAATTCAGATAAAATCAGAAAGAAAAATGGCTCAGGTTTAACTCTGTTCCTTAATTGAAAGAAGATTTTTGCCCTAAGGGAAGATGATACCGTTTAATCAGCTATTTTTCTGACGCTCTGTTTTATGTGATTGTAGATACCTGCTATAAATGGTAAGTCATTTGTTTCGTTGGTGTATTTCCAAAATTTCTGGTATATTGTCTTCTGAGGCAAAGTAAGTTTGTCTCCATAGACCCGTTTTCCTTTGACAATGAGTTAAACAGCTTCTGGAACTTAATGTAGGCAATGCAATTCATTCTTGCAATAACTATTAAGTGCCTACTATGTGCCGGCCAAGGCTTTAGGTGCCAGATGAGACACATCATGGGGTTTCTATTTAATGAGCCCTTTCCCCATAACCAGCAAACTGAAAAGGGCAATTCCATTTTAAAATTCATAAGTATTTCCGTATTAAAATGTAGCTCGCAAACACAAAAAGGTCACTAGTTTTCTGCAAAAATAAAGTTGTTCATTATTAAATGCGAAGGGGGGAGAAAACCCTGAAAATGAAAAAAGAAAGAAGGCTTTACTCACATCTTCACTTTCAGTAGGCTCACTGTTTATCTGTTTGTAAAATCATAAATTATCCTCAATTTTCGCGTCAGCTATTGCAAGCACAAAAATGATATTATAGTATAATTCGACATAGCAGCATTATTTAAAATAGATACACTCTGGGGGCTGGCCTGGTAGTGCAGCAGTTAAGTTCACACATTCTGCTTTGGCAGTCCAGGGTTTGCTGGTTCGGATCCCGGGTGCGGACATGGCACTGCTTGGCAAAAGCCATGCTGTGGTAGGTGTCCCACATATAAAGTAGAGGAAGATGGATATGGATGTTAGCTCAGGGCCAGTCCTCCTCAGCAAAAAGAGGAGGATTGGCAGTAGTTAGCTCAGGGCTACTCTTCCTAAAAAAAAAAAAAAAAAAAAAAAAAATATATATATATATATATATATACTCTGATGCCTCCCTGATTATACACAAAGCATGACATTTACCAAAATACATTATGTGTTATGCAGATGGAAGCCATTTATATGTGTGTGTGTGTGTGCATGTATGTGTGTGTATATATATATCCACATTTCATTACTAATAATTATTTAGTTGTATCTTCAGAGTTTAAAAAAAAAAGCCTTCATTTTGCTCATGAATCCCTATAATCCTAAGGCATTTTGTGACAAATCTATTATTAGCCGCAATTTTAGAATGAGCAATATATAATACATGGCTTATCAAGGGTTGCTCAGTGAGTGTGAGACATTCTCAGGAAGAATTCCCATGCTTAAGAATCTACCCAACACCTTCCTCCTTGTATACATCGAGAAGCTATTTGACTCCCCTTTGCCTGTAGAGTCAGTATTCAAACAACCATCCTAAGGCACTATGTGAGGCAAGACTGGCTGCAATGTGAGATTTTTCTGGAACTGCAGGATTTTCCACGGGTCATATCTCCTCTTGCCTTATAATTAGATAAACTCAGCCATGGTTCAGCTCTGAGGCTGTGGATTATCACCGAGCCTGCTCTCTCCACACTTCCTCTGTTGGATTCACTGGGCAGGTTGTTTTCTGTAATCAGACAATTCAGTTGGACTTCCTCAGAGCCAGAATAACTTGAGGATATCTTCTGAGAGCCTAGATTTGCTTAATTCTGAATAAAACTGATTATATCTATCCTGAAATAAAAACAGTCTTGAGGGCACTGGAATAAAAATGAGCGACAGTAATCCTCAATCACTTGAAAAAGAGACTCTTGAAGAAGAACAGGCATCTCCTTTCCCGTTTTCCTTTCACTCTGTGTACTGAGCACGTCTCCCAGGGCTCAGGGATGTAGTGTTTTGTGTAAATTCACAAGTGAAAGTGATGGTAAATCAATGCCTAAAGCTCATAATTCATTGTTCCACGCTAGTACTTTCCCCACTAATCATTTGCTACCTACACACTATCCCATTCTACTTATGAAGTACCCATCATTTTTGCCTCTAGTCGTAGTTAGAAAATGAATTTAACTTCCCATTGACACATGAAGTAAACCATGAAATAAGTGCTTTGCCCAGGAACAGAAAATCAACACTGAGATGAAAACCTAGAATATGAAGTTTATATGAATTATTATAAGCACTATCTTCTAAAAGTATCGGGGGTTCACAGCACTACAGCAGGAACTCGCTTCATCTACTTAATTTAACCAAGTAGCCAGATTAACCAAGGCTGTCCATTCCCTTCTAACACACACTGATCCATCTCAGAGCGTGTTGATCACTCAGGGCTGGAGGATGCCCACTCACCTCCTCCTCCCTCCAAATCCAGTGTTTGATTACTAAGAGTCTGTTGTATTTGCTTCCAACTTATTTACGCAGTTAAGATTGTTTTTATGAAGCTTGATTCAATAGTATGTATATAAGCCCAGGAAATAAAAGTACAATAAAAATGAGTTGTTTCTTTTATGAAAACTAAAGCATTTTAGACAGATTCAGTAAAGGAGTGTGGCTAAAAAAAAAAAATTCTTTTGAATTAGGTGTGGGTACGGCAACTTTAAAAGACGGGGGAGAGGAAGAGTACACTTGCGTTGCTGAACGACGAGGATACATTGTGAGAAATGCGTTGTGAGCTGATTTTGTCATTGTGCAAACATCATAGAGTGAACTCACACAAACCTAGATGGTACAGCCTACCACACTGCTAGCTGTAGGGTCCTAATCTTATGGGACCACGGTCATATATGAAGTTTGTTGTTGACCGGAACGTCGTTATGCAGCATATGACTGTATAAAAATCTGGACAGATCTTCACACAAATTGCTTAGCAGGGGTCTTTAAGGGCCCATTCCGCTTTTAAGAAACTAAAACTGGAGATTGTCAATAGTGCATTTCAGAGTATGGTTTATGGAAGAAAGATAATTTTAACCATCCAGATAAAAGAAATGGGCATTGCCTTGCCTCCTCATCCGCCACCCCGGCAAAGCATTGGCAAGTGTTTATTTATGCGTTTTACATTAAAATGACATCTTAAATTGTATATTATATTTTTTACTGATTTTCTTACTTTACTTATTTTTTCTTTTTTATTAACCTCTAACTACTATTCTTGCTCATGTCAGATAATTCGGTTTTACTAGTTGAGTACGTAAGCTCTGACGACTGACATCTTGAATTCCAAATCTGACACTTCTTGTTGTCTGTGCCTCTGGGCAAGTTGCTGAACTACTCTATCTTCTGTTTCCTCATTTGTAGAATGATGGTAATAATAGTAGCTGCGTCTTGAGTTTGTCAAGAGGATTTAAGGAGCTTATGCATGTTGAGGACTTGACATAGTGTTAGCGTCTGGCAACACTATAAGCTTTTCATCAACGTCATCAATTTATATATTTTTATTATTAAAGCAAGAATTGTAACTCAGGCTGTCATAACAAAATATCGTAGACTGCGTGGCTTAAACAAGAGAAATTGATTTTCTCACAGTTTGGGAGGCTGGAAATCCAAGAGGAAGGTGCTAGGAGAGTTGATTTCTCTCCTTGGCTTCCAGATGGTGCCTCCTTGCTGTGACCTCACGTGGCCTTTTCTGTGTGTGCGTGCGGGGAGAGAGAGAAAGCTCTAGAGTCTCTTCACCTTCTTGTAAGGACACCAGTCTTATCAAATGAAGGCCCCGTTCTTGTGACCTCATTTAACCTTAATTACCTCCTTAAAGGCCCTGTCTCCAAATATCATCACACTGGGGGTTAGGGCTTAAACATATGCATTTTGGGGGTACACAATTCAGTCAGTAACACCAGGTATATTTATACTATACCTATAAAGAGCGAAACCTAAAGTAGCTTTGGGTTGCAGAAATGACCCGTCGTGTAGCATGAATCCCAAAGAGAGAACATGTTTCAGTGCATAGTAACACAGATTTAGGGGAATCTGAGAACCTTGGTTCCAGGCCTAAATCTCCAGATCCATTGTATGAAAGCACAGTTGTTATTTAATTTCCTTTTTCCCTAGATCACACTTAAAGTCTCATTATAAATGAGCCCATCGTCTGTTTGCCTCATGAGGCTGTATTCAGGGCTAACATGACATTGTTCAATAACCACTCTGAGATTTCTGGGTAAAGTAAATACCAAGGAGCAAAAAAAGCCTTGTTCTCCTTGATATTACATTTATTTGTTCTTCCATTCATTCATTAAATATTCATTGACTTTTACATTCATTGAAAATTACCTACTATGTATAAGACACTAAGGGTTCAGAGGAAATTGTTCCTAGAATATGACTTAAAGTAACGTATAGGTCTTTAGGAAAGGCAGACATGTTAATAAGTAATTATAATAAACCAGAAACAGTACACAGTTGTTTGTTATAAGATTAAATGTTACGGCAAAAAAGTTATAAAAATGTAATAATAGATATCATTTATTGTGTGTTCACTGTGATATTCCAGTTACCATAACAAGTGTTTTATATTCATTATCTCATCTAATATTTAGAAAAACATTGAGTTAAATAGTGTTATTGTGAACATTTTACAAGTTTAGAGAGATTCAGTGTCTTGCCAATGGCTCATAGTTGAGAAGTGGTAGAGGTAAGGTGAGAACTCAGTCGTGTCTAATTCCCAATGGCATTTTCACAACCACAGTCTACACTGCCTCTTTGCTGTGGTGCACGAAAGAATATCTAAATCTCTCTGAGCCATGGAAGACTAAAGAGAAGAGGTTACTGCTGAGCTGAATCTTGAAGAATGAGTAGAAGTTGTCCAGGTGAAGAGCGGGGATGCAGGAAGTTAGGAAGGCTGAGAGATGTGAAGGAACATAGCTCACTCAGAAACAGAGAGTAGGACGTGCATCAGGGAATGGCCCTAAGTGAGACCACTTTGAGGACAAATGCTCAAGGACCTAGTAAGTCATGCTTTATCCTAAAGACAGCAAGGGACCCTGGGGATTTCTTTTCACCAGAAAAGTAATGTAAAGTGAGATAAGCTTCCCATTTTGTTAGGTCACTCTGATGAAGATATGTATGCTGGCATGGGGAGGCTGGTATATCAGAGAGTGGCAACATTTAGAGAAAAGAAGACCAGCATACTACTATACTTGTCCAAGCGAAAGGATCAAGAACTTAAGGATCTGAACTTAGGAATTGGGAGTAGAACTGGAGAGAAGAAGGTTGAAAAGATATGTTTAAGAGATAGACTTACCAGTAATTTGTCTTTAATCAGATCTGAGAAATGAGATTGAGTGAAAAGGCGAGACTGACTCCCAGGTTCCTAGCTCAAAGAATTGGGTGAAATACAGTGCTCTGAGACCAGAGATGGAAAACAGCAGGAGTGGGCTCAGGTGGATGAGAGGCTTCCATTTAGGATGCTTTTCTTTGAGTTGCTTTGGGACATCGAAGTGAATGTCACCTGTAGACAACCAGAATTACAGTTCTGGAGCTCTAAGAAAAGAATCAGGGCCAGAAGTGGTGATTGGAAAGCTATTGTCACATCCATAGGTGACAGTTCCAGTCCAGGCAGTACAGAAAGCCCCTAGGACAGAAGCTCAGGAGAAAGAGAATCCACCAAGGTTGGCCCCCAGAGGAACCCAGAGTGGAGGAAGAGTCCCTCAGCGGGCGAGGAAGGCAGGAGGAGAACCAGGAAAGAGTAGTGTTCTGGAATCTAAGAGACTTCAAGAGGGAAACAGGATTCATGTTACAGAGGGTAAGTAAGGAGGATTTCTTAAACATGCATGGAATTTGATAATTAGGAGGTTACTAATGACATTGCCGAAGTGGCTTCAGTGGAATGTGAGGACGAATGCCAAATTGTAGTGGGTGATGAAAGGTGAGGAAATGGAAGCTTCCAGTAAAAAATATGTTTTCAAGAACTTTGACACCAGGGAAAAAATGTTCTGTGACAGTAGCCAGCAGGGAGAGAGGATCCAGGGAGCATTGTTGGGGTTTTTCCCATTACATCAAATGATTCTAATAATATTCTAAATTTTATGGATTAAACAATAACTTAACTTTTAGGTCTTTTGAAAAACACCTTACAGACATGCTGTTTAAGTTTTACTTCATTTGCTAGTGATAAAATTTGTTTGTACTTGAAATTTGTATGTATGATTTTCCTGTGCTTGCTATATATCCAGCTGATATAAAAGCCTTAATAAAAATCTGTCCTAAGGAGTATCAAATTCAAAATGCCTTCATATATGCTTTTTGAGTTAATATGTCTTATAAATCTGGGACTGTTATTTGATTGATTCTACTATATGATCAGAATAAAGAAAACATCGGATGTGGGCATTTCCATGAATAGATAAAGACCAGGTGAGAGGAGAAAGAGTAACCAAATGACTCCTCCCAAAGATATGCATGTTTGGGACGTGGAGAGGGAGAGAGCCCCAAAATCTGATGGAAATGTTCAGAGTGGCTAAAGTGAGGCAAGGTGTTAGGGACTCCTTAGAGGCCCTTTTTCTAGGTTTCAGACGAGAGACGTCGAGAATTGTAAGGGTAGAAACAGGTAGCACATTCACCCACAGGTTCACTGTCAGGGGGATGCTGACTGGCTGTGATGAGCACTTGGGTCCAGGCTTCACTTACTCCTTAGAGGAAACACCACAGACTGAATGGGAAGGCCATCCTCAGCAGCATCACGGAGGCGCCCTCAGCAGGTGACACTGAAAGGCCACCCTCTCTCCTTCACGCAATGCTGACTGAGAGTCATCGGAGAGCAGCCAGCATATTCACGAATCTTTCACTCTCTTGTTTTTCTGGCTTGGTTACCTGATCTGGAGAGGCACAAAAGGGACCCAGCTCCCCTGCAAAGTGAGGAAAAGGATAAAGTTAGAATCAGCTGTGGAGATTACACCTTGGTAGGGATCAAAATAAAATTTGTCCATGTCAAAAATCTATCAGTGACAATAGACCTTCCAGATACTTCTTTTCGCTTACTCTGTGCCAGGTACACTCCTACCAGTGGGAGGACTTGTAACTCAGAGAGAGACAGGAAAGAGAAAGACGCATCACCAGGAGCGCCTGGCAAGCTACACATGCTAACTGTATTTACTGGAACAGTCCAGTGAGGAAGCTGTTATCATCCCGTTTTGCACCAAAAGTAAATGAGGGGAAGAAAACCTCAGTAACTTGTCCAGGGTCACAGAGCTGGTAAATCTCTAAGCGTCAGACCCTTGGGGTGCTCGCCTTAGGCCCAGCTCCACATTGCCCCAGACTGCCTTCTGAGTTAACAAAATCTTTCGACCCTCTCAATAAACTGCACATTCCACATTTCTTTGACTTAATCGCCACTTTCAAAATATATTGTCCTCGAAAAAAACTCTGTGTTTTCTTTTTATGACCACTAATAGCCATTCATGACGTTGTGAAGTAAGATGATGAAGTAAAAATCAATGTCTCAAGAGAAAAACAAAACATCCCTGTCGTCAACCAAGGATTTCTTTTGTTAGAGATGTTTTCTACCTGCATTGGCATATTCAATAGATTTTTTCTCTCTCCCCCAGGCCAAATTGTGTTGACTGTCAGTGGCTCTTAAACTTGACTGCACAGCAGAATCACTTGGGAAGCCTTGGGGGGAAAAAAACTTAAAAAAAAACTGATGCCAGGACCCCATACTCAGCAATTTTATTTTAATTATCCCGTGATAAAATACAGACATACGTATATTTTTAAAGTTCTTCTAGAAAGCTCTGACGTGCAGCCTGAGTTGGAAACCACCGAGCTCCACCATGTGATAACCTCACCTATAGCCTGGGAGCTAAATCATGTGTTTGCAAGACAGCCAAGTATCCTCCCTGAAGTGCCCTGCCTTGATCTTTTGTATATCATCAGCCAGATGGTGGAAGATAGCATAGTGACAGATCGATAACACTTATCAGTAAAACCATAGGGTGTTTTTGATCCCTACTGATTAAATATCTTAAAATTTAAGCAGTTAGAACATTTGAGAAAAAAGAACAGGAACGCCTCTTCCTTCTCCCCTCCTCAAATCAAAGAATGATGCTTCAAACCTGACACTCCCTACGCAATTTTAAACATTCTAGTTTGTTAAAGAACCAAAATGCCCTGGATTCTCCAGGAAAATATCAATTTCAAATGTTCCTTCATATTTTCTCACAATTGCACTGTTACCACATTCATTTGTTCATTTATCAAATATTTGTTGAGAATCTATCATATTTTCAGTACTGGGGTTGTTTCCTGCTTTTATCAAACTTACATTCTAGAGGAATGAGCAGAAATGAACAAATAGACTAGAAACAACCAGGGCTAGGAAGAAAAAACAGGGAGTGTGATGAACACCAGTGGGTGGTTGCTTGAGGTTTAGTGATAGAAAAGGCTTCTCTGGGGAGGTGACAATTGAGCTAAGAACCAAAGGACAAGAAGGAGCCAGCCTTGTGAAAATCTGGGGAGAGAGCATGTCCCTAAGGCAGGAATGGGCTTTGTCTGTCCAAGGGGATTGGAGCTGGAACATCAAGAAGGAGAGCAAGAGGCAGAGAAGACGTGGACACAGAGGTGGGAGCATGACCAATGGAGGCAATGTTTTTGACCCTGGCTGCACATTCTGGGACATTAAAAAAAAAAAACAACCCACAAAGTCTAGGCCTGCCCCCGATCCATCAACTCAGAATCTCTGGAGTTTCAACATTAGTTTTCTCTGTGTGTTCCTAATGTGCAGAAAGGATTGAGATCCACTAAGTGAGGCTTTAAAACCAGGGTAAGGAGGTAAGGAAATGGAGTTTTATTCGTATAATAAGAAGTAACTAACTGAATGGCTTTAGGCAAGGAAGTGATACCACTTAACGGAAAATGGGTTGGAGTAGACTCAGCAAGATCAGAAGGAAGGAAATCAGTTAAGAGGCAGTTTTGATACGAGAGGAGAGATGGTGGTGGTTTGTCCTGGTCTGGAACAAGTAGAAAGAAATGGTCAGGCTTGGCATGTTATAGGCACATGGTGTAGAGTCAGGCACACTTACTGGATTGGAGATGGGATGACTTCTAGAGTTGAGGATGAAAAAGGATGTGGATGGAAGTATTCTTTACCAAGATAGAGAAGGCTGGGAGAGGGGCAGGTTAAGGGTGGGGTGACTAAAATATGAATATGTAGGCCCTAAGAATCTGGTGTTCAACTTGTCTATTGGACAGCTAAGAGACGATATCGAGTAGGCAGTTGAATATATGATTCTGGAGCCCAGCTCAAGTTTGAGGCTGGAGATGCAAACTTAGAAGCTTCCATTACGTAGAAACTATTCAAAGTTATGAAGACTGCTTGAGAGTAGTCTGGAGAGAAAACAGCCAAAGCAGAAAGTGTTTCAAGAAGAAAAGAATGGCCAGCTGGTTCAAATGCTGCTGAAGGTCTAACAGAAATAACCACTGGAAAAATCTTTGCCCTAATTTGGGGTTTGGGAAATAGTCACCAAAGGTAATTGTTAATGACACTGATTTCTGCCACATTAATGGGTACCTTTGGCAAAATAGATCTCGACTGAAAACATATAGGTGAAAATGTTAAAGGAGTGTGTGTGTGTAGGATTAATGCACGGTTATTAAGAGAGAAGTAAGATTTAGAGTTCTAATACAACCACAGAAATGAGCATGTGGATCACATTTCTTTCTAAAGTAAAGTAAGCAGATACATTCCAAAGTAGACAAATCATGGCTCAATAAATTTTACATATTTTCTACTTCCCTTTTTCTTTAAAAATTTAGTAGGACCTTGGAGAGTTCATGTGTAAGAAACAACAGTTATGAGCGAAGCTAGAAATTTCAATCAGTTAAGTGACCTGCTTTGAGACTAGAGGAACGATCCACAAAAAGACCCCTCAGATAAATAATCTGAATGTTTTCTACAACTAATCCGAGATTTCCACTGAAAATTGTGTAATGGGAACAGGATGGTAAGATATTTTAAAAACAACTTTAATTCATTTAAGGGAGAATGCAATGCATGAAATAATCCACATGCCACACAAAGGACCAGCTGTTTCAATGACAACAGGAAATCAGACAGATTACAGTTACCTTGAGCTTAGTTGCTTATTTATCAGAAGTCCTCATTTCCAAAAACAAACAAACAAAAGAACTGGAACTAGAATTTCACCCCTCTGTTGTCCTAAAATGTCTGATATTAAGGTGAAATGTGAAAAAGTAAGATAATGCGAAATCCCCATAGATGACTCTAAACGCATACCAAATACAGCCAAAAACATCTGTGCAGCCATTATTCATGCTAATGATAAAGGACAACATATTTTTGTTATTCTTCATAAGCAAGCAAGCATCTCAGAGATGCATATAATGCTGCATAACTAAATTAGCTTCTATTATTTAAAGAGTATGAAAGAAGATAAGTCTTTGTTTCAAATGACTGAAATAGGAATACATAGCCCTGGGAAGTTGTTGTTCAACTTGCAATATAGCGTGTAACACCCAGGAGAAAATATACCCAAAAAGTAAAGCTCCCTTCTTGCAGTAATAATAGATCATAATAGTCACCCTTGTGAGCCTCCATCTGGCATGCCTTACATTAAGCAGCCACATTTATGACCCATGATCTTTTATGTCACCAGGAAATATTTACTGAAGGAAATATTTGTTCAGGTTTGTTTGTCATGGCGTGACCACCTGTTTGGAGCTCTTGGGGTAATCAGTGTTTGAACCATCACAGATTCAGTTTTGCTCTTTACAACTGAAATCTAAAATTTCTCGTATGTTCCTGTGTTTTCATCACAAATACTGAAGGGCTAAATGAAAGAGATGAGCTTATGTATAAAAGGACATAGAGATAAATGTGTTTGCCTCTTTTTTATTGAGGCAAACAGTTGACTAATGTTAATTGTACAGCCAGCAATTTGGTAACTTTCCAAAGATATAGAAAACAAATTTGTTATTTCATCGTTATTCCTGTGACTTTAGGACAATTTCAGAAAACTAATTCTTGTCAAATTTAAAAGTAATTATAGTTTTCAGCTTCTCACTGGTGCTATGGGAGAATTTATAAATATTCAGGGCGTTTATTGAGTTAATAAGGTTGGGATTTATGTACCTATACAATCTAATCAGATTTACTCTAACTTACTAAAAATTACAAGGTCAAAAATCGCTGTTAAACTCCTCTGGAAATGAATACCAGGGAAATAGTTTTTGATCTGTTGTACAGAAGAAATAAGCCAAACAGAAATATTTTAGATCTTATTGTGGCTAAAGTAATTATATGAGAACTTTGGTTTGTCCCAAATTCTTTTCAACTACATGCTGAAAAGTGTGCTCCTGAGTGCGTGTGTCTCAAAATGGGGAATTCCAGTTGCACTTTGCACTGTCCAGTTATTTTCTGTCAATTCCTGAGCAGAGTTTGCTAGATATCCTTGGAAATGTTTTTAGGTGAATCTGATGCTCAGTTGGGATCAAGTATGTGAAAGTGCTTCATAAGCTACAAGTAGTTCTATTTATCGTGTGCACTGTGACCTCTTTAGGTTAATAATGATGATATGATATTGTTACCACCTAAGGGGGGTCCTCTGCTTGCTGCAAGACATGCCAGTAGTCAGGAGGCAGGGTGGTAGGAGAGAAAGGGTTTTTTATTACAGCTTGCTAGCAAGAGGGAAGATGGCCGACTGATGTCCAGAAGAACTATCTTACAGAACAAAGGCTACAGGCCAGCTAGAGAGGGGGCTGGTGTCCAGGTTGGGGAGGTGCCTGGCCTCTGGGTGGGGCCTCCATCTGATCTCTAGGTGGGGGCAGACATCTGGTCCCAGTTCCTGATACTCCTTTGTTTTACTGGATATGCACCAGAGACTGGAACAGCAACACTCTATACCCTGATCTTTCTGTTGTTGTTGATGATGGCTATCAATATAGGTTCTCTGCCCGGGGGTGATCACATTCCTAAGAAACTCAAAAGAATGAAGTTCTCATCTTAAAGCAGCTGGGAGGGGCCACAAAATCTACAGAGCGTATCTGGGCTAGTTAGAGTTCATTCAAAGTTACAATATGATTTCTTTTCTACAATATGGCTTCCCTTATGTCAACCTTGTGTTGAGCCAGTATCAATATGATAATATTGAGAACTTCAGATCCTTCTATGTTGCTCATTTCATGATTCAGGTGATGCTAGTGATGATATTTGTAATCTATAAAGGAGAATTTTTGTTTACCTGAATTTCCAAGGATTATCATTAAAAGTGTCTTAAAAGATTTTTTGTTGTTGTTGAGAAAGATTAGCCCTGAGCTAACTGCTGCCAGTCCTCCTCTTTTTGCTGAGGAAGACTGGGCCTGAGCTCACATCCATGCCCATCTTCCTCTACTTTATACGTGGGACACCTACCACAGCATGGCTTTTGCCAAGCAGTGCCATGTCCGCACCCAGGATCCGAACCGGTAAACCCGGGGCTGCCAAGAAGCTGAACACGCACACTTAAGTGCTGCACCACCTGGCCAGCCCCACTTAAAAGATTTTTGGAGATTCTATCAGTGCAGTTTCCACAAAGACTTCTGAACAAGTAGCCATACAGTGGAATGAATCTTCCTATTTTATCTCAGAAACCTGAAAGTCTGGCTTCTATGTAGGCTTCTGTGCCTTACTAATATACGTAAGACTGACAATACATTACTCCAAAGCTGTGAGTGTAATAGAAAATAACCTCAATTACAACAGGGGCATCAGCAGCAGAATTCCTCCTGGTCGTGTGCTCAGAGGAGGCCCCTCCGGCAGTGCCTGCGTTCACTAGAGACCATCAGGGTTCAGCTGTTAACTTCTATCAATTTGATCAGTTTTGTTCTTCCACTTACATTTTTAACTTTATCGCCAAGAAAATGTGCTACAAATGGGAGTAGCTTAATAAAGTGAAATGAGGTTTGTGGGATTGAACATCTAGCACCTGCCAGGTTTAGAGCATTTTCTCATCCATCTGGGATAACCCATGCTGACAAAGCTTAGCTCTGAGAAACCAATTATCCACATCGCTTACAGTAACATGGCCTGAACTAGATTATGATTGTGCCAACTGCTGCACAGACATGACAACTCCCAAGGGGTTGCTTGTAATGCTATTGTGGCATATTTCTTGGATATCTTTTTGCGAGTTGGGGAGGAGAAGGTAGGCAAACAGCGCAGAGGGGGCTCCTGTTGTCATCCCGTTTTTTTGAACTGTTTCTCATGGTCAAAACTTTCAAAATTTTTATCTGTGTCTAACCATTTCTTAGATCCCTTTCCTACCCCACTAGTCATCTGCAATATTGTTTCCTTGTCCCTTTTCTTCCCCCATCTTTTCTCTTCTTAATATGTATACACAGAATCCTTTCCTTCAAAGTATTTTCATCAGGATATTTTATGTTGGGCCAAAGTTGGAAAACAGACAGAAATTCTGCATTTGTCCTTGATCCTGAGAGACAACCTATATCTTTTGCATTTTTATAAGTTGGAAGAAAATAGCCTCAGACTTGAAACTCTGCAGGCTCTACCCAGATGTGTGATACCCATGGCAACTTTCTTAGCTATGACTTAAGACTAGCCTTCAAAGACAAAATTTTACCCCAAATCTCTGCCTCTCGATGATTTGGTAGTCCGAAACAGAGATGAAGTTCTTCGGTGACCCCCTGACACACCCTGACACGGTGACTGGAACTTCAGCTCTTTTTGAAGGCATGTTCTCTGAGTGGGTTTTCTATCACATCTGCCATAGCGCTGAGCAGAATGCCTTACTCACAGAATCGTTCAATAAGTGCTTGTGAAAGTGGACTTTCCCTTTATTTATTCTGCCCTTCTCCTCCTGGAAACCTCAAAATAGCTAATACTAAAATCTAGCTCTGCCAAATGGAGAATCCTAGTGATCAGAGATGCTAATAAATAGTGGCTTTCTTTTTGGTGGAATAAAGAAGGCCCACCTTCCCCCCTCCTTGACTCACTCCCACCTCCCTCCTACCCCTCCACACACAAACCTATTGGTGGTCCATTTGTGTTTCTCTACTTCATCCAACCTCATTAGTACAATATGACTTGCCCTAATAGTAGAGATGAATTGCCATGTGGTGCATGTTGGTAAGTTTCTAGTGGATTAATATGGAAGGCCAGATTCCCGTTAGGAGTGGGCTTTTAGAGAAAGAGGCACAACCAGATGACTAACTGGTGGATTAAGAAAGTAGCAAATAAGTGAAGAGATTCTCTTGCTATCTCTCTTCTTGCAGCTTCTCGACTGTGGTGCTTTTCCAGGACCATCTTTGCCAACATTGCACTGTCTTTGGGGGGGGCTCCATCATTGTGAAGTGTCTCAATGGGAGTCTTAAGGCACAGCTTTCTTAGTTATAGTCCTTAATTCCAAAATGCAGACACTCAAGCTACATGTACCCTGTGTGAAGACCAGAGAGAATGGCCCATTACCATCTTCTCAACTCTTGTGATGACACTTTAGTTACATCATCACACTTGTTTTGCACAATTCACGGAGCCAGATGAAATGTACTGGAGAATAACTTTTTCCTAAATGACAATCTAGTGCTGATACCTTGAGCAAATCAACTTCAGCTTCTTTATAAAATTGAAATAACAATCCTTTCCTCCTGACCCCCAATCTAAAAAACTAAATAAATCACAAATAAATATGTGGAAAGGACTCAACTCTTTTCAACTAAAACATGCTACCCAAAAACACATTATTATTGTTCTCCAACACGTTTAGTTTTCAGAACTTCGCAAAGCATAGTAATATCCAAACAAAAATAATTTACTTTCAAAACACTGATGAAACAAATTTCCTTAGCACTTCGTATGTTCTAGAAACTGGAAAACCACATTCTCACTTATAGAAAGGAGTAAAGGATCAGACAAGAGAATAACCTCCACGTCCATAGAGTCATAGAATGTTAGGTCTGTCAAATATCTGAAAAGATAATAACCTTATACCCTAATTTTGCAATCAGGAAAACCCAGGAAGAGAAGGATAGAGACATGAAATCAGCAAATATGTATTCAGTACCCATGGGTCAGCCACTTTGCTGGATTTTGAAGGAGGGAGGTATCTCAAGATATGGACGTAAATAAACATAATTGAAGGAGAAATCTGATATGGTGGGAGAACTGAAATTAATTTTATTCAGAAAGGACTCTTGGAAGAGGCTGTATTCAATATGAGCCTTCTTGAAGGATAATAGAATTTCAGTGAGGGGAGCTGTAAATACTACCTGCTTAAGACAGGAAAGTTTGTATGTCGGGGAGCTTTCTGGGAATGCTACAGTCCGTTTGCCTGGTGCACTGGTGCAAAAGGGAGAATAAGAGGACATTGGGCTAGCTGGTTGAGGCTGGCCCAATGTGAAAACCTTTAGAGTTTCATGGGTAGGCCTTAGACGTTGCAAGTTTTTCAGCATTGGACTGAAATGATCAGAGCTCTCTGTATTTAGGCGTAGAATCTGGCTTAACGTATGGCTCATGGCAGACCTTAAGGGATGTGTATGTGTGTGTGTGCGTGTGCACAGTTGTGTATGAATGTATTTTGTTTTGCTTTTTGTAACATCTTCATAGGTTGAAGAGGACAGTAAAAAAAGACCTTTAGAAACCTAGCTTAGCAGAAGCACTGTGTCATTGGAATATAACCATCCTCCTCTAAGAAAGCAGTCCAATTTATTCAGTGGAAAGTACAACATTTGGCATTTCTATGTTTTATTCAACTATAACTAATGAATGTTTACAGAGTTCAACCTCTAACTATGGGGCACTGTGTCTCTTGGCCAACAATTTTTGGTTTATTGAATAAGTTTGAATTTTGTATCAAAAGATTTCTCAGGTAGCTTGTTTATTCCCGAACAAAAGCCTATGTGTGTTTGCGAAGAATCCCCAATGAGGCCAATAGCTCACTTGAGTCAGTGCCCCAGCTCCCTAAGGCTCCAGATTTGAGAAAATATGGTTCTTACCTTAGAACTCCATAGAAGGTCCAGTATCTAATTTGTCTACTGGAAGTCAATAGAAAAGTTTTGCCAGTGACGCAGTCTCTATTACCTTTTCAAAGGTTTTGGTCCCCCAAACCTCCAAGGGCAAGGCTGCAGTTGACTGCAGTTGTGTTTATTATTATAACAGTTAGAATTTCAGATTCTCTCTCTGAAGTGACACTTTGTAGAGTGATGTTGCTTTTATGGTTATTGATGATAAAAATGGCTCCTAGCGTTCTGGTGTTTGACTTCCAATCGTAAGAATGCCTTCCAAGTTAAAACCTCCTTGCAGGTTCAGAGTCTCCCAAAAAGAGTGAAGCATTTATTCCAACTGAGATTGGTGCAAGAAGCTCTTCCTAACATTTCCCTCAAATTCCATTCATTCTATTTCCTGTGTGAGATGGTTCACCAGCGGCTCAAAACATGAAAGGGAAATAGCCTGACTTGAATCCTGAGATCCGTGTTTCGCCTTAGGGAGAGCAATGCAAGCTAAATCCTTGTTAGACCTGGAGAGGACAGGACCAGTACCAAGTCCTGCTAAAGTCCTTTGATTCAAAAAGATGTCATTACTCGATTGAAATGGTAGTGTTGTACAGCATATTGGGTCATCATATACCTGCTTTTTGAGATGCTTGTCCCCAAAACCTAAGATATCTTTATTGACAGCAGTGTCTCTTTTTTTCTGTTTGTAAAAGGAGTAGAACACATTCACTGATCTCCCTATAACCCTATTTTGGTGAGCTCCCTTGGGAAGATGGATATTGGACCGACTAGTTTAGGTTTTAGAACCTAAACTTTGAACATCAAATGCTAAGACACTTTTATAGATGATTCTGCTGTCTTAATATTTTCCAGGATCCCTAATTTTTTTTTCTGGAGCATTTTTTTTTTTTTTTTAGATTTTTTTATTTTTTCCTTTTTCTCCCCAAAGCCCCCCGGTACATAGTTGTATATTCTTCATTGTGGGTCCTTCCAGTTGTGGCATGTGGGACGCTGCCTCAGCGTGGCTTGATGAGCAGTGCCATGTCCGCGCCCAGGATTCGAACCAACGATACACTGGGCTGCCTGCAGCGGAGCGTGCAAACTTAACCCCTCGGCCACAGGGCCAGCCCCATCTGGAGCATTTATTGATTTCAGAATATATTTATTAAGCATGAATTGAGGCACTGGATATAAAAAAATGAATAACATGGGCCTGCCCTCAAGTCTAGTGAGGAAGACAGATTGAGTGAACCCTCCATTATAATATAGTGTAATGAGGACCGTAAGAGAGGTGGAATCAAGCAGTAAAACCACCAAGAAGGAGATCCTCTATCTGGGCACATCAGAGAAGGTATGTAAGAAGAGTTGGCTTCTATTCAGGCTTGAAGCAGGAGTAGAAATTTTCCAGATGGACTAAGTAAGGGCTGTGAGACAGCAAAGACAGCTCCGGCACGTACTCATTTTCTGTTTTATACATTTGCTAAAACAAATGAAAAATCATTTAAGCCAGTTCCTCCAGCCTCTAAAGAGGGGAAAACTTAACATTTAAAAGAAAAACTAAGTAACTGATTTCCGTATTAAATCTCTGTAAAAGATGAGTTTATTATTAGTCCTGTTAGCCTGCCCAGATCTCAATTTGGGTAATTACATTCCTCCTACCTAATTTATCCCGGTAGTTTTAATTGGTTTTAGAATTCCACTGCACTTCTCTTCAATTGTTGTGTATTGTTAGTTGGGATCAAACAGCTGTTATATTCTACCACGGAGCTGAGTATCTGTCAGCAACTGATGCAGTGGTTTCAAACCTATAGGGTAAATAAGGCAATTTGCAAGGCTTTGAGATGATAAATAATCCCTAAATGCATAGATGTGTGGCATTAATTATTGATAGCAATGGTTCTTACCCACAGAGTCATTGCTCTTAAAATAACAAAGAGCATCCTGTTTGGTCTGCAAAGTCGTATATGCAGAGGAAAATCCTTATGTCTGTAGATATTGTCTCTGGGTTGACGTACACTCAAAAGTGTTAATGATCTTTCTTCTACTTTGCTGAGATCATATTGGTTTTAATTAAATACATACTGCAGTGTACTAAGAACAGATGTTCATTTTAGTTTGTAATCAACTTGGAGGAAGTTTGTTAGGTCATTTATGTGTTTGGCAACGTGCTATGTAGCCATTCTCCCTTTGATCACTTGTTTGTTTATGTCTGACCAGGGAATGACAAAGATTGAAAGTCGACAACTAAAAGCTACTCTGAAGTCTGACTTCAGTGTGTTAATGAATTTGGTCCTCCTCTGAGGGACCCACATTATCGCTGCTGCTATTGTTAAGTGACATCTTTGATGCCCCTAATGGAGATGAGCAATCTCTGCCGTCCGTTATGGTTTTCACTTTTGGTTAGCATTCAGGCCCAGGGTAAGTAATAAGGACCTAATTAGTAGAAATGTAGACAGCTTCCATCTCCATCTTTTTCACGTCAAAAAAGTTTTTCTTTGCTCTTTCGATGAATGTGGTAGAACATCTGAAATATCTTCCACTGGAATTGATGTTCACTAAGAGAGTCATTTCTACTCAAGTGTTCTCACATTTTATCACTCAAATCCTTGAAAAGTCATGTGACCTAAGAAAAAGTGGTCACCACCAAGATGCACATGCTCACTGCTGACAACTGTAGCCCTGTGTCAATGGCCTTGACCTGTGGAAATAAGTAAGATGGGAACCTCTTTGTTCGCTTTAGGGCAGCATATGAGAGTAGCCAGCATCAGCACCAGGGAGGTCGGAGCAAGCGGTCACTGACCTGGGCTGGGACTACCAAGAACCTGCCAACTTCATGCTCTGTCTGTATTTTATGGACAGTCCACTGCCTATGACATTTCCTATATTGCCTGCTGCTCTCACACCTGACCTGCACCGGATGCCCATGTTTTGTTTTGTGACTATAGCATCTCACCAACATTTTTCCAGCCTTCCCTAATGGCTGAAAAATCCTGGAAGCATGACAGCCTCTCTAGAGAATTAGGAACTTCATGCCCAACATAGCACCCTATCTGGACCACCAACATCGCAGCTCTGTAAGTTGGGCATAATAATACTTTCATAATACCTGTGAAAACTAAAAGGCATACCAAGCTTTCAGAAAAATCCCGGCACTTAGGACTATCTGGTAAATATCAGTTCCGTCTCCTGACTCCTCTCTGTAATCCAGTGAGTCCACAGGTCTGGAAGACAAGGAGCAAATGTTGAGTGCCTGTAGAGGTGACACCATAATTGAGTGTCTCAAAGACAGTTTTGATGTAGGGACAGGTGGACACAATGCTGAGAGAAATGTGAATGAGACCCAGGGTACTGGAGGTTGATGGGGATGTCTGGCAAGGACAGAGAGAATCAGGAAGCATGGCTGAGAAATTACAAACTGCTTCTACCGGGCTGCTGTGATAATGGAGTTGGACGGGCGGGAAAAGCAGGAAGGAGGAGCTGAGTAGGCCTGACTTGAAGCACTGGCTTTACCTTTCCATCCTAGGTGGAGAAGGATGCATGTGCAGTCAGGAAGACGTTTTAGACAGATAGAACTCTGTGCAGACATAGGAGAGTGGTATGTTCCAGAAAAAAAAGAAAACAGTGGTTCATTATGGCCAGAGTGAGGGGAGGTGAGTAGACTCAGTGATGGGGGAGGATCTGGAAAGGAAGCTGAGTCTCCTTGTGAGGGGTTGTGGGCCACGTATGGAGTCACCCTTATCCCCAGGGGGCTGTCAAAGGACTTTAAACAGAAAAAGGGTGATAAGAGCCAATTTCTGTCAGCAGAACTGTAGTATATTTATATTAAAATGGGAAGAACGTGTAGGGAGGTAAAACCAATATTTTTTAGGAAGCTTCTTCAGTACTCCAGAGCAACAGCTACCAAGAGCAGGTCTACCTGCCTTTCTCCCTTCCTTCTTTCCTTTTTTTTTAAAGCCTGCACATTACTGCATATCGTTCACTTTACTCACTGCTGTGATGGAATATGGACCTAGAAAACCTAGTCTGTTTTGAGTTATAAAGTAGCACCAGGATATAGAAATTGCTGATGGTCTCTTGGAAATAGGATCACAGTGGGGAAGACTCAGTGCCTAGGGACAGCAAAAATAAAATAAAATTGATTCTTCTGATGAAGGTTAGTATTAGCATTTGATTGGCCCCCCATCAATGGTTGTAATCAATATTGTTTTTCCTTTTCTACTTCCTTGCTCACCACACCACCCCCCTCCCCACAAGTTAAGCTAAATTAGCTACTAATTAAACCGTAGCAGTTGAAAATGATTTGTGAGGCTTTGCTCTATTGTTAGTAAAATGAAAGGAATGGCAATAAATTTGGAAAATTCATTCACTCCTTGAACAAACTCTATTTGAACATCTGTTATCTGTGTTTGTCACCTACTATGCCAACGAGGGGCAATACCAAGATGAAAAACGGAGTCCTTGTTTCTCAGAGCTGGAGCAGAGGCATGAGAGGGGAAACTGAGGATCTGATCGAGTGGAAGCATTGGAAAGGAAGCACTGGATCTCAAGGCTTCACAGAGGAGTGGATCCTTTGCTCCTTAGAGTAAATGTGACAATGAGAATATCAACTTAAATCATTGGGTTAAAGGTGAGACAACACCACAGTGACTACGTTGCTGGGCGCTAGTGCCAAGCTGCCTGGCTTCAAATCCCAGCTCCGCCACTTGCTAGCTCAGTTTCTCCACTGGTAAAGGGGGATCCTCACCTCATAAAGATAATTGTGAGGATCAAGTGAGTGACTACTATGAAGTACTCAGAGCAGCGCCTCACACATTGTAGCTTCTCGATCACTGTTATCTATTATTATTAGCAGAATCAAAAGCCAAACAACTTGCAATGGCAAAGTAGAAAAATAAAATCAAGGTCAACGGATCAAATATCTGAAGGGAGAGATGACTTCGCCAGGTGTCTGTCCTCCTCTATGGAGGTAAACTTTCTCCCTTTGGCCATGGTCCTAATCAGGGAGTTATCATCTCTGAAATCAGACAACCACAGAAAGAGATGATTGCTGTTCTCACTTTCCAAGGGTGCCATGGTGGGGTTTGGGGCCCCTAAAGGAATTACAAGGTGGAATTTAAAAACATTATCTTAGAGTACAAATCTGTCATCCTGCATAGTGCTATGTTTTTGAGAGTTATTCCTGCTGCAAATAAAAATCTTGGGAAAGAATGATGTATAGAGTTAGCCCAATCTATTGACCCAGTGATGTTTTAAATTAGCCCTTTTTACCCCTCATTGACCAGATTTATTCATGCTCCTCTCAACGTCAAAGCCATTTTCAGGCTGGTTCTTTAAATAATATAACGAACCAAAATGCTGGTACTTGCTTTCAAGATATAGGACCCTACCAACATCATTATATCCTGCTGAGTTTACAGACCACTTCATAGAATGCTTTCTCTTCAGTCCGCATGCACAAAGCCTGAAAGGGTAATCTTTGTGCAAAAGAGGACTGACCATTGGAACCTTTAATAAATATTGTCCTCCTCTGCGAGCAGTCAAGGTGTGGTAGGGGCTGGATGAGAAAAGTGGCCTGGCTCTAGTCCTGGCTCTGACATTGGAAAAACCACAACTGTTGGGACTTCAATTTCTTCATTTGTAAAATGGTGAAAGTAGACTATGTGAACTCTGTGGTTTTACTTTATTTCAGTTTCCTAACTAATGAAAAGTGATGAATGTTTTAATTGAAGATATAATTGAGTTAAATCCTTAACAGAGAAATGTAAGCTTATTTCATTCATTCGTTCAACAAGTATTGATTGAATGAATACCTAGTATTTTCCTGTACCAGGTACAGTGCTCGGGGAACAGTAGTAGGTAAGGATGGGTCCCTACCCTCATGGAGCGTATATTTCAGTGGGGGAGACAAACAATAAAGAAATTACCAAGATAGTTTCAGACAGAAGTGCTGTGAAGGAAATAACTGAGTAATGAAAGAGAATAATGGAAGGGGGCTCACAGGTCTAAAGAGAGTGGTCACTGATGTTTCTCTTTCTCTCTGAGGCAGATACATTTTAATTGTGACCAGAGTGAAGAGTCTGTCACAAAGGAAAAGGAGGAGAGGTTTCCAAGAGAGTGTACAGCCCACTGCGAAGACCTCCAAGCAGGGAAAATATTTGGGATTTTTAACACAACTCCCAGACCTAACTATGCACACACTAACAGCCAGTGGGAGATTTATCACTGTTTGGGGAAGCTGCGGAGACATGGTTTCACAGCACGCAGACCGTGTAGGTTACGTCCTACATCTTAAAACATGCCTGCTCCCAAAAGAGCTCTTGAGATGAAGTATATGAACCGTATACTGTGTGTAAGCCAATATGGGCAAGCTGTTTCCTAGCATCCAAGGTTACTGTGAGAATCATATGATAAACTCCTTTTTTTCTCCCCACAAACATGTAGTGAACACATCGACAATGACCTTAACTCATTAAAAAGAAATTAGTGAGATGGTAAAGCTAGTTCAAAGGAGAAAATGAGAGGCCGCCATATTTATATAGTCACCAGAAGAAGGAATGCTGAAATAAGATGAAGTTAGTTACAAAAATAGCTAATACCCTACAGAGCCATCAATTTGTTACCTATGGGGTTATTTTTTCTACTGGACAAAAATAATTTGCAACCAATTAATCTTCTACAAGTTAACATCTAACTTTAAGGAGCCTTGACACTAATCAGTAGTAAATCAAACAATATTACATTCCTAGAATCTAGGGCCTAAAATATCTAAGGCTGCAACAATTATATAAATCTTCGACAGGCTTATTAGACAATGCTCTGTTAAGACTGAAAGTCCGTGTAGGAATCTTTTTGCATTATTTCCACTGTTTGGGTAATCTTTTCTTAATAAGTAAGTATGGCAGGCCTTCCGTTTTTTTCATGTGTGCACATCCACTTTGAAATCTCTCCAAGTCAGCTATGTAACAGTTCATTTTTTACTCAATAGTCATCTTTTACATATATATTTCCATTGTTAGAATACAACTATTTTAAGTGATGGTGACTTTTTTGAGTACGGAGGAGAGGAGACTGAATTGTAAAAGTAGAACTTCTTGGTGACGGAACAACAGGGATGGTGACATTGTCCTTTTCACAGACCTCCTCAGTTTGTATAGCAGAACACATGCAAATATGTTTTGTTGTTGTTGTTATAGGAGATGGTCAGAAATTACTAGACAGTAGTAAGCTATTTTCTGGTGTTGCTCAGTAATGCACCATATATTTTTTTTTCTTTTTACCTTTTGATCCAAGATTGTTATGAGAATCATATGCTCTCCTCTTAGGTGAGTAGGCCCTTGTAAACTTGAACCACCCTGCAAGTGTGAGCTGTTATTATGCTTCCCACTAACACAGACCTTCCAGGTGGCTTCTGCAAGTACCATTCACTTCTAGACATTCAGCTTGGTTCTGTGGGCAGCTCTCTTCTTTCCTGCTGCTGTCTTCCTTTGTGCATCTCAGACTAACCTGGCTTGCCATCCTCCTCATAGCATCACAAACGTGAGGTCTGACCTTTTATTGCTCATACGGACAGATTTGTGTGTCACTTGCTCACTGCACCCTGGGGTACTGCTCAGGAGCACGAATCGGCAAACGCCATCTAGGTGGCATCTGGGCACGGGAAAGGTAACCACTTCTGTGTCACACAAATGTGACAGGAGACTAAATTTGTGTCTCAGTTTGGGTCACATATTTCTCCAGGAAATAATAAATGAAAGAAAGAAATCTAGGTAAAAATGAGCCAAAAGAAAAAGTGAATGTTTTTCTAAATCCTGTATTGAGTCAGTAAGGGACTTTGGAAGAAATCAGAAACCAGAGAGAAGGAAACAGAAGGACAAACCCAGGTAATAAAGGAAAAGTACTCTTACAAGGACTGAAAAATTGCTAAAATATCCTACCATGACAATTTTCGTGATGCTAACCTTTCCAGTAGTTTCAATGCAAGTTATCTATGAGCCAAGAATCTTTGTGTCACACTGTTTCTTGGTTTGGCCAAATACAGCCTTTCATTTAACCTCATTAAATCTTACATAACCAGGGATCAGTTCTGTTCTGAAACATGGTCTTTTAAAATGAGCTGCAATACGATGTAATAGGATGAGTTCTATCAGCAATTCCCATTGATATCATTGATAGCAATTCCCAGCATATCACTGATATTTTTCAGGATATACACATTGATCAGAAATATTTCTAAATCTATGTAATAATCATTTCATAATATTTTTTGATGTTTCATAATGTTCCTAAATAAAAATCTTCAGGTGACAACAAATGATTGAACTACCAAATGATCTGTTTCGTGTCATAGTTTTAAAAAACACTTAATATGGTGCCTGGAATATCATGGGCAACTCAAAAATGTTTCTGGAAGAAAACTATTAAATAGAGTCTTTATCTCTAAGAAGAGTCATTGTAATCTTTTTCCCATACTAACCTTGAATATGATCTAGAATCCATATGCTTCATTTATGAAGTGGAAAAAAGTTTGGGAGGATGTTTGCAGTTAGAAAATATTAGTCACAACACATTTTTAGTGTCTGAGAGAAATTTTCTAATACCATTAAGGATTAGATCATTTAATGAGAAAATAGACACGTGCTTGACACATTGCCCCACTCCTCCCCCAAGCCAACTCTTCAACTAGATAATACCTAGTTATCCTCCGGGCCCAGAGTCATGTCCTAAGGGAAACTTCCTGATCCTAAGTCTGCATCAGATCTCCTCTTGTGCACTCACAGCGCCAAGTATGATGGCCCCAAAATACTAACCTTGCTAAGATCCTACTCAGAACATCACAAAGGTGAGCCCTCTTTAATTGTTCACACAATTTTAACTTTATATCTATTTGGTTCATTACTTGATTAATGCCTATTTTGCACATTAGACTATAAAGTCTTTGAGTACAGGATCATGACAGATGTTGCCTGCCATTCTAGTGCAGTGCCTGGCCAAAACTGAATGCTCAATAAATATGTGTTGAATCAACGTTGGATGAAGTGGTTTTTGTGTCTAGGACTGTGTGGCCCATTGGTCATCTTAAGCAATCAGAAGAGTAGCATTTAAACCTAGTAAATTGTAATTTAATCTAAATGTTCTGTTCTGTGCGATGGTGTGGGGATAATACTGTGTTCCATGTGGACATAAAGTCTAAACATCAAATATTCTTTCTCTTTTCCAAGACAAACATTTTAACGAGTATCCTAACCAGTTTCTCCTCCGATATAGGAAAATCAGTTGTCCTTCCTGTTATAAATCTTATTTTCACCCAAAGGTATATGTGGCCTTTACACATTATAATTAAATTAAAATTAAAATGATCAGAAAGAGAAAACTGAGCTTGGAGTAGTTGCAGCGCCTCTCCCGGGCAGCTCCACGCAGCCGGCTACCAGTGCTCTGAACTGAGAGGAAGTAAGGTTGATGAGCTCTGGGACATTGGTCTCTGAGATAAAGTAAGACTTCTCCTTTCAAATTTATTAGAGAAATACTTTTAAAAATGATTTCATAGTACTAACATTGACCCCAAATATGTCCTCTATCGCTTCTCTCGCAAGGATAATCAATATGCAAGAACACCTCTTTCTAAGGAAGCCCCAAAGGCCCCAAATGCTGTAGATTCTCCGGTATGTTCGGTGCTTACCATGGCTAAAATCACACCTTCCACCTTAAAATTTAGAAAGAGATACCATCCTTATAGTGTAACTGGTCTTCTTTTTTAAAGGAATAAAGAAATATGTTATACAGGAATGTGTTTTTTCAGTTATCTATTGCCACAATAATGCTGCATAAAAATCACAAAACATTAGTGGCCTACAGCAATAAACATTTATTTTTTGTTCACAAAAAAAGGCAAGGAAGAAAGAAATAATTGCCTAATGACTTTTCCCAAGGTATTAGCCATTGTTTCTTTTCATTTTTCTTTCTATCTTTCATGGTCAGTCTTATCTTCGTATCCTTTAACTACAATTACCTCACTCTTAGTTACTGTCACCCGGAGCAGAACACTAAAACCCCATTGGCTTAATATCCCTCTCACTTTGACTCCTACTTGGATGGTTTTTACCTGTAGAGTCAAGCTGCTCTCTAGCCTAGAGTCTAGGTAAGTGTAGGGTGGATACATCATTTGCACTTGAGATGCCATGGGGAGGAGGAGTATCTTGGGAAGATGCCAATCAAAACTCAGAACAGAGCATCCACTCTGAGGGAACTTAGCAGAGAGGGTCAGCATATGGGAACAAAGACGAGAAAACAAGTGAGACAGAGAAGGCTGAAGGTTTAGGGACAGGATACCCATATAATTTATGATCCATTTTATTTGGGGAATGAAAGGAGGCACTATAAATAATTACACCAGAACAAGAGGCATAAACCTGGACTGTCCCTGATACAAACCAGAAGTGTGGTCGCCATCATCAGAGGGAAAGGAATTCAAAGCAATCCTGCAGGCTCTGTTATGGTGGAGATTTTATCTCTCTGTCCTTCTTTGTCCAAATGTCCACTGTGGACCAACTCCCCTCTGATGGACACATAAATTCCTTCTTTTGTTTAGATAAAGAAGTACCTTCAATCAGACATGGTCACGTCTTGTCTTTGTACCACCCAGTATCTTTAAGATGACGCTCCTGGATATCTCTGATGGGACCAATTGTGTGTTAATTTCATAGTATAGCTATTAGAGGACAGACTTATGTCCTTTATTCCTAAGTTTTTGAAGAATATCTTCCAATACAGTTACTCCTAAATTTTTCCTGCATTTATTAGAAGGACATCCATTTTAAAAAAAGATATTATTTTTCAAAGTTTTGGAACTTAACATCAAGCAATTTTGGTGCTTGGAAGAGGAAAAGCATGGGATTCCCTCTTAACATCCCAAGCTAAGGCCCACATGTCTCTGCGTGTACATTCTTAAGTGTTTAAAATGTGATAGAATCTATCAGACGGGCATGGCATCAGCTATGTAAGTTGTGATACGTAAATTATGGTCCAATTTGTTGTATTACTGTCACAATTGTCAAGCTAGAGCATAAAAGCAAAGAGAAATGAGCATCATCGTCTCGTGAAAAGAGCTCTGTCCAAACTATATTTATGTTATCTATTATCCTACCTTTTCAACCGTTTCTTTCTCAGCTGACATCTTACTAAAAGAAATAAGCTTCAGTTATCTGGATCAAGCATACAGTGATAAGGAAGGGATTTACATCTTTTTTTTTTTTTAATCTTCCTGATTTTGAGTCAGAGTTTAAAATAGTTTTTCCCATTCTGAAGTTATAAAGGTATTTTGTCCTTTTCTTCTAGAACTTTTATGGTTTCATTTATTTTTTTTATTTTTATTTTTTTTAAAGATTTTATTTTTTCCTTTTTCTCCCCAAAGCCCCCCAGTACATAGTTGTATATTCTTCGTTGTGGGTCCTTCTAGTTGTGGCATATGGGACGCTGCCTCAGCGTGGTTTGATGAGCAGTGCCATGTCCGCGCCCAGGATTCGAACCAACGAAACACTGGGCCGCCTGCAGCGGAGCGCGCGAACTTAACCACTCGGCCACGGGGCCAGCCCCGGTTTCATTTATTTTTAACACTTAAATCTTTGGCCCAGTTGGAATTTATCCTGTCATAAAAAGTGGAACCAACTCTCCTTTTCCATATGGCTAACCCCTTATACCAATGAAACCACATTTATCATATTTAAAGACCTATAAGTGATGAGATCTATTTTTTTAAATCTTCTTCCATTGCTCTATCTATTTATTCATGTACTTGTACCACATTGATTCAATTGTGAAGGTTTTATAGTGTGTTTTAACATCTGGTAGGGCTAGTCCCATTTTATCTCTCTTCTTTCTCAGTATTTTCCTGGCTTTTCTTGCTTGTTTTTCCATATGAACTTTAGAATCAGCTAGTTTAGTTTCTTTAAAAACTCATTGGTATTTTTATTAAGGTTGTGTTAACTTTACAAATTCTGTTAAGGGGAGTGGCAGCTTTCTGTTGCCACATATTCTGATCCCAAGAATATGAGATGTTTTTCATTTGTCAAAGTCTTATTTTGTGTCCTTCAGAAATGTCTTGAAGATTTCATATAAGTTTCCACTTTTCTGGTTAAGTTTTATCTTTGGGAGTACTATCCTAATTGGGGTTTTTTCCTTTCCTTATATCTTCTAATTTGTATTTATATACAAAGACTATTGATTTCTGTCAGTTAATGTTGTGTCTTACTGAATTCTCGCCTTGTTTGTATGCTTTTTCTGTTGCTTCTCTTGTGTTTTCCAGGTAAAAACTCTTATCTAAATATAGTAGTAAATTTACCTCCTCATTTGAAACTTTTATACTTCTAATTTCTTTTTCTTGTCTAATTTTGTTAAATAATAGTGGCAACAGTGGGTATCTTTGTTTTGTCTGTAACATTAGCAGGAATGCTGTTTATGTTTCTCCATTAATTTTATTGCCAGTTTTTTGGCTGACATGGATGATGGATGCATGGATGGATGGATGGATGGATAGATAAAGATATAGAGATATATTTATTATGTCAAGGAAGTATCTACCAATTCTTACTTTAGTTAATGTTTTTTTAAATAACAAATATTTGATGGACTTAAAGAACTACCTTTTCTGGGTCCATGGAGAATGTCATACATTTTTCCCTTAGTCTATAAATATGAAAAATTATTTTAAAACATTTCCCAATACCAATCCATCCTTGGACTTCCAAAATGATCTCTACTTAGTCGTGAAGTTTTATTATTTTAATGCAGTGCCAGATTCTGGTTGCTACTATCTGATAGAAGATTTTTACATTGATATATATAAGCTCCGTTGAACTGTAGTTGCCTTTTTTGTACAGTGCTTGTCAGATTTTGGTATCAATATTGTACAGACATCATATAAAGAATTTGGAAGGCTTCTTTATTTTTCTATGTCTTGAAGAAGTGTAAATTGCATGAGAACTAGATGATCTTTAATGACATGGTAAAATTCCCAGCAGTCTTGAGTGATTACCTAGTTGGTGTCAAACACTGTGCTTGGTCACTGAAGATAAAAATATGAATGAAAGATGGTCCCAGCCTTCAAGGAACTCATGGTCTAATGGAGGTGATAAGCATGTCAATAATATATTACACAACAGGGTTATATATTTCTGTAATACAAGTATGTAGGTGAGATGCTATGAGAATATAAAGAATGGTTTCTTAAAGAAAACAGTGAGCCATACTCAACCAGTGTTGGCATTACTCATGAGAAAGGCAAGCAGAAGCCTAACCAGTGTAATTGCAGAAGCCCTGTCCCCCTACACTTGCCTCCAGCTGCTGAAGTTCCATAAAGAGGTGATTAAAGTCTTCTTATTTTACATTAGAAACATTATAAGGCTTAAAATGCAACTGCCCCTGGGAAAGGTGAAACACTGATTTAAGTTTACACTTGGAAATAAATGATTAATGGACATCTGTTCCTGATGGTAATTTGAGTAAAGAGAAAGAAAGAGTAAATAGTGCAAGGTCCCCAGGTCCATGATAGTGAGAGTTGTGAAGGGATCCCAAAAGAGAAAGAAAGGGCTGTCAATGGTAAATTTCATCAAATTTACTCTTCGTCTGGGTCTACTCATTATGCATTCAATGAGTGGGTTAGCTTGTCTCTTCACCAGCATTTTTTTCTCTCTCTCTCTCCTGCCCTCTCTCCCCTTCTCCTTCTCTCTCCTTGAGAATTTTTGTTGAAGAATTATACACATACACAAAAGTACGCAAATAAAAAGTGGGTAACTTGATTTTCACAAATTAAACAGACATAACCATGAGCCTCCTCAACCGCTCCCCAATGGGTCTTCTATTATTAGTTTGCCTCTTTTTGAACTTGATGTAAATGAAATCATCTAGTGTATGCTTTTTTTTTTTTTTTTTGCATCTGATTTCTTTGTTCAATATTATGTTTGTGAAATTCAGCCGTGTTGATACATGTTAATGCAATTCTCATTGCGGTATGGTATTACATTGTATGAATACACCACAATTTATTTATCCATTTTAATCCTGATGGACATTTAGATAGTTTCTGGTTTGGAACCCTTGTGAATTCTCATACTGCTGTCAGCATTCTTATCCATAGTTTTTCATTATCCTCCTATTGGGTATATACCCAAGAGTGGAATTACTGGGTAGTAGAAGAGGCATATCTTCAGCTTTTATAGGTACTGCCAGTTTTCCAAAGTAGTTGTACTCGTTTCCACTCCCTCCAGCAGTGGGTAGAGTTCTTTTGCTCTGTGTCTTCATTGATACTTGCTGATTCCCATCCTTATCATCTTGGCCATTCTGTGTAAGCCACACACGAAAATTAGTTTCAGTACTTAGTAAACCTTTGGCTAATTTTGATTGAAGGACTCATTTAAACTAAACAAATAAAAAGAATAGAAAGTGTTTAAGCAGCCAAAGATTTCATTCATTTAGAGGATAAAATCACCTTGCTAGGCGAGTTTTCATTTAAGTCAATACTCGAAGTCCCAGCATTAAGAGGATGCACTCTTTTACATTCTTCAATTCTTTCCAATTGTAATGTTGCTGCTTTACTCTACATACCATAGTTCTAATAAATGACATCTCCGAGTGTGTGGAATAATAATTGTTCCACATAAATAATGCAAGATAATGAGCCAAAGAATAGTGTGTGAATTACAGAGAAAACAGTGCGTCGAACTGTAGTAATTACTGGAAAATTTAAAAAGTCAATCAGAAGGTCAATATTAGGTAAAGAGGAATTATGCAGAGAAGAGAAATGAGACATTGCTATTGAGGGTGGAGAATTTGTTGTAAACTGATAAGTTAAAGGTCATGAAGAAGGAGTTGGAAAAATGTGCTCTTTAAATTGTAGGCTGTCTTCTCTGTGGTCCAGGAGATCTTTAACGAAATCTCCCCAGGTAAAAGTGACAGTCAGCTCTACCCATTAAAGCTAATGCTGAATGCATCCTCCTTTTGTACTGGGGAAGAAAGAAAATGGAAATGAAGGAGACAGAGGCAGAGGAGTTGGAATGTTCTGAAATGGTTTCTGATGGATATTTTAATTTTTTAACGCAAACTATCCCCAGAATGTATTCAGACATAAGGGCTAAAAAGATAGGAAAATCCTGTTTTATTCCGTTCTATTAATTCTTAAACATAAAGTATTAAACATAATATAATAACATGTCCTTTCTCCTTTAGTAGCACTTATCAGTGTTGTAAATGTTTATTTGTCTTTATCCCTGTTGGACTGTGCACTCAGAGAAAGCAGGATCTTTGAACATTGTTCTCCGTTGTGTCTCCATTGCTTATCATGGCGCCTGAACCACTCAATAAATATTTGTTGAATACTCGAATGATTGAACAAAAGAATGGGGACTGAGTTTAGGTTAACTCTTTCCTTTGTCTTTTATTGACTAATCCTCAAATCTTATCTTTCACATCTTATGTTTTAAAATAAAGGAGGAGGTGTTGAGATCGAGTCCCATTACACTAAATTTCTTGTCCAAAAGGAAAATTTTGGCATAAAGGATTCCACAGAGCAGGAGAGAGAATGAGAAAGCCAATTCTGTCCTTGAGGAACGTCAGGAGAGGGCATGAAGAATTTCCTAAAACCCTGAGAGCAGACCCAAAAATTGAAACCTTAATATTAAAAGTTTGTGAGAACTAAATGAAGGCACAGAGAAACAGACATAATATAAAAGAAAAAAAGATTTGAATACAGCTATTTCGAATTAACTGTCAAAGACAATAATGAGAGAAGAGAGAAAATAAGAAGAACAAAGTTGTCCTAATTAAGTGACTCAAAATTATAGCACCATTAGTGGGGCAAATTTTAGAATATTTTTTAAAGAAGAAAAAAATTATAATCCACAATGCTTGAGACCAAGAAAGGAAGCTGGAGTAAGATGGATCCTTCTGGAATGAAAATAGATTTCATTAAAGAGAGAAGATTAGACAGATTTCTGCAATATGTGGTGAATAGTAACGCTCATCACTGTGAGAAGTTAGTGAAGATAAGCTTCTTGGGTTTAAGCTAGATCCCTGAATCCGGGTCCTTTGCAAATTGCACAGCTGCCAATGCATCAGCCGGGTTTTATTTTAACAACATTTACAATTTCCCTTTCAGTTGAAGCAAGGCTGAGGGACCATCTGAACAGATAATGAAATAACTGTGAAAGTTCAGAGCATGCTGAACAAAACAAAATATGTTTTGCCTGATTTATGCAAACTAAACATATTGTCAAGGTTTTGAAGCAGTTAGTCCAAAATATGCACAAAATACAGCAATTTCTCAAGTAGCCTGGCAGCAGATGAATTAAATGGAAATGTGCCTCTGAAACAGTTTAATCAGACTGTATAGATGTGCTGAACACTTCGATAGTTTCGTGCTATGAATTCATGAATAATGTCTTTTCTTTGAGGATTACCCTACCAAGTTCCCCCAAAACCACACCTCTTGCCCCTTATGAATGGAGTTCTTTCATTACGGATTCTAGGAGCATCTTTGTTTTTTAATCCTTTGTTAAATAAGGAATGAAATTAAGTGGACTGCTTGTTCTTTCCCTGTGGTAAACAAACCAGATCGTTGGTGGGCCTGCATTGCTGTTGCTGTCACACAGAAAAGAAGGTCTAGGACTCTATGTCTGTGGAGGGCTGCCCTACTCCCAGTCACGGCTGCAGTGAAGAGGTTAATGAGTTCTGCAAATATCCAAAGTTAGAAAATTCTTAAACCCAACTTTCATACATCCTGGTGCGTTAGACCCTGAAGAAGGACACAGCTTATAGAAAAATAACCTTCCAAGGGGAGGGAAATACAGTGTCCCTGAAGAAGAAAGACCTTAGAGGCTTTTGAATGAATACAAGACTGTCTGCTTATGACAACTTCTCAATGGTTTTATATTTCTGAAGAAGCCAATTGTGATTCATCGGGCAAAACCTTGCTTAGGGCTGTGGCAAGTGGTGTTTAAAATAGCCTTGCCCTCTTCTTCTCTCGCAACTCTCTCCCTCCCCAAGCTGGTTCATTCAAGGCCTAGCCTGTAGACGCTGAAGAGCAGACAATGCCTACAATAACTGACATCTTAAAAAGACATGGCAGAACATCCCAAATAGTCATTGATTTTTCTATAATGTCTTTGGAGCAAGCAGAGTAATCAAATTTTTGACTCAATATTGTCTCCGATTTTGGTGTGAAGAGTTTCTGCTCTTATGAAAAGTAAAATGTCATCATTTCTTAACTTCTTTTATGGCGACCGATCAGATTTATAAACCTTTTGCTTTTCGCCTTTCCTTGTTGGACTCTGCCATAGAGCATTAACATTTCTTTCAGTAACTTTCTCAACAAAAACCCAGGGAATTATTTCTGTTAGACCTAAGGGGTGAGTTACCGACCTACTACCCCCGTTGTTGGCCTTCCTGCTGGACTTATTGTGAGCAAAAGCACCAGTCAAGTACACTGGGGATTCCTCAGTGACTGATAAAAGGGAAGATGATTAGAATGCCTTGCAATCCTCTCCTCATAGAAATCTTCCTATTTTCTCATTGTAGTACTTACTGGGAGACAAGTTTCTATGCACATTTTCTATTATGTTTTTAAATCTAATTTAGTAAAAAAAAAAAAATTTAGGTTATATTAAAGCATGTATGAAGAAAATGTTTCATAAACCTCTTCATGGATGTCTCTTCTGTCATCAAACAGGGGAAATTTGATCTGGTGAGAACGGATTGACTAACAATATTGTTATTTTACAAATGAAAAATATGTGGAAGGAAGGATTTGATGGATATATACAGCTTTACCCAACAGAGTTAATGGCCCATAATTTAATGTCAGATCCATAGCCTTTGAATTTCGTTCTTAAAATGTGATGTGTTCTAATTGGAAGTGGGAAAAAAATTTTGCAATCATTCTATTTGTAGGAAAGGGAAATTTATTATCCTCTAACTAAAATGAAAAAAAAAACAAATTTTAGATATCATGGCCTACCACCGTGGTATGTAACAAAAATTTTATGTACCTTCTTTAGTAATGTCAAGATCTTTTTTCCTGACAGTCAAACAACTTACTAAATTGAAATCTGTTACTCCTGCTAAGACAACTCAAGACTCATACCAAGTCCAATGCTCTTTGTACCCTAGGAGAGAATTTGGTTTGGAATAATTTTACAATGGATGGCAAATAAAACCAGTGCAGTCCTAGTTCCACCCCTGACTTGCTCTGTGACCTTGAGAATGTCACTTTAACTTCCTAGGGCTCACCCAGAAAGTGCATAGTCATACCTCCTTCACACATGACTATTTTAAGGACAAAGTAATATGAACTAACATAGTGCCATGCCACGTGGGTGGGAACATCTTTTAGGTAATAATGATGTAAGTTTTTACATTAATTGATATTGAGTGAATATATTGTATGATGTTATTTTAGAAACTATCTGCTTTACTTTCTTAATCTTATGGTAATCTTCAGGCTGTACATTTCCCTCCAGTAGCCTAAAATCAAATTCCTCCCCTTCTACCCCTCCTCACGCTCTCCTTGGTACATCTACCTCCCAAGAGACACTGTCTTCAGTGACTTCTCTCTCATTCTTCACATTTAGCTAATCGCCAAGTCTTCCAGTCCTTCCATCCACAGCTCCTTTCCCTTCCATCCTACCTTCTAGTTTAGACTCTCTCAACCTCACACCTGAACAATTGCAGGTTGGAATCCGGGTTCTACCTCTTCCCAGTTGTGTGAATCCATTCTTCTGTGTCTCAGATTGGCCAGCTGTAGAATAGTGAGGGAGGAAAACCCAGGACTAAGAAAGTAAAACTCACCCTAGTGACAAATCAGATCAAGTCAGAGACAAAGCCAACATAAAATAATGATTCTTCCGAGGTCAGACACAGCCACAGCCACGACATGTCTTACCCCCTCTCTTTTGAGCAATTTTTTCTTGTCAATGACTTCCCCAGCCCCCTTTGTTCCTGAAAAAAGATTACTGAGATAGCTAGTTGCTAAACTACGCTCACTTCATGGCAGCAACCAGCCCAGAGCAGACCCTGTTTCCAGGAATCGCAATCCAGAGATGATTCCCATTCACATTAGCGCCTCAGAATTATTCAGCCAACCCCAAACCCTACAAAAAGCCCCTGCCAACTCCCTCTAACCAAGAGACTCCAGGATTTCCCATGGCGTGAGCTCTCCTTTGTTGCAGCAGGTTGAATAACCCTACCTTTATGGGACTGCAGGTATGTTCCTGATTCCCTATTGGGTAGGATTTATCAATAGGAATAATATCATTCCCTTAAGGATGCTGAGAGAATTAAATGAGGCAAAGCATGTAAAGCACTTACAATGATGGGAGGCACATAGTAAACACTCAGTAAATGCTAGCTGCTCTTTTTATTATTGTTATCATCATCATTCTCATTGTAACGCTCTCCTTATTGATGTTTGCCACCAGTCTCTTCTTTCCCAGCCCATCCGGAATGGGGCTACAAATTATTCTTATCTATTTATATCCCTGTTTGAAATTTTCAGTGGTTCTCCATTGCTATCAAATAAAGTCCCAACTCAGTCTAATATCCAAGCCCTGCTATATTGACACCAATGATCCTTGTCTTCATGTTAACCAACAAGGAGCCTCCACTCCAGCTGGCTGGTTTTTTCCTGGATCTCAAAGCATAGCTTACACGTGGCCTGTACACTTTGACTCAAGACAAATTCCCATCTTGTAATGGTCCCGACTTCCTTTCCAACTCTCCAAATTCTGTTCCTCCTTCAGCCCACTGCAAAGTCCTCCCCATCCAGAAAGTTCCCTCCTTGAGCTCTCCTCCCCTCTGAACCACACAAAGCCTCTTTGTTTATTCCACTCAGTTAGCATAAAATCATATACTTCCTTGCATGGATACTTTTCTCACAAATACATTTTAATCTAGATTGTAAGCCCCCAGAAAATACTGAATCATATATCTCTTTTTACTACAAATAATTTTGTCATAAACAAATAATATCTTTTGAATAAATAGCTTCACAAACCAATCTTTCCATTTCCCTAAATAGCATACTTATTCCCTGAGTTCCTTTCCTATTAATTTGCACAATGAATTTTTCTAAACGTGGGATTTCCAGGGTGGACTCCTCAAACATGTTCGGTGGGCGGCAGGGGGGTTTTCAATTCCAGACTTCAAAATAAATGCATAATTTGAACATAGTTATATTGCCTGTATCTGTCTCTCTGTGACAAAATTGTATCTAGAAATACTTGCCTGTGTCTGACCTATGACTTTTTTGCTCTGTGATAATCTGTGATAACTCAATGCCTAGAGTTTTCAATTCTCTTACTTTGTGAAACAGCATCATAGTCCATCTTGTGACTATTTCTATCTCTAATTCTGTCCTCTAAATTAAATTAATATTATTTTCTTTACCTCTTGAAATTTCAAAACTGTTCACCTTATCCTCTCTAAATTTATTACCCCATTTTTGATTCCCTCTGTCAGGTCATTTTATAGTCATCTTTCATTTCACTCATTCTCATTTATTCAGACAGAACCATCCTATTTTCCTTCAGCTCCTTGGTTTTGCTAGTTTCTTCGCAACGTTATCTCTTTCCTCGGAGACTCTCCTGCTACAAAGTCCAGGGCATGTTTCCATTCTTACTCATCCTTTTCATACAAGCCAAATATATTTTTTCCTAATCTTCTTGAAAAGAATTGTAATCTACTGAGATTTTATTATGATAATTCCTTAGCATGTTCTAGCATTCTTTTCTTAGAGATTTAAATGCCCCCTACACGTGGAATTAAGATTATATTTTCTTGCTCAATTTTCATTTCTCAAAAGATAATATTCTCTAATAGACAAAACAAAGAAGAGGTTAGTGACTTTGTCCTGTTATGACTTACTTTCAACCATGAAAATTCACTGAACTCTCCTATTCACGTTCTCATCTGGTACCAAGAACCATCCTCCTGGCCGCTCTGTTTTCATAAGAGGTGCTGTAAGGATTGCTGAGTTTTTCTGTGAAACTTCCTGATCTGCTTTGAAAAGCTATTAAATAAATATGTAGTAGTCATTACTAATATGACTAAGTATTAGTCTTTTATTGCTCTGTGAGCATTCTAGCATATGACTAAAGAAGACATGTGCAACACTTGGGGAAAAACAACAAATTCAGGTGTAAAGACCTAGCTTCACGTCCTGGCTCGAACCCCTTATAGTCAGAGGACCTTGGATGACTCTTAGCCGCTCTGAACCTCACTTTCTACTGTAAATGGAACTAATAGTTGCTATGTAATACAGCTGTTTTACACAAATTTGAAACATCAGGATTTATTAGAGAGTTTGGAGATAATGATCTCTGTTTTCTGGTATACTCATTCCAAGTAAGTTTCTATACGCCACTCAACTGATTACTCAGTTAAAATACACAGCGCAAGTACCACAAGCCCCACAGTGCATGGAATTGAAAAAACTAGACAGTGATTAATAAAGTGTAGACCCATTAAACTTCTTAAACTATAAGCAGTCATTGATGTTTTTTATAACAAAAGTAAAAGTTTCTTTCTTTACAACAAAAATGAAAGAAAGAGAGAGAGAGGAAACTGTGCAAGTCCTCTTTTCCTCTTGCTTCATCCTTAGCTCCCAACATCCAATCAGTTACCAAGTCCAGTGGCTCAGGTGGTTTCACCTCCTAAATATACCTCACACTCATCCCCTTTCCTCCACCTGCGTCCCCACTCCCCCCACCAGCATCTCATCCTGGGCTGCTGTTCCAGCCTGCTGCCTCACTTCAATCCATTTGCTAATCTGACCCATCATCATCTTCCTGGACCCTCTCTGGTGACTTTGCAGGTCATTGTAAAGGACCTTTCTGCAGGGAATCGTTGTGTGCTCCTTCAGCTGCTGCCCCTTCTCTTTTAACAAGTCTGATACCTTTGCCTTTATGGCACTTGCCTATTCTGTATTGTTTGCTGGTTAATTGTGCATTTGCCTTATGTTCCTCCCCTCTGATAAGTTCTTTGATGGGGAGGTCAATGCCACACGCATGCCAAGTACTTGGTATCTAAGCATTGAATGACGTGACAATCTAGTTGCAAAGACAAGACATCGGTGTGAAAGAGTGGAGAACAAGTTTGAGGTAGTATCTAGTGATTATGTGCTACAGGCTCCATGCTTAAGTGTTGGAGGAGGTGTTCTTACCTTGCTTGGAAAGAAGCAGGCACAGTCAGCGTGTCTTGCTTACCTTCTCTCCACCTCTCCCACCCTGGTCTAAGCACCACCATTCATCATTCAGACAATTCAATCTCTGCTTTCCTCTTGCCACCCTGCCTCCTACCTCCTACCAGTTCAACCTCCAATAGCCACAATGACCTTTTTAAAGTGACTATAACTAAGGTTAGATCACTCTCCGTTTGAAACTCTTTAGTGATTTTCTATCAAAGTTAGAATAAAATCCAATCTTAGTATAGGGTCCTCCAAATTGAGGCACCTTCCTGGTTCTCTGACGTCCAGCTCTTCCATGTGACTGGAATGTTCTTTGCCAGGATTTTCCCAAGTCCTAGTCACTTCCTTTCATTCACATCTCAGCTTAAAGGCTACCACCTCATTTTCTTGACCACCCAAAGACTATCCTTCATGACAGTTATCACTGTGGGGTCATCTCTGGTTTATTTATTTATGTGTGCATGGTCTGGCTCCCACAGTGGCCCTCCACCCCACCTCTTCCCCTGTAAGCTTGCTGGAGTTTGGCGCCCTGTCCATCTACACCACCGATTGCTCAGTGCCTAGACCAGTAGCTGGCTCCTAAGAAGCAAGAAGGGAAGATTTGTTGAATTTATGAGCACTCCCTCATTTTCTGAGCAAGTCATTTTACAAATCCTTCATCTCCGCCTTCACCAACACGCTCTCTCCCTCATAAGGCATCTCGGTAACTTAGGAACCTATTTAATACCCTATGTTTGCTCAGCATTTATGATCCAGCAGGTAGACAGAAAGAGAAGCCACCGTGAGTCATGCTGTGCAATTTCGATACCTCGAGAGCAGGTGATATTTTTCAGTGTCAGCTGCAGTTTGCAAGTGCTTCCCTGTTGCCATGGTAAAGGCTTTATGAAGCGAAACAAGTCAGAGGGAAGCAGGTTTCCCACTGCTCCTGGAGTCTCTGCACAGACACCTTCCCCCAAATGGGGCCAGCAAAGGGCCTTGCTCATGGCAGGGCCCCGCTTAATCTTGACCTTGGTCTAAACTGAGTTGGGACTCTGATACCTATAATACTCTTCTTCTAAGCTCTTGTCAAATGCACGTTTCCAGGATTTCAGTAGAAGATTCATGATATTCTTTATTGGAAACTAAATTCTCAAGAGGCAAACACTTGTAATTTTTTCTACCCATAATAATAATTACAGCTCACATTTATTAAGCACTTACTTTCATTGTCTCATTTAATTCTACAAACCATCAAAGTGGCAGATACTATAATGAGCTCCATTTTACAAATGAAAAAACCAAGCCTCAAAGAGGTTAAGTAAATTGTCGCAGGTGACACAGGAAACACGAACATGAGTGGTGAAACTGAGACCAAACCAAAACCCAGGGATCTCCCTGGGGCCGCTGCCTTCGCTTTCGCCTCTACAGGTTTTCTGCCAAAGCCTGCACCAGTTTTTTAAAGATTTTTCTTTTTCCTTCTTCTCCCCAAAGTCCCCTGGTACATAATTGCATATATTTTTAGTTGTGGGTCCTTCTAGTTGTGGCTTATGGGATGCCGCCTCAGCATGGCCTGACGAGCGGCTGCACCAGTTTTTCAAGGACCCCAGGGGAGCGCCCCCATCTGGTAGCTGGTGCTAGTTGGTAACCAAAACACAGCTTTAGTATTGTCTCCCTCTGTCACTTTGAACTCTCCACAGGGTGAGTAATATTCCTCTTCACAGACCCCATAACTTCTCTGCCGGCTCAGAGGTAAACGGTCTTAATTCATGAGGCTCTTTGTGCAGCTGACAGTCTTAGCTGAGACGTTAGAATGTACAGTCAAGGTATGAGTCAAAAGTCAGAAGTTGCCTGAATCTGCTCTCTGAGTTTGGCTTGCTTGAGCCTCCTGGGCCCCACCCCGTGTCCCGTTCCCCCAGGGTGGGGAGGGAGGCGAGGGAATAGACAGTTCTTACTTGACTGGCGTCCCTGCAGGCTGGCTCCATGCTCCCTGGCCTGGCAGATGTTTAAAAGCTGACTCTCTGGTACACTGCATCCGTGACTCTTTGGGAGACCCCTGCTGGGTCCTCCATCATTCCTTGGTCCTCCCACACTGGCCTGCTGGTCGTTTCCTAGGTTCCCTCATCTGCCAGGCATCCTGTGGTGTGCCTCCGGATCATTGCTCTGAGGTCCTCTTCCCCCAAGACAGGCCTTGTGGGTGAGATCTAAGAAGATGCAACAACTCTCCCTCCCGCTTGGACAACAGGCAGACTTGTGTCCCTGGTCCCCCCAAACTCTGAAAGCAACCAGCCCAAGGCAGCAGCCTCGTGGTCACGAGACCGAAGCAGTGAGTCTGCCCTTCTCGCGGTATACTGGTTTGTGGGGTCCCATTTGCAGAATCAGAGGTCTCCAAGGGTCCCACAGCTGCCTGCCCCTCTACACCCGCAGGGAAAGGGGTAGCTGCCCCCTGGGATGAGAGAGAGTGGATGGCATCCAGGGCAAGCCTTCTTCTAGAGCGATGCTTCACAGTCCCCTCCCTGTCTCTGAGGACTTTTTTTTTTTAGTCTGGTAAAATATATATAACATAAAATTCAACATTTTAACCATTTTTACGTGTACAGTTCTGTGGCATTAAGTACATTCACACTACTAGGCAACCATCACCACCATCCATCTCCAGAACTTTTTCATCTTCCCCAACTGAAACTGTACCCACCAAACACTCACTCCCCATTCCCACCCCCACTGCAGCGCCTGGAAGCCAGCGTTCTGCTTTCTGTGTCTATGAATCTGACTGCTCTAGGAACCTCACATAAATGGAATCGTACAATAGTTGTCCTTTTGTGACTGGCTTATTTCACTTAGCATAATGTCTTTAAGATTCATCCATGTTGTAGCGTGTGTCAAATTCCCTTACTTTTTATGACAGAATAATATTCCATTGTATCTATATACCACATTATCTGTATCCATTCATCCGTCAGTGGGCATGTGGGTTGCTCCCTCCTCTTGGCTGTTGTGAATGATGCTACTGTGCACATGATTATATGAATATCTATTTAAGTCCCTGCTTTCACTTCTTTTGGGTGTAAACCCAGAAGTGTAATTGCTGGATCATATGGTAGTTCTATTTCTAATTTTTTGAGGAATTGTTACACCATTTTGCACAGTGGCTGCACCATTTTACATTCCCACCAACAGTGAGCAGGGTTCCAATTTCTCCACATCCTCTGCAGCACAGGTTTTTTTCTGGTTTTTGTTTTTGTTTTTTATAGTAGCCATCTTAATCAGTGTGAAGTGGCATTTCACTGTGGTTTGGATTTGCATTTCCCTAATGACTAGTCATGGTGAACATCTTCTCATGTGCTTATTGGCCATTTGTATATCTTCTTTGGAGAAAGGTCTATTCAAATCCTTTGCTCATTTTTAAATCAGGTTGATTTTGTGGTTGTTGTTGAGTTGTAGGAGTCGCTTATATATTCTGGGTATCAATCCATTAACAGATACATGATTTGCAAATATTTTCTGCCATTCCATGGTTTGTCTTTTCACTCTGTTCGTAGTGTCATTTGATACACAAAAGTTTTTAATTTTGATGTAATCCAATTTATCTATTTTTTCTTTTGTTGCCAGTGCTTTTGTGTCATAGCCAAGAAGTCATTACCAAATCCAGTGTTTTCCCTATGTTTTCTTCTAAGAATTTTATAGTTTTAGCTCTTAATTTTAGATCTTGATCCACTTTAAGTTAATTTTCATATATGGTGTAAAATATCGGACTCCCTTTCTAAAGTTTTAATCTGCTGTGGATCCTAGCATCATGGTTTTTGAAAATCTCATATGCAAATTTTTCTTACACTTACTTTGGTATTTAGCATCTATTACATTGGTACCTCAGTCAAAGCTGAGTCAGGACGAGTCTAATTCTAACATCTGTATGATAGGAATACAGGAAGTAGGAACTGCAAATTATCGACTATACCCCAACTGGATCCCATGAAGCGCAAATCCTCCTAGGGCAGCAGGTCCACACTTTGAAGCTTCCCATCCTGACAAAAGTCAATACAGAGTAAAATTTTTGATATCTCTGAACCATAAGAAAAGGCCAGAGGCGTATCCAACTTGAAGAAGAGAAGACTGAGGGGTGATAAGAATAGTTTGAAGCATGTGACAAGGGCTGCAGACAGCTGTTCCTTACTTCACTGAGGAAAGAATAAAAGGAAATAAGTTAAGTCGTAGCATGAAGGATGAATTTAGATATTTCCTGAGAATGTGTATCTAGGTTACCAAGGATGGCAAATCTCTTTCTTTAGAGATTTTTCTTTTTTAAAGAAAATGAAAGACTGAATGGGAGTGGGGGTGAAGTAAATCACTCCTTAAAGTCTCTTCCCTATTGGAAATGACATTGCAGGAAAAAAAATCTGTGTTTTGAAAGGAATTAATTTCTTTATCTGACTAGTCAGTAATTTTGAACACTAAGAATTAAAACCCACAGTGCTCTCAGATGCAACTTCCACCTATGTTGCTGCCAATTCCCTTTAAACAATTTCTGTGCCATTTATCATCGCTGTCTGTAAGCAGCCAGAAAGGCTACACAGCATCCTTGTGTTAATTTTGCTTTTTCCTTCTCTGCCATGTTTGTTTCATGTTTGAATGTTGCAGAGAAAGGATCAAACAGCATGACACATTTCTTTGCTCTTCTGGTCACCTGTTGGCTGGCCACTCTAAGGAAGGGAACCTGGCTTGCAAACCTATAGCATCAGATAATCCAAGACTCAGTTTGGTGTTAGAATACATCCCCTGATTTAGCAGAAAGGTTGACCTTCTTACGACAGCCGAAGGTGAGGGGAGCTGGCTGTTAGCAAATTTAGTTTGTATCCTCTGAGCATCTACCAACTGCTCAGGAGGAGAAGAGAGAGAAGTAACTTGGATGTATGCCGGAAGTCAACTTAACATTGAGATGTTTTCTGCAGACAATCCGCTAAATAATCTATGTGTGAACCGACCTAATAACGTTAGCAATCCCAGGCCTCTTTTTTTTCCCTAGTGAATTCAGGGCGCTTTCACCTCCATTACACTTGGGATGTTTACCTTCCCAGTCCATGAACAACTATGTCACTGCCTTGTCATCACTTCCTTACTGATGCAGAAAGTGAGCTTCTCGGATGTTGCAGAGTCACAGTTGGCTTTTCCCCTGTAGCCCATCCCTGGCTGTAACCTCTGCTTGCCTGTCTGGCCTCGTCTCCCACATCCACCTGCTCCATCTCAGCATCAACCCTCTTTCCAGGACACAAGTCCCCTACGCCTGCCACATTGCACTACGTATCTCCTTTCTGGACACGCCGTGCTCTCTCATATACCATTCCTCTGCCCTGAACCTGTAGTGATTTTATCCTTCAGGCCTCTGAGAAGCCTTCCTGCTTCTAGAACTTAACCCAGGCAGAGTGACATCTTTTCACAGTACCCAGGGTATCCCCCATCATGGAACTCAACACCTTGTAGTTGTCCATGTATGTCTCAGTCTCACAACATTCATTCTCTCCACTCTCCCTGAACTTCTCAGTGGAAGAAATGTGGCGTGTTCATCCTTGAAACCCTTGCATCTGGCGTATAAATGTCTGTGGTGATAAGTGAATAAATTAGTATCCCAGCAGTAACTGGCACTTCTAAAGCATGTAAAAAGGTATTCATAGTTATTGGACTTTTTTTTTAAGTCAGGAAACCAAATCTGCTCTTTAAAATACATCATAGAGGGGGCCGGCCTGGTTGCTTGGTGGTTAAGTTCGCACACTCCTGTTTGGCAGCCCAGGGTTCACCGATTCGGATCCTGGGCGCAGACCTACACACAGCTCATGAAGCCATGCTGTGGCAGCATCCCACAGAGAAGAACTAGAAGGACTTACAACTAGGAATACAACTATGTGCTGGGACTTTGGGGAGAAAAAAATTGTAAAAAATTAAAAAGAAAAAAGAGGAAGATTGGCAACAGATGTTAGCTCAAGGCCAATCTTTAAAAAAAAATGCATCGCTCAGTCTGTTCCTGCAATTAAAAAAAAAAATCATAGAGATCTTTTAAACCTATACACTCTGCCCTCGTGAAAACTTCCAAACATTTCCTTAGCCGTGACCTTTTAAAAAAAATGGGTAAATCAAGGACAAATGAGAAAAACACCTTTAACTGCTACACTAGTATCTGAGTTGTAAAGAGATCCTAACCTCCAACTTATTCATTCACTCACTTAGTCATTCAACAAACATTTATGAATGCCTACTTGATATTTATTAATAAATATAAGTATTTATATTTATTATAAATATAATATAGTGTTATATTAAACTTATATAATTAAATTATATTATATAAATTAAATATAGTGTTATAGTGCCAAGTGCTGGAGATACAAGCCTCAGAAAGACCTCATTTCTTCCCAGGGCAAGCTCACTTCCTGTACTGTGCATTCAAATTCCAATGAATATTGTTCTTTCCTCAACAAAATATCTTTTTAACTGCAACCATATAGGAAAAGAAAAAGGTTGACATGAAGAATAAAATGAAATATGTGAGGGAAAAACAAGGTCGAAAAATACAAGTTTAAGGGCCGGACTGGTGGCATAGTGGTTAAGTTCATGCTCTCTGTTTTGGCAGTCCAGGGTTCGTGGGTTCAGACTGGGTGCAGACCTACACATCACTCATCAGGCCCTGCTGTGACAGTGTGCCACATACAAAAAATAGAGAAAGACTGGCACAGATGTTAGCTCAGTGACAATCTCCCTCAGCAAAAAGAGGAGGATTGGCAACAGATGTTAGCTCATGGCCAATCTTCCTCACCAAAAAAAAAGAAAGAAAGAAAAAATACAAGTTTATTTCTAACCAGTTCTCTCATGAGGACTCATGAGCATTAATACTTAATGCAGCTTAAGTATTAATTATTGAAAAAATATTATCAAATTGTATTCATGGCCTTAAATTATTATAGCCTTATTAACTAATGTGATATGAGCATATGGGAAAGTAACCTGGTTTTTATAGTATTTCGATACAATTTTCTATTTGGCCTAATATCCTGAGTGCTTGGATTGTTATAGTAATAAGCATCCTAGAAGTACTTTTGCATATTTTCATCAATAAGAAATGGATTAATGTCCATGCTTTGAGGCCATTTATCATATGGCCCTAGCCGAGAAGTTGGCAAGGATTCCTGGATTTTTTTAATGTGCATATTTGATTAGAGCAGCTCTCCTGATCTCGTAGGATTTTGTTAGAGAAAGGACAGATTTGAGGCTGCAGGGTTTCAGTGTTTATCCAATTTTAAAACCCTGGACATGTTACAAAACAGCACATGGGTTTCCATCTGTTTGTTCTTTCTATGGATCTATTTTTTGAAAGGATTGAAAAGATTTATTATACTAAAAATATATTCTATTCTGTAGTTTTCAAGCCAAGCTAAGATCATTCGTTTTTCCAAGCCCTCTAAGAATGAGGATGCCATATTCCCCCATTCTTAATACTTTAACTCTAGAAAGCGCTTGGTACTACTTAAGCAGAAGTCTCAAAATACAAGGTAAACTAGTAATAATACTGGTGACTCTTCTCTTCTAACACTCAAAGAAAGCTTAACATTTTAGATAGGTTGAAAATAGCCCTTATGTTTGTTAGTTTTGCCTCATTCAAACTACAGTCGTGTCGCTTGACCATGGGGATAATGTTCTGAGAAATGCGTTGTTAGGTGATTTCGTTGTTGTGCGAACATCACAGAGTGAACTTACACAAACATAGATGGTATAGCCACTACACACCTAGGCCACATGGTACTAATCTTATGGGGCCACCGTCATATATGCAATCTGTTGTTGACTGAAACATCGTTGTGTGGTCTTTATTATAATAAAACCTTACTAAACATAAATGCATGGGTGCTGTATCTGCACACATTCATTATCTCCAGGTTGATGTTAGCATTTCTCTGTTTGACTCTAACTCTGACACCCCTTCAGGCAAACTTTCTCCCGTGATTCATTGTAATTTCACTTGCCTCTTCATGCTTGTCTAGAGCAGATTCTGAATATCTGCCCCCAAAGACTAAATTGTATCTGTTGAAAAGTGAAATGAACAATCGAGTCAGTAATTTATTTTAGATAATACTGTCCAGAAGTCTTCCCCAAATTGTAAGGATGTTGGAGGCGTGAACTATTATTACTGAAGACAGTCTTACAGTACTTATGTACATGGAGATGCTCACAAAATACATTACATTTAACTGAATTCAGTAGTTATCCAACTCTGCACGTTCCTTTGGAAAAGCAGCCTAGACCAAAGAAACTACTTCATTAGTAAATGGTGGATAGACTGGGCCCAATTGAAATCTTCAGAATGAATGGAAATTTACTAATATTGTCGGAAATTTGGTCTTGGATGCAGTGCTAAAATGGCCTCTGTGTAAAGAGTGTATAGAATAATAATGAAGAAGAATGAAGGGGAGTTAATATCTGGACAGTTCTTCGTAGTTTCCAAAGAAATTTTTAAAAAATATTTTCTCATAAATCCTCACCACAACCCTATAGGAAGATCTTGTCCACTTCACAGATGGGGAAAGTGAGAATTGCAGAAATGGACAATACTATTAAACAAAGGGTCAGGGGCCTGCCCAGTGGCGCAGCGGTTAAGTGCACATGTTCCAAGGTTCACCAGTTCAGATCCTGGGTGTGGACATGGCACCGCTTGGCAAACCATGCTGTGGTAGGCATCCCACATATAAAGTAGAGGAAGATGGGCACGGATGTTAGCTCAGGGCCAGTCTTCCTTAGCAAAAAGAGGAGGACTGGCAGCCCATGTTAGCTCAGGGCTAATCTTCCTCAAAAAAAAAAAATGGGTCAGAACTGCAACCCCAACTGGGTGCTTCTAAATTGCACATTCTTTTTACTACGTACAGTCTAAACGTTAGCTTTTAATATATTCTTCTATTTGGCTTTGTAAACCTTTTTCCAGAGCTTGATGATTTAAAATAAAAGAAAAATAATATGTCTGTTTGAAATTAAAATGCCCAAGTGATTCTTTTTATGGGACTGGCCTTTGTAACTGTTGCTAAGGTGTACATCCTTATATGAATCCTGAGAGACAAAAAATGAGATCAGGAATTCTTATTCTTTGTTATGGTAAAAGGGTAATAAGAAGGGAAAGAGAGATGGAAAAAAACTGTTGCCTAAAACCAAAAAACAAAAACCTAGTTATTCCATAATTGGTGGCTAAAAATTGCTACTATTTGTCAACTGAGACTATCCGGTGTTCTTCAAAATTGTATTTCTTCTGCTCTTCACTATTTCTTCTGCTTTTAGTGTAACACAACCCACTTCATCATAGTCTCCTTGCCTTCAGATGACATACTCCCACGCATGTTGCTGTAACAGTAGAATTTCTTAGAGCTGAAAAATGTCTTCATAGATATTTGCCAAAAAGGAAGGAAGGAAGGAGACCTCAACTTTCCTGATCAGAAGGTTACCAAAAACATAGGTTATCCCCATGTATGGAAAAGCTCACTCATCCGTATATCCTGCTCATCAAGATGCACCTATCCAAAGAGAACTATACAGGGCCATTCAAAACCAATCCCAGTGCTAATTCACAATGAAAAAAGGGACCCTTGAGACATTACATACTAACTAGAGCAAACCATCCAACCCCTTGCCCATGTAAGAACTACTTGTCAAGTTCTCATTACCACCCATCCCATCCGTTCCAGGAGTAACTTCTTCCATGTTTCATTCTCCTTAATCCCGGAGCATGGTAATTTTACATTTCAGTATCTACTGATTACTCATCATGGTTTATGGGCTGCTTTTCAGTGCTTCTGTGTACTTGGGCAGGCCTCTGGCAGGTAGGTGTGCGTGCCTCTGTCCTCCTGTGGGTCACACCACAGCTGAGAATCAGCACCTGGTCTGTTGGCTCATGCTTCGGACACCATTTTAATTTCCTCCAGACACATCTTTTCTCTCTGCTTTGTGACACTGCATGAAAGAAAGCAATGAAAAATTGAGTGACATTATGAAACTCAGGGCCTGATAGTCTAATCTTCATTTGGAGATGGGTGAAGATTGAGAAATACTGTAACTGCAAATAAAATGCCCAGGCTTACCAAAGCTGTAGCTCAAATCTTGAGCCATTTGGGTTTGAATTTCAAGCAATTTCTGTTTTGCTCTCCTTCTTATATACCAATGTCATAAAATAAGCATCCATTTTAAATAGAGTAGAAGCCTTCTTAACTTTCTTCTGCGTTAACAACTGTTTGAGAATGCTCCTTTCCCACTTAGTAGTCACGCTGACTGGGGCTCATGGCAAGCCAAATGCTCAGATATAAGCCACTCGAGTATGGTATTGCACTTACACCACCCAGAGCATGAGCTCTATGCTCACAAGGAGTCAGACAAAGGACTTTATCACTCACAGAAATAGCAGTAGCTAGAGTATCAGCATTTTCTTGTACTTGTTCCTCCTGGCCCAGTTCCCACAGGGTGGTACAGAGAAGGCCAGGTGACACCCAGATTGCATTACAGGAGAGGAGGCCTGGTTTTAAGGATCTAAAATCTTTTATAATGGACAGTAAGCAAACTTACCCTTTGCTTTGAATGGAGTGCTATCTCTATCTTCCTGTGCTATTTGCTACCCAGGCATTCTTGGGGAAATAGTCCAGAACAAAGGCAGTCATGCTTCTGCTCATAGACATGCAGAGCTCCAGAGACCCTTGGAGAATTGTTTCCCAACAGTAAGTAGAGGAGAAGTCATTAGTGGAAGGGGAAATATTGATTATCATAAACAATAAATAACTAATGGTAATGTTCTAGAGGGAGTTGGAAGAGCTAGAATCAAGAGTATTGAAGGAATTGTTGGTTTGGGAAAGGAGAAGAGATTGTTTCTGTCTAGAATAGGAGAGAGCAGTAGAAGAATAGGTATATTGTGGTAGAATATTAAAGAAGAGAGGTGGAAAGCTACAGAAACTTTGATCAAAATGCCCTTATCTTCTGGGGGAAGGAAGAGATGAGACCAACTGTGAAGATCTACCAGTGTGGTTTGGGATAGGGAGAGGGGGAGGAGAGATGGAGGAGATAGAAAAAGTTTGATAAGTTTTAGATAGCTACTATGGGGCATATGACATGCTGCCAACAAGGAGTGGAGACAAAGACTGCTGGAAGTAGAGGGGTCCCACTGAGCAGAGATAGGTTGTGTGTCTTCTTTGTGGGGCAGATCAGAAGTTTGTGCCTTTGACCTGTATCTCTGCTCTATGAAAGCTGCAACCAGAGAAGCAAATGGTAGAAATTATTTAGGGTAGGAGATAGCAGAAGATCTAAGGGGTGAGGAAATCTAAATTACAGGTATCTTTGACTTTAGGGTTCAGACCTAGAGAGAGAAATAAAGCCAAAAGGGGGCTGATGGACTGATAGCGGGGGGAAAAAGGAAGTTCATTTAGTGAAAAATAGTGTTGAAGGCAAGGAGCTGTCCAGCAGAAGCGTGGAAGGATAAGAGCTGCAAGGTAAAAATGTGATTGTGGGAGAGTGCAAACTTTGGCAGAGGAGCAATTCTAAGTGAAAAGGGGCCTTAGGAGTGACTGGTTAAAGTGGAGTTCAGATGAAAGCCCTTGGATATGAGAACATGAAGGAACTGTGCAGTCAGAGGAAAAGGCCTATCAGTTGATCCAGTCAGAGTGAAGGCAGAAGAAAACTGTGTGGACAACAAAGGGATCCACCACCCCATCCCCTTAATCTTGTGTCTCATCTTAGACTCTCATCTGGCCCTTGTATTCTGTCACATGAGCACATGTGATTTTGCCCAAGTGACCTCAGTCGTACATTTGATAGAGACAAAATACTTTTTTTTTCCACACAAAAGCATTTTTCTCCCCACAGAGTTTTTAAAGTAATACTTAACAGAGAAAGATATATTTGTGGCCTTATGAAGCATTCAGTTTTCCATATAAACTAGTTATTTCTAATTATCCGCTTACTTATGTATCTGTGTGAGACATCCTCTAACCTGTACAGGAACCAAGTATCTTAAATTTTAAACTTTGCATTGATCCTTTAGCATCCTTGAGTGCCTCCCTCTATCAGATTTTTAAGTGGCAAAAACATCTCATGACAATGGTAAGGAAATATGGTAGGAAAACACATCGTATCCCGCAGATTACATACTATGAGATGACTCTAGAATTTCATTTAGAGAAATGTTTGGAGAAACGTTGCTAGAGGAAAAGAAAATCAATTCATAGGAGAAAACAACATCTGAAGTAGGCAGGGCATGAATTTGGATCAGGCCTGAAGAGATCTGAGGACCAGCCTTGCCTTGACCTCCCGGGAGACACTATCCTGAAGGACTTGTTGAGCCCAACTGATGGGAACTCAAAAAATAATTTAAAGTCTTTGATATGGAGTGGAATCAAACCAGAATTCCTTGCTGGAAGTCCTCAAACTTGAAGCCAGTCCTGGAGCATTCTTCCAAGGAGCTGTGACTTTCCTGAGGCATCTGCAGTCCACTGTTTGGCCCAGGAATAGCGGAGTGAGCTTCATGTCCAAAATGCTGGGGGATATGAAGGATACACCCAACCTAGTCATGCCTTTCTAGAGAGAAACTAGGTGAGGTGCCCCCAGGGAACTTCAGGGAAATAATTACTCTAACTACTGTAGAAAAAAGTTAATCACCATCTTTGAATGTAATGTAGGGAGTCATGCCAGAAATATATATAGCACTGCCTTCTTGTTTCTGTCACTCTACATCGAGCCCTGCAAATAGGGCAACTGATTCCTCTGAATCGTGCCAGTGCTGCTGAGTGGAAAACAGGCAGGACAAAGGGGATGGTACTAGTCCTCTAATGGATGTTTGTCTAGAGAGGCCCATTCCTCATGTTCCAACACCAATTGTACCTTTGAAGAGTAACTCAGAGCCCACACACGACTTGGGGGAAAAAAATTAAGCTACTGAAGCATGCATGCAGGACAGAAGCTAACCAGGCGAAAGCTAACCAAAGCCACTTGGTTTGTAATATTTTAGACTACAAGTATGCAGCTGAGCCCTCACCTGAATGCTGAGTGTAAGGGTTTTTTTCAAGTGTTTTTGTTTTAATTTACAAATAAGATATTTTGTTATAGGAATAAATAGTATAGCTGAACACTCTCAAAATTAAACTAAAACTAGATATGGCTTATGAGTTGTGGTCACTTTGTCTTACCAGGAAGGAGAAAGCAATAAGAAAAAAAAGAAGAGTAAAAAGCTAAGCATAAACTCCAAGATGCTGAAAGAAAGATGGATAGTGCCTGCGGCAGAGAGTTCTGAGAATCCTGTTTTCTTTATTACAACTCTGGCAGGATAACCTATAAACTAATAGCCTCTGTCTTTCACGGCTGGCACTGAGAGTTATGGGAACTGGACTTGACAGTACTTAACAGTACTTCAAAATAAAAACCTGCACTTATTCTGAAGTTTCCCATGCAAAGAGCTCCCAGATGTGTGCCTTCCAAGGACCCTGGAGGTGTAAGCGAGCTAAAAAGTACAGATCACAGCTAGAAAGGACAAATCACACGTGGCGCAAGTTGAAATTTCACAAGTCTCTGATTAATGGCATGACTGTCGACAGCCAAACTGGATAAATCAGGTCAGAAACCTACCCCCTGCCCTAACCATTGCAAATTCACTTCTAGAAAGCATTCATTCATTTGCACACTCAATCATTCCTTCAGCAATCCTAAGAATAGGCGCTATATTCAAAAGGTGCTGTGCTAGCCATAAACATTAACAGAGCTCCAGGTACACAAGTAGAGTAGCCCCTCCTTATCTACGGGGCTATGTTCCAAGATGCCCAGTGGATGCCTGGAACCTTGGATAGTACCGAACCCTACATATACTATATTTTTTCCCATGCATACGTACCTATGATAAAGTTTAATTTATAAATTAGGTACAGTAAGAGATTAACAACAATAACGTCTCTTTGGCATATCCAAATTGCCAGCATCACTGCTCTTGTGCTTTGGGGCCATTAAGTAAAATAAGGGTGACTTGAACATAAGCACTGCCGTACTGCAACAGTCAATCTCATAACCAAGATGGCTAAGTAACTAAGGGGCAGGTAGTGTATACAGCTATATAGTTGGACAAAGGGATGTTTAACATCCCAGGTGGGAGGGAGCTGGACAGCACAACATTTCATCACGCTACTCAGAACGGCGCAAAATTTTAAACTTACAGATTGCTTATTTCTGGAATTTTCCATTTAATATTTTCAGACCACAGTTGACCACAGGTAACTGAAATTGCAAAAAGTGAAACTGCAGACAAGGGGAGACAACTGTACCGTTGTTTGGCTTTCCTGGTGTATGTCAGCCTTGGGCTGGCTGCTTTTTTCTTTGTCTCTTCACAACAATTCATATTTAATATCCAATCCTTTATTAATTTTGGGGTATAGCAGCAAATTTTTCAACTGGGTTGCTTTAGTCAAAGAATTCTCTACATTTTAAGTTAAAACGTCAACAGGTCTATTCCCCTTCAATTCACCTGCCACTGTTTCTCTTCTCTTGCATTTGCCAAGTACCTGTGAAAGAGTTAACAGAAACTAGTGTTCTAAAAAATTTACCATGGAGATACTCTTCAAAATTGTCGCATTGCACCTATAATTATGGGGGGGGGGGGGTTACTGACTACAGTTTGCAAAGTAAATTTATTTTAAAACAAGGCTGTTTTCTTACCAACTTGTCGTAAACAAAATAACAATGACAATGAAAATGCCAGGTATGTTTCTTTGAAAAAAATCCAAAAATGGAGGTATTTTGCAAGAGACATGACATGCCGTCCCTGTGGCCCAGCGGCAGGCAGATGCTTGTGGCAGGTGGCAGTGCCAGCCTAAATTTACTCCTTCTTCTTGGAACTTCCATTGTTCCCTAGAAATTTTCCAAGTTAGGGTGTCCCTTTCACAAATGGCTAGCCTACACCAAGGAATGTGAAAGTTACTCCATTGCCTGTTTATCACTTATTCTGCTTTCATTACCCGAAACGTTATCAGACTGCTCTCTCCTTTCGTTGGGTACTTCAAATTCAGGGTGGACCCCAATAAAATGCTTCTTCACAGTGGGCACTACCACTTAAGGTCAGAACAGTTCTCTAGATGGAGGCTTCTAATTCTATAAAAAGGAGTTTGAATCCTACTTTGTCAATTCCATGTATTTAGAATCATACATACATAGTACTCTTGGAACCAGAGAAATCTTTACTGATAACTGGTCTCTGGGCTGCAGCTCTGGAAAACAACACCCTGTAACTGCCCTTTCCTCAGGATCGAAAGGGCCACCTGAGGTTGATGGGGCTTTCTCAGAGCAGCCACATCCTTTACATTGCCTGGAGCGTCATGACAACTGGCCCTCCAGAGGCACCTCCTCAAGTTAGGAGCTCTTGTGCCTCTGCTCGTGGATTGAGAAGCCATTCTGCCTATGGTGACTCTTGGGGTAACTTGGACCTTCTTGGTTTCCAAAGATACTTCTTAGAGATCTGGACTTTAACAATTACCAGTGGTTTCTCACACTAGAACCCCCTCATCCCTGGACAAATTCTTAAATCAGATCAACAGGCACCACCCTTAGAAGTTGTGCCTTGACCTTTTCATTGGTCAGACTATTTCTCAATCTTCCCTGGACCTAAGTTATTTGAGGGGACACTATTAATTACGTAGAACAAAATGTGTTCAATTCTAATCCTACCAATAAGGAATCCATGATTTTTAGACAATAAAAGACTTTAAAAGTTTAAAATTTATCATTTCTCTTCCTGGTCAATAAAATGCCATTGAGATAATTAACAGCATAGTGAGATCTATTAATCCCATAGCAAGGGGAAATGTTGCAGACTTTGAAAAACAAATCTTTTCAGACACTTTAAAACATTTGCTATGCTAATTTCAAAACATTTTTTAAATTTATTTATTAAAGAAGTCATCTACCACGAACCAACCAAGATTATAAAATATTTTCATTAACAAAGTTTGGGTCTGGATAGACATCTAAAAAACACAGCTATATTTCTTTAGAATTATTTATAGGGCTTGATTTTACATTCATATTGGCCTTCCTCGTTTTATTGCTTAGGCTCTGTGCTGTTAATATTATTATGTTTAGGACATGTACTCATCCAGCATACTCTCTTGAAATACTCATTAACTACTTCAGAGGAAATGCTGTAGGTACTATAGCTATTTTCTCGTATGGTAACTTCACATTAAAATTCCTGGATCTAAATTGTAATATATACTATAAATCTACATCTATGGTAAAAATAATATGTAAAATAAAGAAAATTTCATACGTGTAATTTTTCCAAAATTTTAGTTAAAAAAATTTCTTGATTCATGTGAAATTTCCATATTTTTGAAGCCAATGTGAATTTGGGATAAGCAAAATGATTCTTTAATTCTCTCCCTACCCTTTTGTTTTTTTTGCTTATTGGCATCAGACCTAAAAGATTGCAATTTTTTTAAATAAAATAACATTAGCCAAAAATAATTTTCAAAGTGATTGAACTTATTTTCAGCATTATCCTAGAAATTTTCTTTATTTTTATTAAAAAGGTAATCTAATCTAATAAACTATATAAAACAACAGTTTAAAACAATATATTATTTCACATATATTTATCTGTTTATATATAACAATATATTTTATATATAATTTATTATAATGTATAATATATAATTTATATATTTATATATAAAACAATATATTGTGTTATTATAACAGTATATATACTATATACTTATACAATAAAGCAATACTTTCTGTAGATAATAATAGTAAAAGAAATCACCCCTTACAATAAGATGCTCATCATCAAAATATAATTATTTTCATTTTGCATGATTCGTCCTACTTTTTTTCTCATTGCCAAATGTGTATATTTCCTAGATAAATCATTATTTGCATAATATTTTTGTTCTGTTTTCTCTGAATTCTATAATAAACATTTTCCACATTTGTACATAGTCACTTTACTTTTAATATTAAATGACTAAAGATCTTTAAATGCCAACCTGGCAGAAGACAATTTTACGAGTTGTCTCTTCTGTTTTTTAAGAAAAATCTCAGATTCTGCCTCCATTCAATAAACATCTTTTGAACACCAGTTGTCTGCCTCATCATGTTACTTGTTAGGCACTACAACAGAAAGATGAATAAGACATTGTCTGTGCCTTCGAGGAAATTATAGTCTAAGAAGGAAAAAGTAAAAACACACCAAAAAAATGTCCAGTAATTCCTACAACTGCTATTTAATAAAACATGCACTTCACTTTGCAGGTAGAAGGCCAGGAAAGGTAAGGAGAAGAGATCCTTGGGCTGAGTTTTGAAAGGTTCCCACATTAAAGTTTGAAATTCCATGAGTTGGATTAGGATTCCACTCAAGACAGCATAAAAATCGGCTCTCTCCGGAAGAGATTGGGGTTAGAAGCAGCCTTCAGTGTTCTCTTGCGATGGCCAAGCATGCCCCCAGTGCCCTTTACAACATCACCTCCAAGTGGCCTTGCAGCCTCTGCCTGGACATGGAACCCCCAAGATGTCAACCCTCCAGGCATCCTTCAGTCTTATCGCGAGGACTACTCAATGCTTCTGCAAACAAGTTGTTTTACAGCATCCAGCCCTTGGTTGCTATTTTAACTACTTAGTTTCCTAGGTATTTATTAACATGTTCATAAATTCAGTATTCTTGCATCAAAATTATGTATTTCCTTTTGCATCTATTCACCCAATCAAGGGTGGGAGATCACTTTGAATATGTAAAATAGGAAATTTCAATTTCATTGATAGAATCCTCTGCTGCTACTGACCTAGGAGTTCCAGGAGAATTAGGATTTCTCTAGTCTCAAACCGAAAAAAAACGCAAAATAAAGGTGGTTGTTCAAATAAGGCAAGGCACAAAACAACAAACCACATGTTTGCCACAATACTGTATCCTGGATATTCCAGGCAAATGGTTGAAGGGATCAGTAGATGCATGTTTTCCCAAGGAAGCCCAGCTAGTCGTCTCAGTTCCCCAACTCACTATAAATAGACAGACCCTCCCGCTATTTACTTCAGCAGGAGAGCTGGGGTAGAACGGAGGTCTCTGTGGGAAGTAAATTTAATTCTCTCTCCCTTGACACTCATTCTTCTCATCATATATCACAAGCCAGGCCTGCCCCGTTGCACAAAGCTTCCCCTTTCCATTTATTTCGTATGTATGTTTCTTCCTGCATTACATTCTTTCTGGCATCAATCCTAAATATTGCTGCTGCTAGGGAGGCTGTGTTTGACACCAGTGAGGCTCCATTTGCATTTGGAATATAGAAAAATAACCAGATGCTTTTTCTATTTTCATTTTATGGATAAAAATAGGTCATAAAATCAAACCCTTAACTAGAAGATTTGTCTGTTTTCCAAATATAGAAGGGCTTGGAGCTTTCAGCTCTGACAATCCCAGCCCTTACTGGCTACTTGATTAATCAGCCTTGGTTTCCTTATCAGTAATGTGGGGATTATAGGACAGGTTTTAGAGACGTGCTTTTCAAACTCTCTACAGAAGGACCAGCTTCTGATTTTTCCTTGCTTCCTTCCTTTCTTTCTTTCATAGTTTCCAATTTGTTATGGACCAATACTTTTGTAAACAAAAAATGAATTGGGATAAACATGATCATGCTCTTGGCTGTTGGGGCAATGTCGAATTGCTGTAAAAACATTTCTCGATGCTTATTCCCAATTTCCACACTTATCTTGTCATGGATTAGTGACAATGTGCAGGTGGTCCTGGGTCCGCGGACCACACTTTGAGCAGTACTGCCTTAAAGGACTAATCCATGACTTACTGTGTAAGGCACCGAAAACAAGGCAAGGCATAACACGAAACAGGTCTAAAGAAGGCTACTTTCATTTCTTTTCTCTGAAAATTCAGGATTCAAATCATTTATTGATTCATTCATCTACCTATTCATTTGATAATTATTTATTGAGAACTTATAAGAGTTGGGCACTGTGCTAAATGCTGGGGATACAGTAATGAAAAGAATCTCGTCTCTACCCTCAAGGGGCTTACATGCTACTGGAAATGTTTTCACTAAAACATCCCCAAAAAATCGAAATTAAAAATCTAACATTATAAAATCATTACACCTTTTTTACTTTTATGTGTCATATTCCTTTTTTATTTTTCAGTATTTTCATCTTCAACATTATTTAATACAGACCCACAACACACACACACACATATATTATTTTTAAGACCCAGCTAAGTATGTGTTATTCTCATTTTCTTAGCCTTATAAAGAGGATTTTCCCTCACCAGGCTTGTAATTCCTTATTTTACAGTATGTAAATCACAATTCCTTTCAGTTTCACTGAGATTGGTTCCACAAATCTTCTTTCTAATTCTAAGCATGCATATTATATGACTATAAAATCTATTTTTCCTAAATACAAGCTCTCTTAATCTGTCAATCATCGTTTAAAATAGATCATATAAACCAGCATTCCGCTTACTTTTTAAATCCCCTCTTCATTGAAAATGTATAGATGTTCAAAATGAGAAAGCTAAATCCTTTATTGGATTTGGAGAAGAGCCAGCCAAAATGCTCTTTAAAGGCAGGAGCTCTGCTGACAGGCATTTTTCAGTAGTTCTTCAACATGTTTGTCGTTCTATTGGCACTGCCATGAAACATGAGGTTTAGGGGACAGTCTTCAAAAAAACTGAGACTTCGAATCTGCCACCTAACATCCAACAATGCCGTGTGTCTGGAACCAAGGCCCTGCCACCGAGCTATCCTGCGGTCTAGTTGTCAACATGCCCAGCTCTTTGTCAGACAGAATCATGTGTGTCTTGGGAACAGGGACCATATGTAGTCTGTCTTTGTGTACCAACATCCAGCACCACTGTGACACCTAGTAGGCACCAAACAAATATTCGGCAAGCGAATGTTTGATACAGTAATAGCAAATTTTCAGATACAGTTGTGTATTGGTCTAATTTTGCATAATCTAAAGGCTGTACGTATTTAAGATTGTTCTTGTCATTTAGATTTAATAGACTGCAAAAGTCCTCTCTGCCCATGGGAGCCAGATGAGTAACTGGTGCAGAACTCAGATTCTGCTTTATAAAAAGAAATTATTTGATGGAGGCTTTTATGGTGTACAGTCAACTCCACACAATCTTATAAATCCCAAATTCCAGTTAACGTGTGAGTGCCAGAGGAGAAATTTTAATGGAATGGTTTTATAACCCTGGGTGAATGAGATGCAGAAAGTTAACACATGGCATAAATTGGGAAAGTCTAGTCAAATCACTTTCGTGTGTGTATGTGTGATTATAATATAAGGCAGGACTTCTGTATGAGTGTCAATCTTAAAAATTCCTTCTTTTGCAGTCATTTGATCTTGATACAGTCATTTTGACTGTCGTTTGATTGGGAATCCAGTATTCGTGACTGTATCTAATTCCGTATCCCATACAGCTCCTCTCATCATCCTCCAATATATGTCTACAATGAATAACTCTCCACCATGACTGGCAATACCAAAACCACAGCACTCAGACACAGACGCTAAAGAACATCCCATAAAAAGAGTTGATGATCACCAAAATTGATTATCTTCCTAGACACTACAGCTAATTCAGCGAAGCCTATAAAGCACATGAACATACTGGTCCTTTCTAGGGAACGAGGAAGAACATCTCCAAAAGTGAACTGCAGAAAATCCCACCTCCCCTTATTTCCACTGACGCCTAAACATAGGACATACTCAGCGTTACAGCCTTACATCCTCTAGCACTTGGGGAGCCCCTCCCGTGCTTAGCCCTAAGGCCTGGGCATGATGGGGTCACAGTGAAGTCTAGTTAGCAGAGACAAGATGCACCGTCTGAAACAATTAGTGTCAGGACAATAAATGATCAAGTGTCTGCACTATATTAATTAGCACTTTATTATGTTTTCACATTCATTTTACATTATTCTTATAATTTGAGGATGTGGAGAATTTGAACCGATCTTAAATCTCTCTAAAAGATTGGACATGGATACCAGAACCAGAGCTTTGCTCCAAAACCTAACCTTAGTATGCCTCTCAACTGAACTTCTGTCACTTTCTAGTAAGTGCCAGGAACTCTTCCAGAGCAGGGAGTTGACGTCCCCCCAGGGGCCCCCCTGAGTGTCTGTGTCCTGAGTTCCACGACTGTAAAATGTCAGGCGGCTTCGTTTGAAGGAAGAGAAGATTCCAGCACTACCATTGGTGTGGTTTGTTGATCAAGCAGTTGCACTGCCGGGCAGCTCCACTGGAGAAGAGAGCTGATGTGTTTACCTTAAGTGAGCAAAGACTTCTTTCTTTCTGTTCTTACTTTTCTCTTCTGTCTTTTTAAAAAATTTTTTAATGTAGGACCTAGTAGAAAGCTACATGCTGCTGAGTTCCAGGATTTTCCCCACTGTCTTTACAGACTCTTAATGAAATATGAGAAAATCTAGTGTGTATGTGTAAAGGATAAAAAGGGATATAGGAAGCAAATAACTCATTTTCTTTTTTCTAAAATTAAAAGAGTACATACCTAGCACCTTTATTTGTGAAAAAGGGAGAAGAGAGCTCTCTTAGGTTTAATTTCAGCATGTCATGCCTCTCTTCTCTTTGGGCCAATACATGAGCCACTATCTACATGGCTACTGAGCACTTGAAATGTGGCCAGTTCACGCTGAGATGTGCTGTAACTGTAAAATTTACACCAGATTTTGAAGACTTAGTGAGAAAAAAAAGGGAATTTTAAATATCTCTTCAATAATTTTTATATTTATTACATGGTTAAATGAAAATATTTTAGATATATTGGGTTAAATCAAATGTTATTGAAATTTATGTCACCTGTTTCTTTTTACTTTTTTTAATGTGACTACCAGAAATTTTTGAATTACGCCTGTGACTCACATTATATTTCGATTGGACAGTCCTGCTTTAGATAATGTAAGTTAATATGAAATTTATTCCAGATGGTTTTAACTTTCTCAAAATCTCTTCTTTGTTGGAATCTTGTCAGGAAAACCATGAGAAAAGATATTAATTCTGCCAAGAAAGCTTAATCCTTACCATGCATCTTAAAACCTTATTCTCAAAATAACTTTTTGCTCCTTAAAAACTGAATGAAGGAACCATATCTTATGTTTCTTTTGAGGTTCCCTTGTATGGCACTCAAAAGTATTATGAACTGATTTACACCAATTTAAAAAGCTGCCATTTCTTACAGATTTAACTGAAATGAAGACAGTTTTAAAAATGGGTTTGAAGGAGTTTTTCTGCCCAGATGGGACTTTTAAAACAAATATCATCCTCTTTTCACTATCGCACTGTGCTTTTCATGACCATTTCTACTACTGTTATGCTAGTGAAAAAAGAGATTTATATTATTTATCAACAGTATTACACGTTCCATTGTATTTACTCCTTTGTTTACACTAGTGCTGCTATAATGCTAACTACAGTTGAAATATTGCAAGCTCTATAGTTCTGTTACATTAATCGTAGTTTTATAGCATAACATATTATTAAATATTTATGTGAGAATCAAAGGCAATCAGTAGCCATATTCTACAGTGAATAATCTACAACCGAATAGGTTCATCTGTAATCATTCTCTGTGGGGGCTGGTGGAGATATTCTAATAGAATTTGATTGTTAATTTCCCAGTCTTATTTTTCTATATAAAAGCATTCTGTAAATCAATGTACAACAACTGCGAGCAAGTATTAACAAATCATTTAGTCACCCATGGATTTAGAAATTTGGTCATTTTTATAAAGTTGAGCCTTTTGTTTTATCAGGTAGCTTTTAGGTTATATGAATTATTCACTTCTAGATTCATATGCATAGAATTCAGAAAGTAAGTCTATGATCATAATGATCATGTGATCATAAAAATAATTTCTCATTTGCACAAAGTAACCAGTAACATCAAAACATTGAGTATTTAGAGAGTGTTTGCAATAGCATATGGTTAATAAATTCCACCTCTGCAGATGGCAATAGTCTCTTTTGGTGACGTGAAATCATTGGTTTCTACTCAATTCTCTTGAAAAGAGCACTAAATCTAGAATCAGTAGGTTGAATTCAAAGCATAGTTGATACTAATTGTCTGTCTGTGTTATCTTGGACGAGCCACTTATAATCGACACTGTTTCTTCCTCAACCAGATCCCCTTTGCTGGGTCAGTGCATCCATCCTCAACTGCTCTGAGTGTTGACTGCCAGCAGAGCAGAGCTGTCCCCTACTCATGGAAGGCCAAGAGGAGCTACTTTGCCCACGAAGTACATATCTCACCCCATCTCCGCCCAGAGCAGCCTGCAGCCAATGGCTGAGCTGGCAGGGAGTAGAAAAGCCCACCTCCCTTCCCTTAAGGTGGGATCAACTCTGTGAGGCAGCAAGTGCTCTGCACCTCCCATAGGATCAGGATGAAACTGGTCTCCCATAGGCACCTTGTTCTCGTGTAGCTTTTTTCCCTTGCTCTATCCTGCTTTCCTCACTCCCCTTCCCCTGAAAACACTCTTCTAGTACATCACTGAGCAATAATCTCTGTCTCAGGCTCTGCCTCTAAGGAACCTGAGTTCATACATCACCTAACATCTGAGCATCAATTTCTTTATCTGTAAAATGAGAGCAATGGCTGACCCATCAGATTATTGTGAGAATTAAGTGATACGTCATTATATGAAAGTGCTTTCTACCCTGGAAAGATTAAACAAATGTTAGATAGTGCCATCTTCAATGTTATTACTAAAACTAATGATAATAAACTGATTTTTTAAGTCTCTGGGACTTACTGTTCCCTCTCCCAGGATTTACTATAAATGCCCTTTTTGGGTGCATCAAAGATGACAAATCTTTCTCTGTACTTTCACATAAGCCTAGCTTGTAAGGAGAATTTCCCAGTTGCTTCCAAGTTCTACTTATTTTAAAATTCTAAGCAGTGGGTTTTTAAAAAATTTTTTTTGGTTTTTTAACCATTTTTTTATTGAGTTAATGGTAGTTTACATCGTTGTGAATTTCAGTTATACGTTATTACTTGTCCGTCACCATATAAATGTGCCCCTTCACTCCCTGTGCCCACCTCCCAGCCCCCTTCCCCTGGTAACCACTGAACTGTTCTCTTTGTCCCTGTGTTTGTTTATCCCCCACGTATGAGTGAAATCATGGTGTTTGTCTTTCTCAGTCTGGCTTATTTCACTTAACATAATACCTTCCAGGTCCATCCATGTTGTTGCAAATGGGATGAATTTGTCTTTTTTATGGCTGAGTAATATTCCATTGTGTATATATACCACATCTTCTTTATCCAATCATGAGTCAATGGGCACTTGGATTGCTTCCAAGTCTTGGCTATTGTGAATAGTGCTGCAATGAACATAGGGGTGCATATGTTACTTTGGATTCTTGATTTCAGTTTGTTTGGGTAGATACCCAGTAGTGGGATAGCTGGGTCATATGGTATTTCTATTTTTAGTTTTTTGAGGAATCTCCATACTGTTTTCCATAGTGGCTGCACCAGTTTGCCTTCCTACCAGCAGTGCATGAGAGTTCCCTTTTCTCCACACCCTCTCTTGTTATTTTTAGTCTTAGTGATTATAGCCATTCTAACAGGTGTAAGGTGGTATCTTAGTGTGGTTTTGATTTGCATTTCCCTGATGATTAGTGATGTTGAACGTCTTTTCATGTGCCTATTAGCCATCTGTATATCTTCTTTGGAAAAATGTCTGTTCATATCCTTCTAAGCAGTGTTTTTCATGCATGTAGATGGATATTTCTGCAATATTCAGCTTTCTGGTCACCTTCCTTACTGTCTATACAAGATTATTCTCTTATTAGTGTAAACAAAAAAATTTACAACTCTTGTATAGGTCTAAGATATTTCCTCCCAATTAAATTAGAAACCTTTAGGGCTATTGTGCCTCAAGTCTGATGAGATGCTTACTTATTTGTGGCATATTGATTTGCTTATTTATTACATTGCTTCCTGGACTGGTCAGTACTAATCAGGAAAGCTGTTATGGCATTCCCTAAAGTGAGTCCTGCTACCTTTTGACTATTATGCATTTTTCCTAAACAGGCAAAATAAAATCAAAATGAGTAAAACCTCATGTTCCTCCACACACACTGGGCAAATACAACTCAGATAATATGCAAGTGTCAGTTATATTTTTTTAAAGTATTAGCAGAAAACTATTTACAATTTAGCTTTTATGTCCATTTTCAGCCTAGGGACGATGGTGTTCCATAATGGTTGACCCCAGACCGGTACTTTTTCAGATTTCGCAATGCCTTGAAGAGTGAGAATTCATCCATCCACTGAAGGTTTATCAAGTTCCTACTAGGTGCCAAACACTGGGCTAAGAACCCAGTGAGCTGAGACATAAAGAATGCCTGCCCTCTTCAAGTGCAATGTAGATAGCAATGGAGAGACTGACTTGAATCAGAGAGTGAGTAAATGTAACTGTGATAGGTGCCAGGAGGAGAGTGGAAGTTGAGCAACTCCAAGTTATCAGAGAATGCTTCCCAAAGAGGTGATCATTAAGCCGACATTGGAGAAAAGATAGGAGGAAGTGGAGGAAGGAAGAGCATTCCAAGTACAGAGACTAGCATGTGCAAAGCTATGGCAGGAGGGAACATGACCAATATGTCATAGGTAGGGCTAGAGGGCCTAAGACGGTAAGACAAGCATTAAATCTAAGAGCAATAACCCAGAGAAGCTATGAGCAGACTTGAGAAAGGGGAGGTCACTCAACTGGGAGTCATCTCAATCCAACAAAAATGTATTTTGTGTCCACTGCATGCAGGGGGCTGTGCTCACTTTAGGTCCAGAAGGCCTTCCCTGTGGGGACCCCACCAACACCTCTCAGCTCCATTGCACTAGTCCATCCACCACACTTCTTTCAGAGGTCACCCTTGGTCAATCTTGAATTGTTCTTTCACCAAGGCACCTGAAAGCAATTAGAGCCTTATCATACAGTTGCATTTATCAAGATAAAATCCACTCTCCATTGTAACTGCCTAGGTAATAGACCTGACATGGCTATGCTTTAAACCTTCCAGAAGTTTATCCTTGCTTGCAGGACACAATTTGATTTTGGCAGAGCGTCAGTTTGCTCTCCAGACTCATTAAATCAACTGTGCAGGAATCTAGACCAGCGCTGTCGACAGGAAATATATGAATACAAGCCATGTTTTAAATTTTCTGGGAACCACATCAAAAAAGTAAAAATAAACAGTTAAAATTAACATGAATAATTATTTTATTTAGCCCAATATATCATTTCAACATGTAAACAATATAAAAATTATTAATATTTGACATTCTCTTTTTTCATACTGTCTGAAATCTAGTGCTCATTTTACACTTACAGAAGATCCCACTTTCGACTCATCACATTTGAAGTCCTCAGTGGTGACATGTGGCTAGTGGCCACCACATTGGACAGTGCAGATCTAAGTTGTTAGAGTGATCTAGATAGTTAGTGACAGGGATCTAGATAATTAGTGATAATGATCTAGATAGTGAGCATCCAGGTAAGACCAACAGCAACAAACCTGAGAACAAGTTCAGCAGAACCCACATGGGCCTCATTGAAGAGACCTTGAACAAGGAGTCGATTGTCTGAAAATTTAAAGGCTTGAATTCTCTATTTTGCTTTCGGTGCTAATGGGATAAAATGTTCCCACCATTTCCTACATAATATCTGGAGATAGTTTAAGTATTATCATCACTTGAGAAAAAAAGTCAGCATTTTCTCCATTCCCCATGGGTCACTTTTCTTGATCCTAAACCTACAGATGCATATGAGATAGTTGGACACAGTTAAAGAGCATTATAAGATAAGTTTTTTAAATTCTGAAGGATAGCATTCATCTTTCAGGTAGGGAAAAGCCAACAACTGGAATATTTTGTCTAGTACTGACATTTCTTCCCTTGCTCCCAGAATCTGTGTTATACCTTTTCTCACTTGATCAATTTATTAATATCACTGAGGGAGTGAGATTCGACAAAAGATCCCGCCTCCCTTCCGCCAGCAGAGAAACATATGGGAACACAGAAGTAAATTATGTGGATAGAAAGATTGTGATTCTCTTTAATATGCCTCATCACCTAGTGCAAGGAATGACAAGTATGTTGAGAAATATAATCTTATTTCATTCATTCTTTTACTCATTTGTTCACTAAATACTTATTGAGCACTCATTATGTGCAGACTTTGTGCTGGGCCCTGGGATTATACAATCGCTGCCTTGGAGGAACGTGCAGCCTCCTGGGGAAGTCAGACATTAAGGAATCTGTGATGTGCATAGTGAAAGGTGCAAGAGCTTTTACAAACAGGATGGAACCTGGTCCAGGGGCTCAAGGACGGCCTTCCCAAAATGAATCAGAAGGGTAAGAACTGAAGGAGTAGGAGTTGGCCGGTTGAATAGAAAGCCAGGCAAAGGAAGGAGCATGTGGAAGACCCAAATTTGAGAGAGCATATGGTAGTCTTGGCTTCCACAAGCTAGAATTTCCAGGAACTGGAAGAAGTTCATTATGAGTGGAGGGTAGAACTTAAGAGCTAGAATGACCATTAATGAGGCTGGAGGAGTATGCCAGGAGTCAGCTCACAAAGAGCTAAAAATGGTACAATCGCAGGTGCCTATGAGATAGTTAGTTGCAATCATTTAAAATGACTGGAACTAGGGAAGGAGTACAGAGTGTCTGCCTGGAGATGGAGGTGGGAAGAGAAAATGGAAACAACAGGGCAAGATGGCGGGCAGTAAATAGACAAAAGGGTAAAGAAGAATGAAGAGTCAGGAAAAAAAATTCAAGGAGTTCATTAGTCATAGTGGAAGATCAAGACTGGCTTTGAACCAATTATCAAGATGCACTAACCTCAGAAGAGAGGTCATTCATTGAAAAACTTAGTATTTTTAGGCTCTGTGCATATATTATCTAATTGAATTCTCCCAACAGCATATTTTGCAATGAAGAAACTGAAGCTGAGAATGGTTTTGTAACTTGCCCAAGATTACGTGTTAGTAAATTGTGCACGAGGAATATAAACTCAGATCTGTCAAGCCATGGTGCCCACACTCTTTCTATTAGGCTCATCAAAAAAAGGAATCTTAGCTGATATTCAAAGAGTAACCTTTAGAGTTAAGATCGAGTTCAGTCTGCAACATCGAAAGTTATATTGGAAAAGTTAAGCCTTATCTGTTTGGCCTTAATGTTAAAACTGAGAATTTTGCTAGTTCTTTTACCTTTCTACATGCATGAGTAGTCATAAGATAATACACATACAGTACTTTGAACTGGCAAGAGAATGGTGACACATATGTATCTACATGTTTATTGTTCCATTTCTAATTCATGTGGTTACCGTTTTTAAAAATCATAACCTTTTTAAAATATGTTAAAATGAGGGAGCTGGCCCAGTGGCAAAGTGGTTAAGTCCACATGTTCCGCTTTGGCAGCCCGGGTTTCGCCTCTTCAGGTCCCGGGTGTGGACATGGCACCGCTTGGCAAAAGCCATGCTGTGGTAGGCGTCCCACATATAAAGTAGAGGAAGATGGGCACGGATGTTAGCTCAGAGCCAGTCTTCCTCAGCAAAAAGAGGAGGATTGGCAGCAGTTAGCTCAGGGCTAATCTTCCTCAAAAAAAAAAATATGTTAAAAAGATAAACCAAATTAAATTGCACTTGCCCAATAATATTTTATGAGATGTATATTATAATTATAAGATACATCTGAAAAGGAGACCATAATCAAGTCCATTAAAAACAGCACCACACTAATTTTTATAAAGAGTACTTTTGCAAGAAAAAGAAAATGCTTAGATCAGAGAGTAACTTTAGCTCTTTTCCATTATGTGCAATGTAGCCATTTTTTACTGAAGTTGTTAAATTATTTTTCATAACTGCGTTTTCCAAGTGTTAAGGCACAGAAACTGAGCAGGAATTTCTCCACTTTGCAGAGCTAAACTAGCAGCACAAATTTGCTTTTCCGCGCAGCTGAACACTGTGGTCATGGCCCTTTAGTAAATAAAGCTTCGCAAGAAAAGATTTGGAAACAAAGTGGGCAACATATAAGGTTTCAAGACAGTTGTCGCTATATATCTATAAGGCTCCCCCACTGGAACCTACTGTTATTACCAGTGGCCTTGAAAAGTGACTACAGAATGGGACCTCCTGGGAATCTGGCTTTATTGTGGCTCGTTCTCCTCCTGAGTACATATTGTCTTACACCCTGTGAGTTGCTCCTCTCCCTGGTAACTTTCCCTGAATAAATACAGCTCTCTAAGGGGAATAGTATTCTCTGTTTTCTGCACCTTTTATCTTGTGTAAATTACTCTTGGCTTCAAGAATGGAGCTTTTAATCTTGTTTTCCTCCATCACAGATATAGGGTTACACAAATGCCAAGATGATTGCTCCTGCGAAATGTCCTCAGAGGTGGGCCCTACAATCTTTAGTTTTCACAATAATGCCTCTAACTTGTAAAGCATGAGTCTCCTAAAGAAAAAAAATCTAGGCATGAATCTAGGATGCAAAAGCCCGTTTGGTCTGCCCAGGTCTCTATGAGGAAGGAAGAGGGTAGAATGGTTGGCCATGGTTATTGCCCCATAGAGATGGGGAAACATCACAAGAGGCTAACCTGAGATTCCTCAGGGGAAAGCAAGCGAAGCTGAGAATTCTAGTGTGGGCTGTTACCAAGCAGTGCTATTTTCTTGTAAGTTTTCAGTATATTTTGGTGCCTTTTTTTAATAACAGCTTTATTGAGATATAATTCACATTCCATACAATTCATCCATTTAAAATATGCAATTCAATGGTCTTTAGTATATTTACAGAGTCGTGCATCCATCATGACAATCGATTTTAGGACATTTTTATTACTTCTAAAGGAAATTCTGAATCCCTTAGTCATCACCCCCCACTCTCTTCATCTCCCTCGCCGGCCCTACACAGCCGCTAAACCACTTTCTATGTCTATAGATCTGCCTATTGTGGGCATTTCATATCAGTGGAATCATACAATATATAGTCTTTTCTGACTCTTCTTTCACATAGCCTAGTGATTTCCAGATTCATCCATATTGTAGCATGTATCAGTACTTCATGTCTTTTTTTGCCGAAGAATATTCTGTTGTGTGGGTATATCACATTTTACTTATGCATTCATCAGCTATGGTCATTTGGGTTGTTTCCATCCTTTGGCTATTTAGAATAGTGCTGTGATGAACATTTGTATACAAGTTTTTGTGTGGACATATATTTTCATTGCTCTCAAGTCCATACCCAGAAGAGGTATTGTTGAGTCGTATGGTAACTCTATGTTTAACATTTTGGGGAACTGTCAAACTGTTTTCCGCTGAGGCTGCACCATTTTACATTTCCATCAGCAATGTATGAGCGCTCCAATTTCTCCATGTCCTCACCAATACTCCTTATTATCTGTCTTTTTTACTCTGGCCTTCCTTGTGCATATAAAATGGTATCTCATTGTGGGTTGGATTGGCATTCCCCTGATCTAACGATGTTGACCATCTTTTCATGTGCTTCTTAGCCATTTGTATTGATGCCTTCTTAAAAATCTATTTCTCTGCTGGGTTTTAAAAGTAACACCACTTAAATGTCAGGGAATGGCCAGCGTACTGTGAATAAAGGACGGCTCTTTGCGCTACCCTGTTTCCATTTGCATCTATAAAGCTCTGGTTCCATTTGCCTGGAGAAGCAGCAGGTCCTTTACTGGTATCTGAGAAAATACATTTAAAAAGATGATGCCATTCGTACCCCTAAGATATTAAGGAAATTCAAAGGCAAAGTCCATTCCTTTGCCCTTTTCTTAATCCATCCTTAAATAGTCACAAGAACAGATGAGAATCTCCTCAGATATTTCTCCAACGCATGATGCATCTTCTTGAAGGGTGAACCAGTATGACTTTTAAAGGAAAGCCTTCCCATTTACCTGGCAAATGGTCCGGTTCACACCAGCAAAACAATTAATTCGCTTTTGCTCAAATCCAAATAGCTCATATAATTGATGGGAAAGTATTTGAAGTTAGAGTTTGGAAATTAAAAGAAAGAAAGAAAAAAGAACCCTTTTCTTATATAGTTCCTTGGATTTGAATTTTGATTTCTGTAGATTGTGAAATTACAGGTACACATGCTTTTTTTAAGTGTTAGAAAGCTAGAAGGGACCTAAGCTTCTGATTTCCCCAGTTGCAGAAATGCAGACTCAGACATTGTGGGCCTCATCTAACATCCATACATGATCCTGGAGGAAGTGGAGCCAGAACTGAGGTGTTGGGTCCCCAGTTCAGTATATTTTCCACAACACCAGACTTTCTCTCTAAGGTTCCTTCTGGATCTGAGTTCTATCACTGACCATGAATGATTTTCAGTTTATATTCAGAAAAACAATGTTAAAGTCCTGGCTTCCTGGAGGTGAATTGAGAGTCCTAGAAGAGCAAAGCCATTTCCTGTGTAACTGAGACCGGAAATTGACTAGACTGAATACAGTCACTTATACAGACCTGCCCTAAGCCAGTGGTTTTCAAACTGCCAGTGTCAACCCAAGTGGGGATCATGAAATCAGTGTGTGTGTGTGTGTGTGTGTGTGTGTGTATACTAGGTCATACAGTCAAAAGCAGAGGCAAAGAAGTATGTAGTATGTAAGGCGATGATGTTCAGGGTGCGCGAAGGCCCACATACCACAAAGATCTCTCTGCCAAAAGGTGGGAAATATACCTCATTTCCCCATCTGTAATTTGGATTGAACTGTTATTGAAACAGCAAGCATTTATTGAGCATTTACTATGTGCGAGTGCTTTACTCATAGTAACCCCAAATGTTGCATCAGCCTATGTGGTACCAAGGTATCTAGTAACTTGCTCAAGGTCACCCTACTAGTTAGTGTCAGAGATGAGGTTTGATCCAGGCAGACTGGCCCCCAAGGGCTGCTTCTACTGGGCTATAATGCTTCCAATATGGAGCATTGACTTTGTGACTATTGACATGAATTAACCGGTTCATTTCCTTATTCCAGGAATCTAGTGGGGCGTCTCCCCTTTGATCGTATTTTGTTGGGCACTGACAGCTCCAGAACTTCTATATATATGGGTTTTGGAGTGGAAGTTTGGTTGGGGAAGGCCACTCTCCATAATTCTTGAAGCTACATGTGTGTAGCAAGAACTCTGTTTTAAACCTAGTCTTATGTTTATTCGGGATGGCTTCGCACGTAGGCTGATGGAGATGGGGGTCACTCCATTGTTGGTGTCCAGAGTCTAGAATATGGGGTGGCCCTACAGAGCAGGACGGGGAGAAAGGGGTGGGAGATGGAAGGTCCAACAGTGAGCACCGCCTGGCAGCCCAGGGCAACCTGTAAGTAAGGATGAAAGAGACTCAAGAGGAAGGATGAGGCCTGGAAACAAATGTCACCCTCTTCAAAACCAAATCTAGAGGCAAATCCCACTGGGCCTGTAGATCCAGTCAATTATAACCTGCTTTAGGTTCGTCTGGTTCGTGGGGAAATAATTACACAGAAAGAAGGTTACAGAGGCTGGAATGCATATTTGCTTTAAAGAAAAACATACTATAGTGCCAAAATGTAGGGACAAAAACAAAACTTGTGCAAAGTATCTGATACCGTGAGGTTGCCACTGAGTAAATGGAAGCTCTGATTTCTTTCCTGCACAAGCATAATTCTGCTCCCAGAGAGGGTTGTCCCTGGAGCCACATGGCCAATGGCACACAGGCTAGAGTTGGACAAGCAGAGTTCAGGTAAAATCGACAAATAGAATTCCTTGAGGGCTGTTGTGTCATCCTGGTGTCCATGGCAGTACTCACTTTCTGGAAGGGTGAGAGGGGTAAGGTCGCTAAGCGTTTCCTTTCCCTACCAAACCCGTGAAGGAGCTCATTGTCCCTGCTACCATCTTTATGAAACGAATGTGCCCCAAGCCTAGGAGGGCTCCACACTGCTTTTGTTTTACTGCCTTAATTCTTGCTGTTATCTCTAAGCCTTTGCATAGGCCATTCTTCTTTCCAGAAGTGTCTTCCCTGCTTTAATCAACAGTTGGTGTCTATTTTTTCCTTTAAAATTTGCTTTAAAATTTCCTTCTCCTCTGAGAACTTTTCTCTGATTATACTGCCCCGCCCCATCCTTGTGTTCTCCATCCACTCAGCACTTGGATAAAATTTTATCACTATTTAAAGATACACTTACACAACAGAAAACAGACAATACTGAATGCACTAGAAGATACTTGAAATTTGCAGCCTTTAAGAACATTATAGGGAATCCTTTGGTTCCCACCTAACCAAAAGATTGTACATTCAGCTTGGTAAAAGTTTGAGGGGATTTTTCATTTATATCATCATATATCATGCATATTGTCGGTTCTCAATATATATTGTTGAATGTATTCATTGATCATCTTTCAAAGTATGTCATTGCTGTTTGGTTTTGTGTTGGTGGTGGTAGGTTTGGTATTTTTGGTTTTGTTTCACTTGTTTTTTCAATCGTTCTCAGACAAGATAATCAATGGGCCAATATAAGAATTTTTATGTATCCTAACATATAGTTATGACTCTGTGATATTAGATTATCCATATTGTCTATAATTAAACCCAGGTTGGTTTATTATGTGGAGGCATGTGTATACTGTATTACAAACGACTCCAGATCAAGAACTGTCTTATTTTTTAATAACTCTAAAAGTAACTTACTAAATGTTGAGCATACAGTAACCACTACAAATAAGTACGTTAGTAAGTGAATGGTCTGGTTTAGAAGAATCCACACATTAAACCCAGCTCAAAAAGCTAGAAGGACACAGGAGGATTCTTCTCTGTGTGCCTTCACTTATTTGTTCTCACAATAGTACGATCCACAATGAGGCGAGTGACTTTCCTCCCTTTTCAGCTTAAGTGCTTGTCTTGTCTGAAAAGAAGCCATTTGTAAACGTTGAGCTCCTACCTGTTTGCTAATGTCCCCAGTGGAAACAAATCAAAATGATCAAATTCACAAATTGTGATTTTTCTGTCTATTTCTAACCTCGAAGTCATTATGCCACTTGTTATAATGCAGTTTGGGTAAAAATAAGAGTTTGATCATGGCCGTGCAATTTGAAGCCAAGAAATGCTTACTAGCTCCTCTTACTTGCAGCCCGTCAGAGGTAGTTATTTACAGCACCACTCCCCAGGGCCTGAGGACTGGGCCTGAGGGACAGAAGCTCACCAGAGGAGGCTGGCAGCTCAAAAGCACATGTATTGACGCTTGGATGCTTAGAACCAGAGATGTCTTTGTGGAGCAAAATGTGGGAGGGGCCCGATCTGATTTTGACATTGACCTTTCGTACATCAAGAGTGGACTGGATGCTCCCTGCCAAAAGGAATATCTCAATCTGCTTGGCCTGAAAAAGCAAATCAAAGACTAAATCACAAAACGTCATTAATCTCATTAAAATCAATGCTGTGCTTAAATCTTACTTACTCTTAATTAAGATGACTTCCTAATGTTCCGTGAATGCTCTATAAAATAGGAATAGTTTATGTCTCCTGTGGCCAAAGGGTGTCCTTATCAGAGTTGTTACCAGGTTAAAATGTTGGGTTGGGTTTTGATTTCATTGAGAAACACTAGAAATTGGAAACTCAAATAAACTTGTGAAACGGCCATTTTTATTTCTTTACGTCTAGAGACAAGCCAAAGTTATTTTTTTTATTGAATTAGTTAAACAGAAAATGAGTTTTCAGGTACAGATAAAGATGTAAAGAGATATAAAAGTCATGAACTTGCCAGTATTTTTGCAAGCTGTGGCCATTAGTTAAAATTGGCCTTTAATTGTGCAGTCAGTTCCTTTCTTAATATTGTTACATGAAATCTAAGGCCCGTAAAAATGTTCATTGCTGTTAAATATTTAAAACACATGGAATTTTCCAAAATATTTACATTAAAGAGACTTTATGATTTTTAAGACAGTGTTTTCATTGAGAATCTCTTCCTTTTCTAACTTTAGGCCACTGGATTTCACACTAAAGTTATAAAGACAGGATTTTCCATAGTTTTCTCATCTACAAAAAGAGTCTTCTGTAAGAGCTGGCACTCGGCGAATGAAAGCTGTTATTTTCACTATTACTATAATTGATCAAATCACCATTCTTGCTTACTTTCTCTCTAGTTTGTGAGATTGTATTATATTTCTGTAGTGTTCTATTTTTGCCTTTCAAACCAACAGGCTATCTAGATAGAAACACTAAGAGCCCTTATTATGTATTAGCGATGTTACTAGTAGCTTTACGTCTAGCCATGCTGTCTTCACAATTAACCCACAAAAGTCACTATATAACCTTCACTTTACTTAAGAGAAATCAAAGGTTCACAGGGGTTAGGCCATCCATCCAAATTCACAAAGATAGTTAAATGAAAAGTCTATGATGCAACTTCAGGTTTTTCTGATTCTAAATCTCATGTTTTTTGCACTATTCCAAGTAGCTTTCTTTTTAATTACAATAGAATATTAAGAAGTGCAGTTTTATTCTCTCAGAAAACCATACAATAATTCAAATTAAGCCAATTCAGTGTTACCCTGTAGGGAAGATCTGATTTAATTAATAAATCCTAATGATTTATAAGCAGCATGTCATTTGTTTCTATGTAAACAGCACTCCTACAGAGCTTGTCAGTGCTGAAAACAATTTGTCCTTTAAGTATTTTAAACATTCTCTCTGCAATCTGGTTTGCACTATTAATTTTACACTACTAAGAAAGTGTTTTACCAGCCAAAAATAAGCCAACCCAGCTTGGGTCTTTCAAAATGATAATTAATTCTGATTTAGTGAAATTTTTATTAGGTTTTTGTATTTTTTTTTTTTTTTGAGGAAGATTATCCCTGAGCTAACATCAGCTGCCAATCCTCCTCTTTTTGCTGAGGAAGACTGGCCCTGAGCTCACATCCATGCCCATCTTCCTCTACTTTATATGTGGGATGCCTACCACAGCATGGCTTGCCAAGCGGTGCCATGTCCTCACCCTGGATCCGAACCGGCGAACCCTGGGCTGCCGAAGCAGAATGTGCGCACTTACCTGCTGCACCACCAGGCCGGCCCCAGGTTTTTGTATATTTTAAAGGATTTCAGAATTCACACCAGATTGTTACCCAAAAACCCAAGTCAATTATAATGCATCCAAAAAACAAGTCAGACTTTTGTATCAGCTTCCCTATAAGCTTAGCATCCTTTAAGCTGTCCGCCCACCTGGGTGCTCGCCATCATGTTGCCATTAGTGGTCAAAGTTCTAAAAGTTGGCCCCTGTGCATAGAGGACATCACTGGAGGCATAATGGTCCCCTACACGGGCTTCCAGCCTCTGAGACAGTGACAGAGTCCACATGGCAGGCTGCCAACTTGTGAAAGGGTGACTGTGATCAGTGCTTTTTGCACGTAACAGCTTTCTGCACACTTAATCCGGGTGGCAGAGGAAGGAAAAATCACTGTTTTCTAAAGCCCAATTCCAGCTTGCCTCCCAATTGCTTCAACTGATCCCCGATCCTGGTTCAAAGCAACTGTAGCTCCTGGGTAGAATGCTGGGTGGTGGGTAAGTTATGGAATCAGAGCTTGAATAATACAGAAGTTATTAAATGAGTCATAATTCATCAGGTTGAAGAGGCCAGTGGTCCACCTACTGTCTACCCAGAGGACCGACGTCAGCCCTTGCATGGTTCTTATCAAGAAAAACACGTGCTAAGTAGATCTGTGAAAATGTGAAACTATTTTGTTCTAAAGTCCATCTTTTATATCTTTAAAGTGGGCTCTTTATTCAGAAGATAGATCTTCTCTTTGTCTCTCCTGGTTCCTAAAAACAGAAACAAAAACCAAAGCAAAAAACCCACTTTGATTTCCTTTAGTCGACACCTCTGCTTGCTGTAGAAGAGGTGTAAATAATTCATTGACCAATCAGAATTAAGGTCGACCAGAGTGTATATTACCTACAATGTGCCTGTGTCCGATGAGAGTGAGCTCTGAGCTAATGATCAAGGATCGAGATAGGGAAGGTTTCTGTTGCTTTCAGCAAATACAGATGTGTCCTGACATGTAATTGACCAATACAGATACGGAAAATAACAGAAAGACAGAGATAACTGAAATAGAATTCTCTATATAGCATCTTGTGTGGAGCCGTTTCTAGCACTTCCTCTTCTCTCGTTGCCCAACTTGGTTAACCATCTGATGTTCCTTTAAGAACACTTGTAAAGGAGCAGGAATTGCTGCCGGCCAGGCTCTATCAGAGCCCTCCTTAATTAAGTCTCCCAGAAGGGTTTCTGTTGGGTTTAATGAAATGGGTGTGGGAAGGAATCAGAACCAGCATTAAATGCTTATGAAATGTGTTTGTCCTGCTGACACCTCAAATCACAATCTCTAATACTGAACTCATCGTCTTCTCCCCAGACCTCCCGCCTGACCGAGTTTGCCTCCCACGTGTCTCACCCTTGTCATGTCTCCTCTCCCTGGCCACTCTCCTGGCAAAGGCCTTCAGCATCTCTTCCCAGAATCGTTGCAGCTGGCCCCCAGCAGACCTCTGAGGACCACTCTGGCCCTCTCTTTCCCTTCACTTCACCCTGCTGTTGGCCGAGTGATTGCCGTAAAAATATCTGAGGTTGTCTCACCTCCACTAGAAATGCCTGAGGGCCCCTCACCACTCCCGTCCTCATTCCTCGTCTCTGCAGGCAACGTGCCCATTGCTTGGCCCCTAAAGGCTTAGGATTCTATTCTCTCGGCCAGGCACCAGATACCCCTCTGCTAACGACAGGAATACTCTGCTCCAAGGCCTCCCACTGCCAGGCCTGTGCCTCACTTTCCTTTCTGCCCTGTGTTCTTCTTCTCAAGCCTCTTTCAGAGAGACTGGAGTGCTCCCTGGGACTCCGAGGGCATATTTTATTGTATAGATTTTGGAAGAAAATATATGTTGAGTACCTATAGCATAGTGCTTAGCACTCACTCACTAAATAATTAATAAACAATAATTATTATGATGATTATCATTATTAAATCACTTAGAATAGTCCTTGACATGTAATAATTGCTTAAAGAATGTTCATCTTCACCCCTCTCTAAATTGCTTGCATGGAGAAGGCATTCACAGACTCCCAAAATTATAAAAAGGCTTTCTTTCTTAAAAGCTTTTGATTTTCAGAGTTAACAACACACTAAACTCTATTATGCATTTGTTTGGAATACTTATCTTCCTGTTCTTCAACTCACTGCCTCTGACCTATTCTTCGGGTCTCTGAAATGTCACCTCCTCAGCAAAGCAGCCCCTGACCACCCGAAGTAACCCTTTCCCCCTCTTATCCTATCTAACTGCACTTTGTCCTTTTTCTTCATGGTGCTTAACGCTACTTGTAATTATCTGTTTGTTTGCAGTAGTTTGCGTGTTACCAGCTGCCTCCCACTCTATGCTATCAGGTCCGTGAAGGCAGGGGCTGTGAGGTTTTATTTCTATTCCCAGCTCCTGGTATAAGATCTGTCTCATTGCGGTCACTCAATAAATATTTGTTTAATTAATTATCAATTTTAACGGGAACCAGATATGCAGAATTTGCATTTACATTCAGATGGTGAAAACAAGGATTGCAAAAAGCTAGCAGTAATGGAAAAAGACAACAAATAAGTCTGAATATGCTAACATTATGACTCTTAAAAAACAACAGTTCTCATTGTGAAACTTGTACCATGTTAGTCCGAGAACATGTTCTTATCACTCTTCCCATGGGTGACTCGGCAAGCTGTCATTCCCAGTTCCAGTTAATACCGAGAGCATTCTACTGGAAAACAGAAACGTTATCTGATCCAAACATTGAAGGGCTGCACATGCAGTAGAGTCTCCTGTGAGGAAAGTCGATGGAGCAAAGCTTAGAAGAGGAGACACTGTCCTTTAAGTACGTTTACAAAGATTTATTTCTACCTCAGTTTCAATTACCCAATTTGAATGTCTACTGAACACCTTTGCATAACAAGTACAATACAGGCACACACAGGATCCCGAAGTCATCAAGTTTTTCGTGCCAGAAGTACTTGACTTGAAGAATTAAAAAGCTTAAAAGGAAGACTTAGAATTTTCTTGTCATTCATTACAGCTGCTCTGAGTGAACCCGTTTCACACAGAACCGTCCTCGTTGGAGCGCGCTCGTCAAGATGACGTTGTTGGACCGCTCAGGACCATGCTTAGGGATAGACCGAGAAGTAGGATTGCTTCCTACAAGCAACTGGAACTGCTGCTACTGACACCTTCCACTTCCCGAATTATTTTTTAAAAGAAAAGCAAAATTCTCGTCTCATTTATTTTGATGCTTTAAAGCTACTGGGAAAGTGTTATTTTTTAAAAGGGTAGGACTCCCAATTAAATCAATTGCAAGCTTTGAAATTGATTCAGGTCAAGTGTCATCTTCTCCAGGAAGCCATCCCAGAACCCCCAGTGTGTGTTTGGTAACTTTTTTTGCGCTCTCACAGCTTCCTCCGTATACCTGTATTACACACGATCACAAAGCTTGTGCTCCTTGAGGACAGGTCCTGTGTCTTTCAGCTCTGAATCCCAAGGAATTTCTATATCCTGAACTATGTCTAGCACGCTGCCTGGTGCAGAGTAAGAACTTAATAAATAATGATGAATAAATGAATGAATGAGTTATTGATGGCTTAGAGATATGCAGTCAATTGCTCATCCACTTATAAGCCTCTTCATTTTGCTCTGGTTTAGACTTCATTCTATCTACACAAGCAATAGCTAATTCATAATATCACTAAATACCATACTGTGAGGCATATGGCTTGATATGAGAAGTCAGGTAGCTCCAGATGTGAATATTTCCTCAGTTTATGGGAAATCCTTCTTACCTTTGTTCTGGGCAGTAAGTACTGTCGGAGTAGGTCTTAAGGCTGCAGACCAGAGATTGTCTTCTTGATAATAAATAATAGTTCTTATTTTAACTTAAATTAATCAAATGAGTCTGTGATCTAAAAAGAGACCTTTGTGAAAAGCAGCCCAGTGTTACAGGCTACATTTCTCATGAACTTAACTAGTGAATTGGGACACATGTTTTGTTCCTGTTTGTTGGGGTTTCTATAGGGCAAGCCCAATAAACCCTATCACTTTGTTTAAAGTAGCTCTTAGCCCACAATAGGACATGGTATGCCCTAAACCATCCATCCAGTGACAGCCTCCCATTTCAAAGACTCTTTTTTTCTGTGTTGAACGAAGATGACGTCACTACTGCTATTTTCTAGATTGGAGCAGAGGATTAGTGGCCACTTGCCCTAGGTATATTCCAACATTACTTGGCTGTTATCTTCTTTCCACCTTCTACCACACAAAGGATGATGTGAGAGTTCACAGGAAAAATTCTGTCCTATTCTTTAAAATGAATAATATAAACATGGCAGATATCTATGTCATTGGTCAATGAAATAATAGTCTACAAGCCAGTAGAGGTTGGTTTTGGTTTTATTTTGGTTTTTTAAATTTAATTATTGGACATTCGTGTTTTCCAATTCTAATAAGGACTTTGCTATTAAAAGAGACTCTTTGAAGCTTAACTGTCTATTTTAAGTGAACTTTTAAAAAATAATACCTTAGTTGCTGAGTTACAGCCCAGACAGGAAGACATAAAATGCCTTGTTCTGAATTGATTTGGTGAGAAAAGAAGAAGCACTGAAAATAGAGGAAGCTGGTGGAATATCACAAGAAGAGCATGTCTGAGCCAAAGGTACACCTGTGTGCCCATGGGAGGCCCCATCTAGACCCCTGAAGCTTGAGACGTGGCTCCTCTCCATGTCCCAGGATCACCACCAGCCATCACTAACCGAGCCACCTTCAGTGGGATAGCGGCTCTTCTTCCTCCAAAGTCCTCAGTTATCAAAGTTAGAACTAGGCAGGTGACCAAAGTCGGAGGCAGGTAATACAGGGTAGAAGAAATCGGTATCCCAGAAAGGTGACCTCCAGCCCAAGCCGGTACCAGTTCTCTCACTGCCACAGGGAAGCAGCCCGGAGCTAAGAACTGGGGTCTAGTTCAGTTGCCCACCATGTGGACAATGACAGCAATAAGTTTAAGTGGCCTTGGGAGGCAAGGAGAAGTGGATGTGTGCCTCCAAGCCAGCCCGGGGGGGTTGGAGGGAGAAGCAGACACAAGGGAATCTCACAGACTCTTTAGGAAAGGGGCAGTGTAGCAGGGCTGTGTTTTGACTTTCATGGGCCCTAGGCACTTTTGCTTTTGTGGGTCCCTCCCTCCATTAAAAACATTTTAAAAATTGGAATAAAGGTGAATATAATCCCGGCTGGATTCATTAGTATATATTGGTTGTTACATTCATTCTTTTTCTTCTGATTTTAAATGTACTTAAAATGAAAACATTTAGTGGGTCCTTAAAAGTATCATAGCTCTGAGCACCATGCACACTGTGCCTAATGGACAAGGTGGCCACGGCAGGAAGAACTAGAACATTCCTCATACTGCATTCTCAGCGAAAGGATGCAAGGTGTTGCAGAGTGGGATGGAATGTGTAGGTTAATGGCTCAAATGTCACTTCGTCCACTTACAAGCTGTATCACCTTGAACAAATTGATTTATCTGAGTCTTGGCTTCCTCGTAAACTCTAGTTATGAGGTTTTAAATAAGATATGTACAAAATACTTTTTGCCTACCGCCTGTTTTAAAGCACTAAGAAAATGGTGGCTATTAATAATAATAGCAAATTTGTGATATATGGAAAAACACTTGAAATGGAGTCAAAAAAGGTGGCTGCTAGTTCTGGTTTTGTTGTTGTTGTTTTTTGTACACACTAGCTGCGTGACCTTGAACCAAGCACTTAGCCTTTCTTGGTTTTATCGTCTGTAATAATATCTACTCTGCCACCCTCACAGAATTGCTGAAAGAACAAATGAGATAAAAGATGTAGAAGCATATTTATTATAGCTGAAGAATTACATACAGGAATTATTATTGCCAAAGAAGTCAAAAATTATGTAGAGGGACCAAAAGCTATTCAGTACACGTTTATTGAATGAATGAATGAATGAATGAATGGATGGATGTATGGATGTCTCACCAAGCTTTCAATACTTGAAACACTAAGATCTCCACTGGTGTACTTTATGGTGAAAAGCACTGCAAAGGCAGCCCAAGACAAAAATAACAAATATTTCATATAAGGAGAAGATTGTAACTAATAATTCATCCCTGTAACTTTCACCAACATATAAGTGTCTTGGACTGCAGGCTTCTGGAAGGTATACATTACTTGTATTTTTATATCCCTAACATTCCCCACCCCAGTGTTAAAACACAAAGGCACTCGACAAGTGCTTGGAAATTGAATTGAATGGAATTTATCCAATAGGACTGGCTTTTGTCGCCAATCTTAATCTCTCTTCATACCGAAACGTTCTTAATTCCATTATTTCCCTCAAACTCTTCCTTTGCTGTTTGTGTCAATAAGACTCTCAAATTAAAAAAGACTTTCAATGCATATTATTTGAATGAATAAATTAATGTTTCCCACTGTATTTTTATTTTAAATTTGTGTTGCTAACCATACAGCTCACAGATGCTTGAGAAAATATACTTTTGTATTGTACGTGATACAATAGAATACTTTAAACTCACAGGGTATCTTAATCAAATCAGACTTCAGAATTCCACTAATGATTCTTGCTAGTATGCATTATCATACATGCCCATTGCATCTTGGAGGAGAATCACGACCAAATCAAGGAGTTTCTCATTGATGAGACCAGTCCTGCATGCTCTTTTCTCAGCTTTGGAGGGTGGCCCCTCAACGTTCAAAAACAACGTGCTCAAGCATAAAGAACCCTCATGCCAGCTTGTCAGTATCACACAGCCTGTTCAGTCTTTGAAGCTGTGACCACTTGCCTGTTACAGCAGAGAGTGTCTTTGGAGAATTAGTGCGGGGCATTTTGTGAAAACTCTTCCTTTTGGCGGCATCTGAGTATAAACTGGCATCTCAGCGGTGCAGCTGTGATTATAATTGACTGACGTTCTCAGCAGAAAAGGCACTGACCATCTTTCTCAGGCAAATAATTCTCAGGAAAGCTGCATTCCAAACATCCCCAATCAGCCTTTAAAAGGTCTGTCTCTTTCCCTGGCTTTCTTTGATGTGCCTTTTCTACACAGCTTTAATCTTTCCCCATCAGTTCTAATGTGGTGGTTGTGTGTACAGTGGGAGAGTCCCTGAATAGTCATTTGGATGTTAATCAGCTTTAGTTCTGGAAAAAAAAATTTGGAAGGAAGTCTTTAGATTTCATTTATAATTTGTGGAGCTTTCTGTGACTCTTATCTCTGTCCTGAAAATGGCTGTCACTAGTAAATTGTCGTGAGTGGTACATAATAGTTAATGACAGCAAGATATCCTACAGAGAACAGCTTTTGAAAGCAGAAACTTTTACCCTTGGGTGAAGGAAGCGCATAAAGCTAGTTTTCAGCCTGTGTCTAACCTATCTCGTTAGCATAAAGCAATTCAACTATCAGGAAGAAAAGAAAGTCCTGACACAAAATCTTCTCAAATATTCTGGGGGATTAGCTGATCTGCCTACCACAACTTTTACATTTCTCCACGTGGGTCAGCTCTGTTCTGAATCCATTTGAAGGGTCGTGTCTCCTCCAAATAAAGACCGTTTCTGCATATTCCTGTTGCATCCCCAACGCCTCTCCATGCACACAGGAGGAGCTCGATAAATGTTTACTGACCCAGTGAATCACATCCTCTTGGCTGCCTGCACTGAATCGGCAACACGCACACTCTGCCCAGCACAGAGTCAAGTTCTGCCCTCTTCCTGGACTGCCCACCACTTCCATGTCCCACCATGCCACAATAGGGGGACTCAGGGATAACTCCTGTCTTCAAGACTCTCACTCACTAAAATCCAAACTTGAAAGTAAACCAAAATGGCTAGTACTTCAGTGTGGTCATCTCCTCTTACTCCATCGAGGGGGGACCATATGGCATGCAGGTTAAGGCTGCCTCATTTATGTGTGAACAGCAAGGCAGTGCACAAATGCAGGCGACCAGCACCTCCTTCATAGTATAGCAGGGCCAATCGAAAGGACACTAGTCTTAGAGTCCACATGACTTTGAAACCTGACTCTGACATATGCCATGCCGCCTTTGAATCAAAAAACAGAAAAAACAAAAAACGTAACCTCTCTAAGTTGTTTTGTTTTCTCATCATTGGAGTAATAAAAACAGTGCCCTCCACCCCACTTTGCCTGGTGCAAAGTGGGTTCTCAGTGAATGCTAGCTGTTCTCTAAGGGCCTCTGGCAGGGCCACGCTGACCAACGAGTGAACAAGAACCTGTGATTGTAGGGGATGAGTATGGACAAAAGAGAATCAGGGGTAATTTGGTGGTGTTTATGCAACACCAATGGGGAGGGAGAGAATGATGTAGATCCGTAATCCCATGCAAGGTAGTGGGGATGCCCCCACATAAGAGTCTTCCCGTTTAGAACTTCGTGTCTTCCTCTGCAAGTCACTATTGCAGTACCCCAGGGGGGTTGGGAGGCTCCGAGCAGTCCGCATAACAACCCAGGTGGTCCCTGTTAGCCCATCTCCCTTTGGGTGAGCCAAGCCTTTCCTCTGACAGATTGAAACTTCTTCCCAGAATAGCATTTCCTAAAACTCTTGTTTTCTGAAAGCAGATCAAGTGTTGCTTACAGTTTGACAAAGTTGGTATTCCATGAAATAGATGTAGTGTAGATGGTATTTTCTTTGTTTCCAGAAGAAGCAACAGTAGGCAAGTGTGGACTCGCCTACTCATGCTCATTCATATCTTCAATTTAAAACGAATTAGGGTTTCTTGCTTTTTTTTTTCAGTTGAAGACCATCTTTTCCTTTAATTTTTTCCCTTCGTTTGTGTAGTATGTAACTCAGTTTTAAAAAAATATCTTTATTGTTGCCCAAAATTATGTAGGAAGAATTGTAGGTGGTGTGGCTTTGCCCTAGGGGGTGATCAGGATTAGCTGGAGACATTCCACAATTATTAAAGGCGTCTTACAATGAGGCCTGAAGACTCCATTCTGTCCCAGCCACTGATGAACAGGGACATGCCAAAGGCCCTCACAGTGTGTCTGAGGTGGTACTGAGCAGGATTCACCCACTGGACCATCCTGACAGACTGTCGGCGAGTCCAGTTTCCACCCAGGTGCATATCTAGGGCTTCTCCGACTGCACATAAATAGCAGGCAGGGCCAGCTTTGGGAGCACACCATAGCCCCTACCCATCAAGAGATTATTATCTAAAACATGGAAAGGTGGATGCAAAGACCTATAGAAAGACAGTTCAGAGGCAAAGCAGCGAGAGAACCAGCTAAGCAGACGCAATGTTTACATTGTGGACAAGGCTCTTGCTGGGCTGCTGGAACCAAACAACATCTGTTGCAGTCCTGTGGGGCAGGGAGGCCCTCAACACCTCCGTGTCAGAAACAGGAGGGGGCAAGCCCGACTGTGACACCATCTGTGTGCCAGGGATTCCTGCCAAAAGGCCTGGCACTCGAGAGCTTAATTTCACTCCCTCCAGTCTGCAACGAGGAAAAACCTTGGATTTTCATCCTCTCTCTCGCTTACCTAACCTGCCGCAACCTCAAAGCAAACACACTACTGATAATTTGCTGCTTTCGTGAGTCCATGGAGCTTCTTTCTACCAACATCTTCTGATCTGAATGCTCACTTCCTCCAGAGCTGCCGTTCTGGGAACAATGACTGCTGGCACTATCTTCTTCCACAAAGGAACACGCCTGTCCTCCTGGGGCCTTGCTACATGGTCAGCCACAGCTGAGCCAGGGACTTCCCCCCAACAGGGCTTGGATGACACATTATCATCCTGAGCCAGGAGAGAACAGGCACATCCTCAATGAAGAAAGGGAAGCTGCGTCTTCTCCCTTCCACACTACTCCCTTCTCTTCGCCTTGACCCCCCTTTTCTTCTCAAGGTGCAGTCCGTGGACCAGCAACATCTGCGTCACCTAGGAGCTTGATAGCTCTGCAGTGTCTCAGGCCCACCCACACCCACAGAATCAGAATCTGCATTTTCACAAGATCCCTAAGGGACTCCTATGCACAGGCAAGTTTGAGAAGCCCCGCTCCAAGTCTTACGTTAATGATCAGATGTGTGATCATTTTATATTAACACCAAGCAGAAGGAAATCTCCGCTTATTCCAAATCATAGAGGAAAAAGTAATAAAGATGCTCAAACATCTGTAGGCTGAAAAGCACAACCACACAAAAGCTAGTTGTTAGTTAACAATATTATCCAGTGGTCTGGCTACCTTTGCCCTGCCCCTAGCTGAGAGAGGCTTTTAAAGAAAAGAAAGGAGCCTGCCCTGGCTGTTTGTTAAGTAGCAGCACCCGACAATGGGGAGGGAGGGTTTCCTCTGACTGCCTGTCCACCCTCCACGCAGGGGGAGGCCCTGGCCCTCACTTCTGCCTTCTGTTGCAGCCAGAAAAGAGCCTGTGAAAACCACTTGGAACTTCCCTGTCACTCAAAGACCATTAAATTTTTATAAGATGAAAAGTACTTTTTCCAAAAATAAAACCCAGAGTTATCATTTCAGTAGCTGGGGAAATGTGCAGTTCCTTTTTATAGCTGCGAACAAGAGCCGTTCTCTAACAACTCTAAACTTCTTCTTCTGATTCTACAGTCTTCTCTCCTCGGCAGGAAAAAACCACAGTAAAGCACACAAGTGTCACTTAGTCCCTCGGGGCACCTCTGTGCCCCACAGATCACTCAGCACATTCCTGAGGCTCCCTCCTCCTCCACAGTGGGGATGATTTCTTGGATGGACCAGTGCAGCGTCGCCTCTCTGGTCCTCAATTTCCCCATTTGCAATAAGCTGTTATAAAGGAACTGAGAAGCTCAGATGCCTTCAGGGGCCACCCATGGAATGAAAGTGAGTGAGGAGGGCAGGAGGCAACTGTGCAGCAAAGAGTGTAGCATGAGGTCACGGTCATGGCTAGGTGACGTCCACAGCTCCTCCCAGCTCATTCAGTGATCTTGTTCGGATTTCACAAAGCTGACACAACACATCTTGGTTTCATTTTTGACTGTACCAACTCTTGAGGGCTGGGGGGGCGGTGTGTGTGTTTCATTACTACCCTGCAGTTGTAGATCCTCTGCAACAGGGGGCAGTAGTGAGACCCAGTCATGGATCCCAGCAGCTAGTGCTTTCTCTGTGGATTCCAGACACAATGATGGTCTCCAATGATGCAATGATGATCCCCAAGGAGTGGCTTGCTTATGTTTTGTTTTTGTTGTTGTTTTGTCCTATGCAGTATTCTAAGAAATGTTTGAATTAATTGAAACATTTAAAAATCAGGAAATTTCACAGCTTTTTAAAAACATCCAGTTTTCTGGCTTCTTCTGAGTTTGAAAATCTGATGACACTCACCTGCATTTCTTTGTGGCAACAATCATGTAAATTTGTAGCCACTTCCCTCTTTAGACACAGTCTCCGGTTCCCCACCAGCCCGTCCACTCCCCACAGCCTGAAGCCTGCCCATACTTCACTCCTGATGATGACCCACCTGGTCCCAGAAGGTATTTCCATTTCCCACCCCTTTTTACAGCCTGTGTCTGAGAAGCCTAATGGTGGAGAACGTGGCTGGTGGAAGGGTCCACTTCATTCAGTGCGCAAAGCACTAAAGTGTTTCTTTATCTCAGAACATCAGATTTAAAAAAAAAAAAAAAGTGCATTGAGAAGAAAATGAAACAACTATGTGGTGAAACAACATAGCGATTAAGCGGGGTGCCAGCCACCAGCAAGCATTTAACCGCAGTTTCACCACCAGGTTCCTATTGCTGTCAGTCCCACTCCGGGCATTTCCCTGGCTCCAGCCATTCCTCAGGAACGTTCTGCTGTCCATGCTGTGTGTTATCTGGGTGCAGGCCCTTTCAGTCCTCATGGATCCGGCTGCAAGGATGCTCTTGGTCTCTCAGTTTACTCAGTGATCCTTGTTGCTGCATTTCACTTTCATTGTATAAAAGCAACTCATTTGTTGCTGTTCCATTGCTTTCATTTCTTATTATCAATTATTTCAGATCTATAGAAAAGAACTGAGGACAGCATAACCTATTCACCTCCCGGCTTTATTGAAATCTAACACATTGCCACACAACTCCAGATTGTTTCTTCCTAAGGAATAAAATAGTCGGGTGTCCCACCCTGATCCCATTGTCACTTCCCGGAGGTTACCAGCAGCGTAAATGATCGTTCTCTTATATTGTTTAGAATACATTCTTCAGATTTAATCATTCAATACAGGCTCGCTTTTCAGTGCTAGGTAGAGTTCCACTGTAAGATACGTCATGATGGATTTCAATCTCTTGTTTTCTTGATGGACATATAAATTGTTTCTGACTTTGTTGTTACCAACAATGCTGCTGTGAATGTTCCTATATCCGTCTTCCTACACACCTGTGCACGTCTCTTCATACCCTGGAAGTGGGATTGTGAATCACAAGGCAGCGCCTCTTAACCTTCGTTCTGTTGCCAACTCCTTCTCCAAAATGATGGCGTTGCTTTACTTGTCTCAGCAGCCACGTGTGAGAGCCTCCTTTCCTCTTCATCTTTTCCACTACTTGACATTGTCAAGGCTCTGAATTTGGGCCAATATGAGGGTGAAATGACAGCTTGTCATTGTTTAAATTGTCATCTTTCTGCCCAGAAATAAAACCACACATTTAAGGACAGCTAATCTTCGACAAAGGAGCTGAGAACATACAATGGAGAAGGGAAAGTCTCTTCAATAAATGGTGTTGGGAAAACTGGACAGCCACATGCAAAAGAATGAAAGTAGACCATTATCTTTCACCATACACAAAAATTAACTCAAAATGGATCAAAGACTTGAAGGTAAGACCTGAAACCATAAACCTCTCAGAAGAAAATAGAGGCAGTGTGCTCTTTGACATCGGTCTTAGCAGCATCTTTTTGAATACCACGTCTACTTGGGCAAGGGAAACAAAAGAAAAAATAAACAAGTAGGACTTCATCAGACTAAAGAGCTTCTGCAAGGCAAAGGAAACCATGAACAAAACGAAAAGACAACCCACCAACTGGGAGAAAATATTTGTAAATAATATAGCTGACAAGGAGTTAATTTCCAAAATATATAAAGAATTCACACAACTCAACAACAAAAAAACAAACAACCGATCAAAAAATGGGCAGAGGATATGAACAGACATTTTTCCAAAGAAAATATACAGATGGCCAATAGGCACATGAAAAGATGTTCAACATCACTAATCATCAGGGAAATGCAAATCAAAACTACAATAAGATATCACCTTACACCCATGAGAATGGTTATAATCACCAAGACAAAAAATAGCAAATGTTGGAGAGGATGTGGAGAAAAGGGAACCCTCATACACTGCTGGTGGGAATGCAAACTGGTGCAGCCACTATGGAAAACAGTATGGAAATTTCTCAAAAAGTTAAAAATGGAAATACCATATGACCCAGCTATCCTGCTACTGGGTATTTATCCAAAGAATTTGAAATCAGCAATCCAAAGAGACTCATGCACCCCTATGTTCATTGCAGCATTATTCACAGTAGGCAAGACATGGAAGCAACCCAAGTGCCCATCAACTGATGAATGGATAAAGAAGATGTGGTATATATAAACGATGGAATACTACTCGGCCATAAAGAAAGATAAAATTGTCCCATTCGTAACAACATGGATGGACCTTGAGGGTATTATGTTAAGCAAAATAAGCCTGACAGAGAAAGACAAACACCATATGATTTCACTCATATGTGGAAGATAAACTAACACATGGACAAAGAGAACAGATTAGTGGTTACCAGAGGGGAAAGGGTTGGGGGTGGGCATAAGGGGTAAAGGGGCACATTTGTATGGTGACTGACAAATAAGAATGTACAACTGAAATTTCACAATGTTATAAACTATGATGATCTCAATGAAAAAAAATTTTTTTGTCTTTCCGATTACTAGAGAAGTGGAGCATCTTTTTGTGTGTTTATGGACCATGGTAATTTCCCAGGCCGTGAATTGCCTATTCACTGATTTGGCACTTTTTTTGTCTCTTGGGTCGTCGTCTTTGTATTGATTGTAGGTATGCTTTCTAATTTTAGTAACAAATTGAAGGTTATGTGCATCACAAATGTCTACTCCCAGTGTTTTTTTTTTTTTTTCCTATGTAGGGTCTTTTGTTTTACAGAGGTTTGAATTTTAATATAGTCCAGTTTGTTAATTACACTTCTTAGGTTTTATTTAAGGTGTATTTCCCTACCTTGAGATCATAAATCTGTTTTCCTGTGTTATCTTTTTGAAGTTTTAAAGTTTTACTTTTCACATTTAAATCATTGATTCCTCTGGAATTTGTGCATGTTAGGAAAGAGGAATCTATTAATTTTCCACTTTTATTAAAGACTTTATTTTTTCCACACTGACCTGTAATATCACCTCTGTCATACATATGTTTTCATATATGTTTGGGGCTGTTTCTGAGCTTTATTCTGTTTCATTGATCCTTTTTAATCTATCCTACACCGATATCACACATCTTAGTTACCAGGGAAGGCTTCATAATAATGGCAAGTCCCACTGTCTTTTTGTATTTCAAATTATCTTAGCTCTTCTCAACCTTTTGCTCTTCTGTAAGAATTTTAAGATCAACTTGTCGTGTATCTTGGGAATCTCTATTGGGATTTTCACTGAAATTGCATTGCTGTAGATTAATTTGGAATTTTGTTTTAAAGAGATATCTTGTATCAGATTAAGTTTCTTTTTATTTGTAGTTTGGTAAGAATTCTTAATCCTAGATGAGTGTTCAATTCTATCAAACTTTTGCTGTCTATTGATACGATCATGGTTTATAACATAAACTCTTTTAATCTATTATATTTCCTTACTATTTCATTGACAGATTTTTAAATATTAAACTATGCTTGCATTCCTTGAATAAATTCTTGGCCATACATACTGCTAAACTAATTTGCCAGTATTTTACTTGGAAATTTTTCATTCATATTCACTAGTGAAATTAGTCTATAATCTTCTTGTACTTTCTATTCATTTTCAGTTATTAGTCAAATGAGTTGGGTAGCTTTCTCTTTTCCTATTGACCAAAATAGTTCAGATAATAAGAGATTATTTGTTCCTTGAAGATTTGTTAAGCATCACACATAAAACCATTCGGACTTTCTGTCTTTTGGGCAAGGTTAGACTTTTCATTACTGATTTCAATTTCTTTCATGGTTGTTGATATATTCAGACTCTCAACTTCTCCTTGAGTCATTTTGGTAATTCATTGTTTTCTAGGAAATAAAATTCTAATTTAATCAGAATTCTAAAATTCTCATCTTAGCGTTTAATAATATTGGCATAAAAATGTATATCCTAATACTTTATGAATTTTTTAAATTTCTGCAGTATCAGTAATTATATCCCCTTTATAATTTCTGTATTTTTTAAATTAATACTTCTACTTCTCTATCTCTCTTCCATCCTTTCTTTCTCCTGCCTTTTTCACTTTTTAAATTACATATATGATCACCAAACTCTGCTTGGAGTAGCTGAGCTTTAGAATTTCTTCTGCTACAATTTTGAAATTATTTTAGAATATCTTCTGCTACAATTTTAAATTTATAATTGATTTCTGAGATGGTAAGTAGGGCTATTTCTAAATACTCATGATTTTAGGTGAATGTGCTGCCAGAAAGATTGTCTCCTGGTACTTTAATCTCCTCTTTCCCATGGTGTTTTTCTAACTATGACTAAAGATATCAGTGTTGCAACTTGGAGTCCAATCAAACCCCATCTTCCACCCCTAGGACGTCTAAACTTGCTGCTTTGGAAGAAAAAAAATATATTTTTACTCTTCCCTGCCTTCGTATCCAACAAATTATCTTTCCCTATATCAGAAATAATTTTAATTGCTAAATTGTATATATTTTAAAATGTTGTTTAAACTTATTAAAAGAAAAATATATTCCTTTTTAAATATTCACTCATATTTTCTTGTGCTTAACTACAGAGAAAGCCTGTGAGCTTCTTCACTCACTCCTAATCTTCGTGCCCTGCCCTCCCCATGCCTCACCCCTTTTCTCCCAGCTGTGCGTTGTCACCTTGTAGAACTGTGGACTTGTTTCACCTGACACTTTTCTGGTATCCTGAGCCGGGGGGGTGGGGGGCGTGGGGGGGGTGGGGCGGGGGACGGCATAGCCTTCTTGTGACAGTCTTCTGGCTCCTGACCAAAAGTTCTACTTCGGAAGATCTTCTCTTTCTTTCCTGGACTGTCCGTCTCCCCCAAGAAGTCAGACGTAAAACGTCTTTCTATCTGGGAAGCATAAATCCTCACCATTCACTTTTCCCTGGAGAGCATGAGAGATTTTTTTTCCAAAACAGATTCCTTGAGGACGGGGGCGGAGCTGCCTGCACCTCTGAGCTCCTTTGGCTTTTCTGCACAAAGGCTAGAGCTGCTGTCAACCCTGGCAGGTGGTTGCCCTTGACACTACCCCTGGCAATGACGTTCACAGACGGCCTCAGAAAGTTTCAAGTGGCCCAAACTCTTTCAGCCAAACAAAATAGCCGCGATTTCAACAGATAATCAGCTTTCATCACAGCGGCAGCTGGCACATTGTGAACATTCAGTAAATATTAATCAATCGCTATCCAGTGGCACTGAAGAGAGACAAAAGAATAATCTGATGGCTTAACCAAGGTCATACTAAACAGATGCTGGGCCCTAATTTTCAAGGGATGGCACATGTTCCACCAACTAGAGCTGCTTGGGCCAAGAGAATCTGCCCAAGGCCCAAAGCATTTCACTCCACATGCAGGCTTTCCAGAACAAAGGACATGTCCTGCTCATGGTTGATCTGTATTAGCGAAAGAGGATTATTAAGGATACCCTAAGCCAACCTCGTGAGAATTTTCAGTAACTGTGTTCTGAGCCATCAAGTAAGGGAGCTGAGTTGGATCCTGACTGTGGATCTCAAAACCACACGGGGCCAGCCTGGTGGTGCAGCATTAGGTTCACACGTTCCACTTCGGCAGCACCAGGTTTGCCAGTTCAGATCCCGGGTGTGGACCTACGCACCGCTTGTCAAACCATGCTGTGGCAGGTGTCCCATATATAAAAAGTAGAGGAAGATGGGCACAGATCTTAGCTCAGAGCCAGTCTTCCTCAGCAGAAAAGAGGAGGATTGGCAGCAGATGTTAGCTCAGGGCTAATCTTCCTCAAGAAAAACAAAAAACAAAAAACGCACAGAACAACAGCATTAGCAGAGGCCTCATTCCACCCCAGAATGACCTATTTGTCTAATACAAATGCAATCCAGTATCACATCATATACAGTTTTCTATATCTGAAAGTTGGTCATGCCGGTGATGGACCTTGACTATTTAGTGAACAACTTCTAAGAACTAAAACAAGATGGAAAGTGTTGTTTAAAAACACAGAGAGAGGGAACTTGACCAAAATACATAAGGAGTTTAGTCTACTAGTTACCCAAGTGAGGGCCCGACCCGGCCCCTGATTTTCTTGGATGGTCCAGTTTCAATCGCCCCTTGTTCAGCATATCAGAAGACTGGCCCAATCTCTAGCCAAGAATGGGAAGAGGGCTTCAGATCAAAAGTCACAGCCTGAACTGACTCGGTGGATCTGCCCTGGCCCCCTGCCTATACGGTGGAACTAGTCTCCCCAGGGCACACTGTGGCTCCCAGGGATATTTCCAGATCTGGTTTCCTAAGTGCTTTATTCTCTGACCTAACTGGTCATCCTTCTTGGATTTTAATTGTCTCTGCCCCAGGCCCGCAGGCAGGACCCAACCCAATCCTGCCCCAACTCCCCTCACTCAATCAAGTCCAGCTCAAATCAGACCTAGGCCAAAGGCCGGGGCTTCCTCACTGCCCAGAAGGGGTGCTTGCATGTGAACAGGCTCGAAGGAGGGAACACTCCATCACAATTCTTCATCCTGTTCCCTGGCTCCCTGAAGTGCGCTATTCGGAAGACACACCCAATAAACACAGTCTGCCCCACACCACTTGTGTATCTCATCTCCCCTAGATCTTAAGCTCCGTCACAGAAGAGCCTTTACACTTCAATCAAGTGTCTTGCACATGGCAATCTCCTAGTAAAGATTTCTTGATTGATTTCCAGTCAGTTGATTTTCTAATTACCTATAATCACAGTCGTGATTGTAAAAGGTATTTTTTTAGAAAGCAGCTACGAAAACATTGCTTTTGATACGTAAAATTCATGGAGAACCAAGGCTGAAGTAAACCCTTAAGTCCTTGGCTCACGCTGACTACTGTTTTTGACGTAGCTGTACATTTTAACATAAGAAAACATCCCAGGGACGCAAGGGGAAAGTCCACCTAGCACCTTGCTGTCACTTGCTCAGGCTTAAAAAACAACAAAATTAAGCTCCTCATTCCTCAGTAATAGAGGTTATGATCCCCAGTAAGACCGTGGAGCGTAAACTGCTGCTGCCTCTCAGCAGAGGGGAACATAAGCCAGTCTCTCTCCTTCATAATGATCTTATTTAGAAGGCATAGAAGAGACTTATAGAAAAATAACAGTATGAAGAGTACAGGGAGAACTCATTTCTTGGAGCGGGTTTCAAATGAATTAGAAATGTATTTTTGCCATCTGCCGCTTCTACTGCTCTTTATGAAATTTGGGATTCACAAATTGCAGTTGGTATAACACTAACTCTGGGACTCGGAAAATCTAGTCAGGATCTACAACCTGGGGGACATGTTCTGGATTACTTCTGAAAGCTCCACAGTGCAATAAGGAACACACTCTCTGTCGGGCTTCCCCAGCATCTGACGGGCCGTACCACATGCTTGCCAGGGGAGAGGGAGGATGATGGCTGCGTACCAGGGGCTGTACCACTTTTCATGTTGGAAAGTCCTTCACAGCACTTTACTGTGACGACTCCTAGCGTCCCTGAACGTAGAGACCCTCATGCTCCAGCTCAGAAGACACGCTCACCGAAGCTAAGAACTTAGGACCACAGAACACCAAGGACCACAGAACACCAAGGGATAAGGTAGGAATTTAAACCAAAGGTACATTTCCACATCACCTCACTCAATGTGGAAAACAGACATCTCCCTAATCAGAAAGAAAATAAGTAAAACACGTGAACAAGAAATAAAATGAAGTGATAAATGCAAAACTCTTAGCACTCAAATAAATCCTATTATTTTTTCACATTCATTCTTCATTAGGCTTGGAAAGGGAAGGGAAAAAGAGGGATAGAGAACAAGGTCTGTAATCATCTGTCAAAGAGTCAGATTCAGATTCTACAGTTTTAGAACATTATCTCTGGCAAAGTAACCACAGGTGGCCAGTCTACCCAAATACAAATACCTAAAAGTCATTCCGTTCATTTTTCCAGCATTGCCAGACACTGGGACCACAAAAATGAGAAGACAAGGCACTGAAGGAGCTTCAGGTGTACTGGGGAGGCGGACCCCAGCAGTCACGATGGGCATGACCACACTTAATGGAGGAAGGGAGAGAGTGTGGCAGGGCAGAGATGGAACTCAGTACAAGTGTTAGCGCACCAGTCCAGTGCTCTGCATACCTGTGAAGCTCAGGTCCCTCCCCAGTCCCATCACACCACCCTAAAAACAGCCTGCCACACCTGTCCCCACCAGTCACCGCAGGAGTTACAGCACCCAACTTGTGCAGGAAAACGTGGATGTGCGTGAACTTTGAGCACCTATTCTCTGCAGACGGCATTATTTTACTTAATCCTCACAACAAACCCATTTTCCAGATGAGAAAATTGAGGCTCAGGGACATTAGGTGGTACTAATAGAAATTGTAAGAAGTGAACGAGCCACCTCTGACCTCAAAGTCCATGTTCCTTCCATTACATTTCACCACTTCTACTGTTTTTGCCTATAAATAATTGTAAACAATAATGGAGGTAGCCCTCTTTGTGTTTACTTATGTTTAGCCTATTTAGTGTAGATTGTAATATGTGGCAGAGAATTAACTTTCAATAATGGTGGCCCATTATGTGCATTTTAGGATTACATTGGAGAATCCTTAGGAATACTGAGCATAGCTCTCCTACCATGAGAATCTTGGCATAAACCTTGTTGTCCCAGGAGCCGATGCAATTATGTAGGGGGAGACTCAATCCATATGACATATAGTTCAACATGAGCAGCAACCAGGATCATTGCCTCCCCTTATTCTTCTCATGTCAAGGTAAAATATCATATAAGTGCATCTGAAATGGAGCACCAATTTTCTACATTGATCAAAAACCTTAGTGGTTATAAAACCACATGCTGCTTACATATTTTCAATGTAAAATAAATTTTGTTTTCTTGGAACTGTGAAGATTCTGGCCATATGTCATCTTGAGGCAGCAGTGGCAGAAGCAGATTCAAGGAATACAGGATGTAGAGCGGGAGACGTTAATGTTTACTGTTTACATTTGCAGGATAGTTGTAGGTAATTTAGGATGGGTACAAGGGAGTTGTCACGATCCTGTATAAAGTTCCATCACTGTCTTAAAAATTATCATACATGCTCATGTAGCAAGAATTGGAAAGGAGGAAGATTAATAGCAGAAGGATATGCTGATAGAATTATTAATAGGCAGGGTTCATATGATACAATTTTCTGAAATGGTAACTATCCAGCTTAGATTACAGAAGACTCACCTCCTTTCCAACATGTGTATCAAGAAAGCCAAGGCTAAAGTTTCAGGCAACCTGGGGTCTTGTGATCCATTTTAGAACTTATGTACAACACCTAAAATGTAGATAAGCACTCTGATGAATCAATGACTGATTGAATGAATGATTTCATTAATCATTCATTCGTGGTTCATAAGCCTTTGTATTGTGGAACATTTTCTGAGATTTAGCTAAAGCTGGCCCTTGTCCAGACAGAGGGGGTGATGCTTCAGCCTAATCCAAATGGATGCGCTCGTCAAAAGTCCCTAGGGAGTTGTTCCTTTAATAAGCTCTTAGGAATTAACACATCACGCTCACTATCAACCATCATTCCATGCTGTGAATAATCAAATGTCATCCTTGTAATTGATGACTGATCAAATGGGAGTTTCAATAGGCTCCAAGAAGAGAGGGGAGAATCTGGGAGCCTGGCAGGTGGATCTGAAGGTGTAGTCACAGGTCTGAGAAACCAGAGCAGCTGGAAGCAGGAGGTAGGTTAGAAGGTGAGGAAGCCAAAGAAAGCATTTCCACACCCTCAGTTTTGCTCCAGTCCATCGTCAATGCTCATTGAAAACTAAGTATCTGCACCTGCAGATACCCTGTAATAAAGATTGTCCACTGTAAACTTCTCTCCTACTGGAGATTATTCAAAATTGATATTTTCCCACTACTGGACTCTCACGCCATGATTTCTGAGGTGCAGACACTCACTGCTCTTCCCTAGAGAGAAGGCAGAGAAAACAATGGCTGTGTGTGTTGAAGGGAGTTCCAGAAGCAATGACCACATGACAAGGCCCCACATCATCGGGAGTGGCAGCAAGAACGAGAAACTTCCAACTGGACCACCATGCAGAGAAAGTCAAAAATGACCTCTTCAGCAAATTGAAAGGCATTGCTACAAACATCTAAGTCTACTTGATTCTTTTCTTTCATTTTTTTGCATAGGAATACTGGCTTTTCTCAGTGATTCCATTTACTAGGTACTCAGGCCATTTACTGGGTACCTGGCACATGTCAGGTGTTTCATATAAGTCATTTCATTGAACCCCCAAGAGCCTGGAAAGTTGGCGGACCATCCCTATTTTATAGATGGGGAAACTGAGGCTCCGAAAGGTTACACAGCTTGCCCAAGGCTTACATCACTGCAGAGTGGCCGGGCCGGGATTTGAACTCCTCTCCGAGACTTCCCAGCCTATGCCCTTTTCCCTCTCCAACACCATCTCCTATCCTAATTCTATATCTCACTCAATTCTTGTTCAATTATTTTCTAAATCCCCTATGAAAATTGTTACTTATGAAAATTTTTCTACCATCTGATAGCTCTGGACACACAGCCATTAGGTGGCAAATTAAATTAAATCACTGTTCAAACAAGTATGCGGAATAATCTTTAAAAGCAGCAACTGTGCTTAAGGAAGTGGCCATGATAACATTTCACTTCTGAAGCTATGAGCTTTGCAGTGCCAGCTGAGCAACCCTCGGGAATATTTAATGATTTTGTCCTGGACTACTGCACAGCCAGAAAATTTGGTTTGACCTTAGAATGATGAATGTGTGTGATTTAGATCTGAGGACTGATCAAAGGAAGGAGGTTTATGCAAGCTGACAAAAAACAAAATGGCCATGGCTCAGTGTGATTTGCTATTTATGAAGAGATTCTATTTGCTTTGCTGACAGATTTATCTTTCCTGACATTTATTCTGCTTATTAAAAAAAATTCACACTCATCAGTTCGCGCTCTGGGCATGATAAAGACATTTCGTGTCCCAAGTCCTATTACACTAAATTTATTTTCCATTCCAGCATGGGGCAGAAAATATATCTCTGATTTGTTCTTTCCAACTCTGTTAGTGCTTTATCGTGTGATTTTATGCATTTCCTGCTTTTAGATATTTTGCTTGCACTTCTGGGACTTCTATCTGTCTTAACATATAAAGCCCACAATATTAGTAAGCAAAATTCAGACTTAAAATTTAATCGTAATGCCTTTCACAAAGTAACAATGGCACTAAATGAGCTGTGCAACGTGTTTTATATATGCACCACCTATTCAATCTTCGTGGACATTGCTTATTAAAATTAGTTGAAACAACTAAGATGAAAGCAACTCATCATATTATTATCACAGGTTTTTTTGGCCACCTAGCAGATGACACAGGAAAAAGCGTTGAGGTGTAGGTAATGTCTACACAGGACCAAAATATCTATCCAGTTTCTTGTTCAATCCAGATGTTTGTTGTTGTACAAATTTAAAAGCCAAATTGTTTGATTGAATTGATTTGTTATATGGATATTGACCAGAAATGTTCACAGAGAACAGAGCAAATTCCACAACATTGTAAAATCAGTTTCGAACCCAGAGCTGTGCCAATCCGAAAGATATAAAATAAGGTCATGTATAAACTCAATTGTCCATTCTTTCATGACACCCATAATTATTGGGCCCCTACCTGTTGCCTCTGCCAGGCACTGTTCTGGGCACAGAGGATATAGCAGCAAGCCAGATTGTCACTTTCCTTGCGCCCTTGGAGCTAATTAAGTAATTAACAAGAAAAATCTCAGAAAGTTGCAAGTTCTATACCAAGAATTGACATAAGGTATTGGAGTAGGTGCAAAATGAAAGTTTCACTAACGAGGTAACATTTAACCTGAGATTGAATGACAAGAAGGAGCCAGCAATGCGACAATCTGCAGGACAGACATTGCAGGTGTGGAGACAAGCAAAGATGCTAAAGGTGGGAAGGAGCTTGGCGAGAGGTCTGTAGTCAAGGTGGAGGGTGGAGAAGATGAGGTCAGAGAGAAAGGAGGTGCAAGGCCATGTGGGGCTTTACAGGCCTGGGTGGGGAATTTGCATTTCCTTCTAAAGGTGAGAAGCCGCACTGGAGTATTTTAAGAGTAAGGATGTGATATGATTTACATTTTTTTTAAGTTTTAAATGTTCAAGTTAGAATTGTGACTGTGCTCTAATTCTTAGAATAAAGAACAAGTGAATTACCTGTTGATTACATCAAATCGCATGTCATCACTTTTGCCCTCGCAGCCTGACCATAAACAGGCCGTGTTTGATGCCTTCATCAGTCTTTCCAAGGGGCTGTCTTGTGAGGCACCCATGGCAGCAGCATCCTTGCCGCTTCATCTTGTTTGGATGCTGGCTGGTCTAAACTCCATGTGCCAGTAGCCTTACGTGTGATTCAAGCAGGTCTCCAACATTTTCTTTAAGTTCACAGAATCCTGCCTCTTTGTCAAGGATTTTAGTTTCCCCGCACAGTAGGTTTGTATTGCATGTTGTAGAGGACCTGGACACTCAGTGAGGACACGGGCATGATGGGTATGGATAGACCCTGGAGCTAAGGGAGGGGCATATGAGAAATACTGTAAATATTCAGGTGAGCATTTTCATGTTTTGTTTCCCTAGATCTCTTAGCTGCAAGGACTGAGGTAATAAATACTCCTATGATCCACGGGGCCCTGGTCCTAAGGCCCTTAGAAAGCGGTTGGGAAAAGGAACTAACAGTCATGAAACAATCAGTGAACACAGCAGAATGATACTTACCAGCCTTCTACAATAATGTAATGGGAGAATAATGGTGCTCCAAAGATGTCTGTATCCCTGGAACATATCAATATGTTATGTTACATGGCAAAAGGAAATTATGACTGCAAATGGAACTGAGGTTACTAATCAGCTGACCTTAAAATAGAGAGATTATCCTGGAAAATCCAGATGGGCCTTATGTAATCATAAGGGTCTTAAAAATAGAAGAAATCAGAAGAGAGTCATAGAAAGAAGTGACAATAAAAGAAAGGATAGAAAGATGCAGCATTGCTGGCTTTGAGGATGAAGGAGGGGGCCATGACCCAAGAAATGCCAGTGGCCTCGAGAAGCTGGAAAGAGCAAGGAAATGGATTGTCCCCTAGCATCTCCTAAAAGGACACAGCCCTGACAATACATTTTAATTTTTGCTCGGCAAGACCCATTTCTGAGCTATAGAACTGACATAATACGTTTGTGTTTTTTAAGTTGGTGGTAAGTTGTTACAGCAGCAGCAGAAAACTAATACAATAGAATAAAGCTCCACATTGTGGAGTAAGTTAGGGAGGACGAGAGGGGTAGATGAGAGAGATGAGCATAAAGTAGAGTCACAGGCTAAGGATTTCATAGAAGGTACGCATCTTGGTCCAAAAAATTATAATAAAAAACCTTCTGCAGAAGACAACACAAAACAAAGCTCTTAACGTCTCTGGGGCTCACACTCATGCCCAGCAGCCTGCTTAATTTGTACAGGGTACAGAGTGTTTTTGAATGATTTCTGTATAAATTTTAAAACGCTTGGGCTAATTAATATGGCTGCTGATTAGGGGATAGATTTTGTTCCTAATTTTAAAAGTCTATATTTCATAACCATTTAAGTTGTCATTTACATACAGCTCATAAAATTAGCAGGGCATAATATCCTTGAGCTTTTATTTTTTTCAAGTTTCCAAAATAAGGTCCTGCAAACTTCCTTGGATCTTTGAGAAGAGTTATGATGAAGCATAATCTATACTCTGGCAGAGTTTTGTTTTGCTGAATGTTCCAGACTAAGAGAAAGTGAGCTCAGGAAATCCTCTTAAGTGGCTATTGATATTTAATAAGCTTGACTCTGATGACAAGTTTCAGCCAGTCCGTCTTCCAGAAAGTCGGCAGTGTCTCTGTTTGTCCATTATATAAGCCAGTTTGGGGAGGAGACCATCTCCTGTATTCCTTGCTCTGGGAATTGCTGTGGGTTCCGCATTTGTCTCTCTCTAAATTTTCTCCTCCCTTAAGACACATATAACATGGATCTTTCACCTTTGTGTCCACTCCACCTGGAGCACAGTATCTTTCAAAAAGTCAACAGTAAATAATATTTCATGAATGAAATAAGTGAAGCACTCTAATTATACCTGCGACTTTGAGCAAAGTAGCCTTTTCAGATTCATAATTATGTATGAATCTTCATACTTACATCTGAAACTTCTGCATTTATACATTTGTGCAGATATGTGGGTATGTAAATATACAAAGGTCATCCTAATATATCTAATTTTGTCAGCCACAAAATATCAGACTGTTGAGCACTAAATTATTAGATCAAATACACTAATTCCAAATAGCTAGAAAATATTTCAAAAGAAAGCATTGTATTTAAGAATCAGAAATTCTCTTTCTCACAGTACTTTTCAAAATGACTGATTTTGATATAATGTCTTAGTTGGGGGTTATTCTAGATCTAGGCTCTGTCACTAGAAAGAAAAAGTCAAGATATGAATCATTCAGAGAAACTCATATTGTCAGCCTGATACAGACATTAGGACCAGAAAATTCCTTTTCCCTTTTGTTGTCAATATCTATTTACCTCTAATGAGCATTTCAAAATCATTTTGTTGTTGTTGTTCTGAACTGCTTGTAAGTTGGAATAGCCTTAAGGAAAATACAGGCTATGATTGTGCCTACAAATGCTAGATTTGAGTAAGATAAGTGCATTATCTAAATTCAAGACAATTCCAGACCAAACTTTTTCTTTAAATCATTACAGTATAGGACATTACCTTGATCTTTCCTATACACGCCCCTATCTTGTGACGGAGACCACACGTTATCAATTTTATATAATTTTTTAGACATAGAATATACTAGCCCTCTAAATTTTGTTGAATTTCACTCTGTAGATGATAGAAAACTAGTAAAACAATAACGAATCAACTGAAAATAAGAAAAGTACCTAATTAATTTTACTATTTGATGTAATAATAATAAAACTGGATAATTAAGGCCTCCAGATCTTAACGTACTCAGTTTAGCAGGATAATAGAGAATATAAGAAATTATCTAAGCCTCAGATTTAAGAAACAACTTTTGCCATTATAAGATACTTGAAGTATAAGTCGTCTTCAGCTTGAGTGATCCACAAAATGGTCCAGTCCCCTTTCCTTATTTTGCCTGTGTACTCATAGATCAAGATTAAGTGTTTTATTTAAGAACCGATTTAAAAGACAGTAGCAGCTAATCATTTAAAATTAGCTCCCTGACCGGAACCGCACAGCCATGCAAAACGGAAGCTCGGGGCTTGATCCTAATTATTCAAATTGATTGTCTGCTTATCCCAAATTCATTCATTCAAACAGAACTCCTGTTTCGAGCATGCCCTCTCGTTGGAACCATCTGGATCTCACCCTTGAAGGCACTGTTGCTTTGGGGAGGAAGGACGGCTGTTTTAAATGAATCCTAAATACTGAAATTCAATAGGAAATCTCACCGGTAAAGGAAATTCTCACCCTGATGCTATCTTCTTCCTTTGCAATTTTGACTTCTTGAGTGCACCCTGTCTCAGATACAGAGGACTTGGTGTGTCTTGGAGGAGACTCACTGACCTTGATGGAAAGACAGAGGTGCCTGGGCAGTGACAAGCCTGCGTGCTTCCGAGGCAGTCACCTGGGAGAGCTCTAGGTTTTTAGGACTTCTGGGGCTTCCTAAAGGCAGCCCTGCCACTCTGGGAACTGTCTCATCTGTCTTCCATTTCATACCTCACATTCTACTTCATTTTTAACGGGGATTTATTTCTGTATGGAATCCGTGAGGATTTGCGTGTCTAACAAGGACTGACATATTCAGAGGGATCTGAGGACGAGTCTTTCGAAACCACTGAGGTGTCTGACAGGTTACAGCTATGGGCAGAAAACACCGCTGACATCGAAAGGCTGACCACTTATTCTGTCTAGAATAGTTACTCCTCAGACAGCATTACGGAGGCCAAAGCAACATTAGCTTAAACTATACTTACCAAACGTATTGAAATTAAGCCAGGGCTCTTATCAAACCAAGCCAGAAGTTTCCCTTGCCTTTTCAAGTCTCTTTCCAATTTTGCTGAGCTTCCTGGAAATTTCTTTTGAAAGGTTATTTCTTCATGGGCTCATGCACATTACTTTGGAGACAACTCTACAATGACTGTTTAAGTTCAACAAATATTCAATGACTATTTCCCGAATATTGACTACAGATCCAGGACTAGGCCAAGCCAATAGAATTCTAAGAGTTTTTCTCACATGTAGCGATGAGCTTGGCGTCTGATGAATTTATTCTAGACTTTCTTTAATTTACGGACTTCTCCAAGTAAAAGCCTGTCAGCTTACCTTCTCTTTTTTGCCCCAGGAAAGTGATTTGCCCAACTGAAGGGCAGCTGCTTTGGCTGAGAACTTTCGTGCTTAAGTATAGGAACCAACAAACTATGGGTTCCATTCTTAAGTAGTAATTTTCGTAGTCCCGAATGCCTAGAGGTTACTTTTGAAACCATCATTTATTTCACTCTTCCAGCCCTCTGCCTTGCTCTAGTCTGGAAGCAGTATGTCAGAGAGCATTGTGGGAAAACCCAGGCAGTGGAGCAAGGATAGAGAGCTGGAATCTGGTGGGAGAGGCACAGACTCCTGTTGTAGAGGTTGACTCTGGCAATGCAATGACAAGGATGCGGCAGAATATCCAAGGGGCACGACAGTCTCAGGTGCATTTTAGCAGGACACAGGCAAGAAACAGTAGCAGAGTTTAAAAAAAAAAAAGAGGCAGGACCCTGCTCTGGGACATCCAGGCAGTAGTCAATATGTAAGAGTCAGAGAGCCACACATTGTTCATTTTTGAGCATGTAAGCAAATACGTGCATAGGTTCCTCACCTATCCTCACCACTTTTTTTACATCAAAGGTAACATATTCTGAGTTTCTTCCACATTTTGCTCCTTTCACTGAATGATGACTGAGGATCACTCCATTGGATTCTATGGAGAGCTTCCCATTTCTTTTTCACAGCTGCACAGTGCTCCCTTGTGGATGTGCCATAGTTTGTGGTAGTGAAGGACATTTGGGCTGTTTCCAATCTTTTCTTCTTACAAACAGTGCTAGAATTAATAGCCTTGTGCGTAGGTCACTTTGTGTTTTTGCCATTTTATCTTTCGGGTAGATTCCTAGAAGGGGGTTTGCTCATTCAGGGTGTATGCACTTCTGCTGGGTGCTGCCAAATTCCCTTCTGTAGAGGTTGTACCATTTTCCATTCACATCAGCAATGCAAATCAAGTGTAGATGATGTTATGTTGGAGAAGCAGGGTAGGAATTTAAGATACGTCAAGCCTGGTGCTTCTGTTTTTTGTTGAAATAGAAAACAAGGTCATCAGTGAATAGAGAAAGAGGTAGGTGTGGAGTTGGTGTACTGAGGGGAGCAGGGAAGTTTTTGAACAGCTGAATTTGGAGCTGAGCAACAAGTTAGGATAGAACTATTCAGCAGTGTTGAGGGCTCAGCCTAGACTCTGGTCTTTGAGTGTCTCCTAGCATCAGTCAGGAGAGTAGGGCAAATATCTTGAGCAGTGGTCCATGGACCAAGTACAGGACTTAAAAAAGACAAATGGTTGGGCCAGCACTGGTGGTCTAGTGGTTAAGTTCCACACATTCTGCTTCAGCAGCCCAGGTTCAGTTCCTGGGTGCAGACCTACACCACTCCTCTGTCAGTGGCCATGCTGTGTCAGCAGCTCACATACAAAAAGAGGAAGATTGGCAACAGATGTTAGCTCAGGGTAAATCTTCCTCAGCAAAAAAAAAAAAAAAAAAAGACAAATGGTTGGATTAATCTGTGGCAGAGTAGGGTGGCAGATAGACAGAAGGTCAATGGAATTGTAGGTATTGGCAAGAAAATGGAGTCTAGGGTGGATGGGGAAGGAAATGAAGCTAAGAAGGGTCTAACCAGGAAGGAGTGAAGGGACAGAAGACCATGAAGAGTTAAAGATAGGTGTTGTGGGAGTAGAGTGATGGAAAAGCCAAATGGATATGAAGCTGTGATCAGAAAGTGGAATTCTAGAGTTTGAGATTTCAGATATGGAGCAGTGCTGGGTGATAGCAAGGTCCTGGGGACGCCATGGATGTTGACAAGAATTGTAAGGGAACTGAGGTTAAGAAGGTTGAGAAGCTGAGAGGCCAGGGCATTAGAAGGCACACTGAAGTCCCCTGGGAGAGGGCTGGAGTTGATGAAATTATTTGATTAATGGAAGAAATGTCTACTGTTATTTCACTGTCATAGAGCCTATTGCCTAACATGTAGCTGAAGTTCATAAAATAGCTGTTAAATGAACAAATGAATGAAAAACTCAATTGCTGTAGAAAAGACAGCTTCTAGGAGATAATAGTGGTCTAGGGATAGTAGTGATAAATGCTGTTAGTATTTGGGATAGTATCACTGACTTGTTCTGTGATTTTGTCTCTGATGCCAGACTAGTAAGGGAAATTGGTGTATTGATTTCCCTGTATCTTATTTTTCTCCATCTGTGAAGAAATATATAGTAGAAAGAAGTATAACGGATATTTTGGGAAATCAGAGTTTTGCAAAGCCCCAATGTTGTTGCTCGTTACCTGTGACCTTCAGCAAAGCCTCCTCTTTCTTCATAAGAAATGGTTTTGGATAATCTCTGCATTCACGTTTAGCTCTAAAATTCAGGTTACTGTGACTTTGAAATTTGAAGTAACACAGAAAGTAAAAATTCTCGTTCTATTCACCCATCTAGTCTGAAATTATTTTGGTTTCAAATTGTTTTGAAGGCAAAGGTTGAAACTCTTGAATTGACGTTTTAAAACTACTTCAGGGAAATCATACCAGTTTCTTGACACAGAATGAGATTCAAAGTGATGAAAACACCTCTCCAAGATTCCGTGACCCTAAATCAAGGGTCATCTCTGAAAAGGTGATCTTCCTTGTGAAAGCTAGACATCTAAGAAGCCAGATCCCTCAATGTTGATCAGGTAAATAACATGTAAGTTTCTCTTTCTACCTATTCTAGGTTCAAGAATGAACAGTATATTTCTTTATTCAACAAAAACTTAATTTTATCTGGTAGTTGGATGGAAAGACACAGCTTTTTGGCCTTGAGGAGATTACACACTAATAATCACGTTTGTTATAAACAAATAACCATGGTCCTAAGCAGGCCACTTCCAACATGGGCAGAGTAAGTAGAACCAGATCTCTAGGTTACTTTTTAAAGGCGTTGAGAAGTAGAGAGTAGTTGAAATATTTCCATTTTTCATTTTTTATTTTTGTACCATCTTTTTTCCATTTTCAGCTCTTCCTATTTTTATCTAAATGATTTGCTTTTGTATACAGAAGTTGGCTGAATTGCCAGTTGTTTTTATTCAATATTGATGTGCTTACAGGTAAGGATAGCATTACTGAGATGCACAACTACAATGCTATTTTTAAGTGTGTGTGGATAGATTTAGACTCTTTGCAATTCAGTTATCCAAAGTGGATTTTCTATTTCCGTATAATATTAACTTTTCCCCATTTTTCTTCTGCACCTTGAAATGACCTTGGACATTTCAAAGTTCTTTAACAGTTAGACAAGAGAAAGAAACAAAGATACAAATTAAATCAGCTTAGCTGATTGCCTCTAAGTAGCTTTGATGTTTTTTTGAAAAAAAAAAAAGGGCTTCTTCATTGGTGCTCCCATAGCACTTTAAATGAACTTATACTTGAAAATTTATCTTGTTGTATAGTAATCCTTTGCTCAAATGCCTCCCCATTCCTCCCTCCCCTTAACCCCCTTCTCCCCTCTGCCCTATCATTTCATTTCTCCCTCCTCTCTTGCCAGAATACAGCATCTAGGGGAGAGGATCCTTGCCTACTGGCTTTTGTATTCCTTGTACCTTGTACAGAGATAAACACTAGATGGGGGGGGGGATGGATGGATGGATGGATGGCAGCTATAACTGAACTCTTGCACAAGACCTAGAGAACCACTCTGGATTATCTTTTAACCATGAAACACCTGCCAAGTAACAACCTCACTTTCAATGGGTTTCTGACTCTGGTTCTATCAAATGGTTTATTTAAATGGCATAAGAACCAATGTCTTTAAAAGTTTCTCAAAAACTCTTACAAGTTAAGCTTGGCCTCTGAAATGAAAATGAAGATAATTGAATATTTTTTTCTTGTTTTTTTTTTTAGCTGAGGAAGATTCGCCCTGAGCTAATATCTGTTGCCAGTCGTCCTCTTTTTTTGCTTGAGGAAGATTAGCCCTTCACTAATGTCTGTACCAATCTTCCTCTATTTTGTATGTGGCTCACCACCACAGCATGGCTGACAAGTGGTGTAGGTCCACACCCAGGATCCAAACCCGTGAACCCCGGCTGCCAAAGCAGAGCACGTGGAACTTAACCACTAAGTCACAGGGCTGGCCCCAAATAATTGAATATTTTTAAAGCTCACTGCAGACTGATGAAATGCACTCTTAGGCTGTATTCACAGAGGATTCTCTCCCCTCCTTTTTCTCCCTCCAGGCTGGCCACCTAAAAGGTTTCCCATTAACAGGATCCTGCAGTTCTGTCCTTCACTTTAGCCATTCAGATAGAACTTAAAGACACTTGGAAGTGTATTAGCAGAAAATAAAAATGAAACTCAGGATTTTCGGGAGATGTTTATGTGCTAAAATTATAAGTGGATTAGATGTTAAGTGAATTTTAATGATGTGAGGCATCTTCATAAGAAAGAAGGCTTTCAGCAAAAGAGTGATGACACCTGTGCAAAGTGGAGGGACCTCTCAGGGCCACTGACTGCAGCCCTCCGCTGTGGGTGTTTGCTTCTGAACCAAGAGCACAGAGGTTGCAATGCCATTGGCTGTCCATCAGGAAGTAGAACATTTCACCTGCTTCGTGTGTGAGGCAGATTTGCTTCTAGCAAAAGGGCCTTCAGTAAGAGGCCTGTGTGTTGCTCCGCATAAGCCCTGAACCCACCGAGAACCCAGGAAAGACTGATCATTCGGCTCAGTCCAGAATTCATGCAGCAGACTGTGCTCACCAAGAGCCACCAGACCATCAGGAATTAACATAAGTTACTTAAGATGCAAATCAAGGGTGATGATGAAGGAGTGTGGAATCTCTCAGAGCCACTCTCCATAGCGGGGACAATTCCAGGCCAAATCCACAGGATTCACCTTAACAAGACCTTTCTCCTCCATCATCGGAAGCAAGCCTATTTGCTTTTCCCTCTTCTTCCTCTGATGCTTTTGTTAAGTTGTCAAGCAGCCGGGAGCTGCCGTTTTCATATTCATATGAATACCTTAAGCTTCTTTTCTGCATATAAGTAAAACTGTGTGCTGTATTTAAAAGAAGTTTTAGGAGAGGGAAAAAAATACAAAGCTAAGTGAGACCTGGCATTGTCCCTTCTGCTCTTTCTTTTCCACTAAAAAACATTCATTTTTGATGGCTTAATTTCTTAAGCCTTTTATTTCTAAGACTCCTATATTTAATTTCTAAGACTCCTATATTTAATTTCTAAGCCTCCTATATTGAGAAGCCAGTGAATCTTTTGCTTTTTATTCTCCTATAGAATTTATGACTCTATCTAGCATCTAAAACATTTCCAGGAAGAGATTTGGATCATTTTCATTAGTCCTAGGATTAGGTCAAATTAAACAAGGTAATTTATAATTGAGGAAAAAGTATTTGTTTCAGTTTCTTTACAACTAAAATATTCAATAGTTTAAAAAGAGTTTCAATACTCTTTAAAGATACTCTGTAGAATTCAAAGCACAAAGTGAAAGAAAGCTGCTTTGGTGGTTTTATGTAAAAATCATCTTCTCTCTTAGAGTAGAAGTTCGTTTGCAAATTAACGAGGTGGAGCCAAAATAGAGAATTGCATTGTAAGAGAATGACTCACAATGTTTTGACGTTTTAAAATATATCTTTCCCGACAGCAAAGGCTGCCTTGTCATGTGATTGCTTTCTAATTAATGATAAGATTTCTATTATAAATATCACGCTTTTGCCACCAGAGCTACCCGTTGTGACCTCATGTTACCTGTCTTTGAAGGACGCACAGGGCAATGATGACTATGGGTACCTATGATTACAAAGATGTCTCTCCTCCTCTTCTAACCCTAGATGTGGTCCAGTCACTACCGCCATAAGAATGCTTCCGTTAATAGCTGAGAAGCAAATCAATGTTTGCTTGCTTGGAAGTAAAAATAGGTCCTTGCTGATAAGTATGTGTTCCTTGCTACTTTTATTTACAAAGAATTAACCACCATGAAGTATCCTCAATAAATAAAAGCAAGCTGCATTTGTCATACACTGTTTAAAATTATATTTTTTTAAAAAGGAAGCTGTACTTTATGCAAAATGGAAGATCGATGGAGCAGATAAAGTCAACGCAAGGCACACAGTATGCCCAGCAGAGCAGACCCTGCGTTGAGGTCCCCACCTAAAGGCTTCTTACAAACATAAAAGAAGAATTTGACCTGGAGGAATACAGGGACCCGTTTGGATTCTCTGAACACAAAAACGTTTGCAAATAGAAAATGAAAGCTGGGTTTAAAAGGCTCCACAGTCAGACTCTGCCAGAGGTAGGGCCTGAAAGCATTGGTACTCTCTCTGCCTATATGCCACTATATTTACTCATTGAGATTTAGGGGTGGCCTGGGGGCCCTCTCTACTGTCTGTGAAGCCAATGGACAAATTTTTGAGTTTAGCCTTGGTATCCACTGAATGTTGTGGGATAAGGTTTGCGTCTGGAATTAATCAGTTCTTACATTGAACTTCCTATTCACTTTTTCCTTTCTATTTGACTTGAGGTAGAGAAGCAATTTTTTCCCAGCCTCCTAAGACACTGGTACTTGTACACCTGTCTGCAGACACTGTCGTCTGCCACTTGAACAAAGACTTAGCTTTATCTCTTCTTCTGGCACATTCTGGAAACTCCCAGCATAGCTTGGTTTATAGTCTTCCTCTAAGACAAGGTCTGAACTGACTTTTCCGTAGGTGTTTTTCCCGCCATTCCTGATTCATTCAGCAAAAATTGATTGGGCGTCCCTTCTGTTCCGTGCACTGAGGGATAGCTTTGAACAGTGAAGGAATAGAAACTTTTCTTTCCATTCTCCACCACTTGTCTCCTCCTTATCCTTCATATGAGCCATTCCTTCCTCAGAGAAGCATTTCTGACCCCAGTCTAGGCCCGTCTTCTTTGTTGTGTAAAATCTCAGGCTTTCCTTCATAGAATATATTTGTTTGTGAATAAACCTGTTTATTGATTATCTTACTAATGTCTGTCTCCCCACCTCAAGAACAGGAACCATGTCTGATTTTGCCACCGATTTATTCTCGTGCCTGGCACACGGTAATGCTTCGTTAATAGATGAATTGATTGATGGGCGGTGAGTGGATGGATTGATGAATGAAACATAGTTTCTTCCCTCTAAGAGCTCATAGCATAATATAGGAAAATAAGCAAGGCTGGGCAGGCAGACATAGGTTCGGAGTAAAATTACGAGCAGCCTCGCTAAGGTGTTTCAATATTATCCTGTAGACAATGAGAAGCCGGCAAGCATGTTGAAACAACAGTGATTTGGTTAGTGTTTTAAGAAGCTCCTCAAGCAGGATGGAGGACAACCTGGGAAAGGGGGAGCCAGCAGGCAGGAGGAGCAGGACGATGCTGCAGTGGCCCAGGTCGCGGATGATGAGGCTCGTACAAAGGCAGCAGCTGTGGAGCAGCAGGAGCAAAGGGGCTGAGTCACGGTGTCTCACACATCAGATTTACAACCTTTGCAAGGAAGACACTCCAAAGGATGAGCCCCCTCCTACAGAGAGAGTGGGGCCTCGCTTGTAGAAACTCCCTGAGCCAGGGGACCCACACAGCAAAACTATCCTTGAGCCAGGGGGTTGATCCAAACTTGGGCTTGACACATGTGACAATAGTAGCAGAAGGACAATCTGCTTTGTTTCTTCCTGGCCATTTCTCAGACAGTTTCAGGAAAGTTGAAACTCTAGGTTTAGGGGCTGGCTCCGTGGCCGAGTGGTTAAGTTCGCACGCTCCGCTGCGGCGGCCCAGGGTTCAGATCCTGGGCGCAGACATGGCACCGCTCGTCAGGCCACTTTGAGGTGGTGTCCCACATCCCACAACTAGAAGGACCTGCAACTAAGATATACAACTGTGTACGGGGGGGGGGGGGGGGGGGGCGGTTGGCGAGATAAAGCAGAAAAAAAAAAAAAAGATTGGCAACAGTTGTTAGCCCAGGTACCAATCTTAAAAAAAAAAAAACTCCAGGTTTAGTCAGGCAGATAGTCAACAAATATTTATTAAGCACCTGCTGTATACCAAGAAGTAAGGATAGAAGGATTAGAATGATAGACGTGGATATGGCCACTGTCCTTGCAAAACTGAGGGAGTAACAAGCATAACACCAGTGGATGAGCAAGTGTGGCTCACTGTGGTAAGTGTCTGATAGGAAAGGCACAGACAGCTGTGGGCACACGTGCAGCAGCACCTAGCCTGGTCCCAGAGAGTACATGGTCCCAAAGAACGTTGATCTAGGCTGCAAAGCAAGTGAGAAGAGAAGTTACTCAGTAGGGAAGTAGAAGAAGAACATACAGGCAAAGGGACCAGCATATACACAGTCTCACAGAGAAGAGAGAATGTGGAGCGGGTGAGACATGTTCCAGAGCATGGGCGAAAGGGCGGGAGGTGAGGCGAGCCTGCAGAGCAAGGTAGGGACCAGATCGCTCAGTGCCATGTCATCCACGTCAGGAATTGAGCTTTACCGTGAGGATGATGGGAGGATGGGCTTTGCGTTTTAGCAAGCTGATTGGTTACAGAGTAGACAGTACACTCGGAAGGCAGAGGACACGGGGAGGAAAGAGGGTTCCAAGGCTGAGGCTTTGATCTGGGCAAGAAATGATGGTGGGCCGCACTGGGGAGTGGCAGAAGGGGTGAAGAGTGATAAATAGATTTGTAAAGTATTTAAGAGGTCAATTGGTCAGCCTTCGGGAATTGATTGGGTGAGAAGGGAAGAAGCAAGGGGATGTCGAGGATGCTGGCGTCACTGCGGGACACTGGGGCTTTTCACTGCGCTGTGACACCCAGAAGAGGAATAGATCTAGGTGGCAGAGGAGAGATGGTGGATTCAGTTTGAGGTATGTTTGGGTAAAAAATACCCGTGGGATATCCCAGCGGAAATACTCAGTTGTCAGTTGGGTCAACAGATCTGGAACTCAGGACAGAGATTTGAATTGTCTTTGTGACTCCTCTTGTTGGTCATCATTCACATGTTGGCATGCAGCATAGTCCATAGCAACGTGGGCTTCTGAATCAGGAGAGAGCTAGGTTCAAGTCACTTATGAGCTGCATGAGGTTGGACCTTACGTTACTAAACCTATTTCTTCATCGTAAGCTGGGGTAGTAATATTACCTACTTCATAGGATAGTGGGAGAAATAAATGAAATAATGCTTGGAAAGCACTTAGACTCCATAACTCTTTAGTGGTGGTAGCAGTAGTAGTCAGATCATCTACCCTAGAAACGTAGATTTGAGAATTACCAGTGTATAGATGGTATTTGGAATCACTGGAAGAAATGATGAGAAAAGAGTATAAAAGAACACCAACTCTGAAGGGATACACAAAGCACATACCCAGTGGAGACTGAGAAGTAACCAGGGAGGTAAGAGGAAGATGAAGAGAGTGCCTGTTGGGTGGCCACTCCTCGGGAGCTTCCTGGGTGTGACATGAAGCTGGCCCCTATACACACAGGGCAAGGAGAGACCCGAGAAAAAGGCAGACCACTCTAGATGGTAGGTGACAGGTTTAACAAGAAAGGGAACTTACTTATGAGGCTTGTCTTGGGGGTCCACAAAGCCAGTAGATTTCCACACTCACCCCCTAAATCTTAAAATTTATGTAGGGACGTTAACTAGGTTTATTTACGTACACAGGGAGCCTTTACTGGGTTTAGTCACGTATCCAATCCACATGGTCTCATCACCACATTACTGTCTCAGGGCTGTATCCTTGGGGCAGCTTCTGGGACCTGGGAAGGCAAGTGGAAGGCACATTCCAAGGATGGGGTAAGAAGCCTGCAGTGGCCCAGATCCAGCTCTCAGGTCAGCCAGTGCTCAGGTGTTCTCAATGGCCTCCTCCAACGGTGCCTTAACATCATGGAAGCCAAGGGAAGGGAAGGTTTCAAGAAGAGGAAGTGGTCAGTAGAGTAAAATCCTACCAATGGGCCCAGAAAGATAAGGGGAGTAAAGTGACCCTGAGTCCTGTGACTCAGTGGGCTCAGCGGCTCCTGAGACCACAGTTTCAGTAGAAGGGCAGAGACACAAGCAAGATGAGAGCAGGCTGAGAGAAGTAGCTACACAGGATCTCTATTGAGTATACAAGCACTGCTGATTACAAACAGCGCAGGGCAGGGGCACCAGAGAAAGTTAAAACTGTCTTCTGACTATAGAAATCTCATTTTGCCTCAGTGCCCTGTTCAGTGTGTAACAAAAAGACCTCAGGGCCTGGATGGCCGTGGCCTGCTCTAGCTCTTTATCACGTGTTGTCAGGCGCTGGCAAAGGAAAGGGAAAATAATAATTCTAAAGTCATTTCCTATAGAGGAGACTTCTTGAATACCCCATCCAAGCATAATGTGTTTATTCTGTTCTCAAGGCTTTTTTGAAAAGGAATTAAAGTCAATATAGCATCGGTGGCATGTTCTGCATTGTGGCATGTATTCACTCGGAGAATTCATTTTCCCATTTAGAGCATTATAAGGTCATTGTTGAGCAGAAAGTCTGACAACAACCTACATCCCTAGGCCCTATTTCAGGGTCTTCTCAATGACTTTTGTGGATTTGAAATTAGCCATGCCTTCCCAGAGACACTAACAGAGAGAACACAGACTTGGGACTGGCACTCAGGATTTACTTCTCCCTGTGTGGTCATTGTACATGATCTGTGTTAGGGCCTTTACCCTCAAGCCAGACAAGCTCCAAACACACACACGCATACACACACCCACACACGCACGCATACACAGGTGCACACACACTCATACACAGACACACATCATTCAAAGCCTTTCACCTGGAAATAGCATTTAACAGACAAAAGTACTGAGGCACCAAATGATTCATTTTTGGGCAAAGGTGCGCTGAAGCATCCCTGATCAAACGAGAGCCAGGTGCCTTCTCATTAGCCGGCACTGCCTTTTTAGCCAGAATTTTCCAGGCGGGCACAGTAGTCGCCAATTTTCAGCATCCTCTCAAACAAGTGACTTGCAGCAGGTAATTCTTATTGTACCGTCTCAAATTTGAGACTGCTGCTCTAATTCCTTCTTTAACAAAGCTGTCTCTAGAGCCAGACTGGCTGGGTTCAAATCCTGGATCTGCCACTTATCAGCTATGGGCAACTTACTTCATAGCTCAGTGCCTCAGTTTCCCCACTTTGTATAATGAGGAAGACAGTATTATCAGCTGACTGTAGTGGTGAAGACAACATGAATTAACATATGTCAAATATTTAGCACTGTGCATGGCCTTTAACAATTATGTCTGTCCTCTTACCCTCTGTCAACTAAGGATGACAATAGTACCTACCTGAAAATGTATTTGAGGGGTGGGCCCAGTGGCATAGTGGTTACATTTACACATTCCCCTTTGGTGGCCCATAGTTCACAGGTTCGATCCCAGGTGCAGATGTACACACTGCTCATCAGGCCATGCTGTGGTGGCGTCCCACATACAAAAATAGAGGAAGATTGTCACAGATGTTAGCTCAGGGCCAATCTTCCTCACTAAAAAAGAAAAAAAAATGTGTTCGAGACACTGGCATGAGTTGACACATATAAGTGCTTAGTTGTCACTATTAAACATCATCCTCCATTTAGTTTACATCCTCATCAAAGCTTGTTTGGAAAATCTGGGTAACTACTGGGCCCTTTCATCAAAAGTTTTGTGCATCTTCATGGTGGATCATTTTCCCTTGAATTAGTCCCTGTTTATTTCACTTTGCCTAATTTCAAGTTACATTTGTAACAACTCTAAGCATGAAACCCAACTCCACACAGCAAGGAGCTTCCTGGGTTGTGGTGGCTGGAAGATGGCTCGCCCCTTATGAAAATACATGGAGTGGTCAAAACAACTAACTTCGGGGAAAACCTCCACAATATTTAGTTTCATTACTCTGACATGCATAGTCTGTGAGAGACAAGTCACAAAGAAGGTGCACATATGCCCTGCTGTAACCTTATTAACTCAGTTCTGCTATGCTGAAGTGGGAACTTTTATTTATCATATATATATATGAATATATATCATATATGTATGCTGTATATATAAAAGATACACATCCTGTATATAGAAAAGATATTTATATGACCTATCACATACCATGCAACATATATAACTTTAGACATAAGGTATTTATTCTTTATAACAACTTTATTGTGTACTAGGGGTGTTCTGATTATCCCTGTTTTATATATGGGGAAACTGAAGCACAAAATGAGTAAGCAACTCAGAGAAGATCAATCCAGTAATAAGAAGCAGAGCAAGGATTTGGACCCAGAGATTCTGGAGCCAGAGGCTACCTGCTAAACTGTTATGCTAGCCCATCGCTCTGTAATTAACATCTGAAATGACTTCAGATGATGCTCAATCCAGGGCTTTAGTTTATGGGCAAGAGAATAAAGGTTGAGGAGGAAGAGTCTGACCTTTTGAGCAGCCTCACATACCTAGGACCTTAGTTCTTGCTATTTTGCTCAGAAAGGCACCACTGGTTTGGGTGAGATGAAGCCTGGCAACAAAGCTGATTTAAGTACCAAAGAGTGAAAAGGGGGTTTATCTTAAAAACGCCCTCCAACATGATCATCAAGCGGTGCTGGCAGAGCAAGGCCAAGTTCAGAGTTAAAGTGAATATAAATAAAAATAGAAGTCATTTTATATCTTCCCTTTAAAGTGTACAATTTCTAAAGAAAAGATGCCTTTTATGTAACTTCTATATTTCCAGGAGAAACCTAGGCGGGTTTGGGGGGAGAGCATGATGGAACAGAGACACCTACTGGTGAAAATGAGCCTCATGTCATAGATTTCTATCATTTATTTTAAGCATAACAGTTATTCCCATAATTATTTGAAATGTGTTAGATACAGACAGTATGATGGTAAGATAAAGAATCTTCCCTTCTGGATATTACATTTTAAAAGGAAAAAAATCAGATGTATCCAACTATATGTAACAACTCAAGCACAGGATCTCTACGCTGCCTTGTAGAAAAGCAAACTGCTTTTTAGAATCCTGCAGTCATCAGCTCTGTTTGGGTGAGGCAAACACCAGGCTGGTGAAGTGTCCCTGAGGCCCTTTGTTACTCTCATTTCGAGTCAACGGACCTTGACTGAACACTTGCACTCCAAGGATAGGTGAGAGAGAGGCCTCTACCATGACGCACTCCCATCTCAGAAGCCAGCAGCCAAGATGCTCATCATTCTAGACATCTCAGGGCGGCCCTGGACAGGTGCTTCCCATCCAGTCTGGAGCTCCCAGGAATCAGACCTGATCTGGTCAGATCAGAGGTTCTTGGCTCTTCTGGGACACTCAGATGTTACTTCAATTCCCCAGAAATGACACCCTCCCATCAAAAATTTCACAAATATGTAATTGCTTGAATTCTGTCCTATAGCACGTCAGTTGATTGATGTTGGAAGTGTACTTTGAAAATTGTACTTTTCCAACTTTTGTCTAGGTAGAAGAGTTCACAAAGGAGAAATGGGGAAAATGGATGAAGGAAAATAAAGTTTAGGAGAGGAGAAAACTTTGTAGGAAGATGGCAACATCACCCTTTTGCTTTGGTTCCATTAGTTAAAACACTTTGGATTCTGTTTAAACCTTCCTAGCCATAACCATGTGTAATTGAAAAGTCTTGATGGCTTTAGAAGAAATGGTTCTCAGTTGGGTTGTTGGTTGTTTGGTTCTAGTTTCGACGTGGAATTTGGAGTTAAAGTAAGAGAATTTGACTACCTGAAAGTGTGGCTGAATGACGCAGAAGTGATTAAGGCATCCAGTGATCCAAACAGGAGAATTTCATCTATGGGCGATGAGAGAATTTAAAACAAGTTAATGAGAGAAGTGCACATCGGCATTGAGAATATAGCCAATTATTGAGATGTACCACTGAATATTAAAAATAAACTCATGAATACTACTGATTCAATTTTACTTATTAAGCAGCTAAGTGTAAGCATTGTGTTTGAAGCTCTGAGAAAAAACAGATCTCCGTCAGATCTTTCCTGACCATTGAGAAGTTGTAATCCGGCAGGAGAGATGAGACAAATGACTAATCTCTATGACAATAGGAGGAAGCCACTGGGAGACTGAAATGGATATGGGCAACAAGAGCATCCTTCATTCCTTGAATTCCCCCTTTCCCCACATCCGTTTCATTCCCAGAAAGAAAATGGGCAAGACAGGAGGTAATTGAAACAATTAGAAGGTTAATGTAATTGTTTAGGAATGAAAAGTTAAGGGGCTGAATTAACAGAGAAAAGGGAAAGAAGAGATAGATTGGAAAAGAGGATGAATGAATAGAATTTAGAGACTTGGATGTGGAGCTTAAGGGGGAAGAGTTATAGATAAACATAGATATTAGAACAGCGGAGGGACAGACTTTAATTTCCAGGCTAGAAAAATGAAATAAAGGCAATAATAATCGAAATAAAAAAATCAAGAGGGACTTGCTGCAGGAAAGTGGAGCAGAGGGTGACATCATGCATTTTCTTTTTCAACTGTAAATCTGTAAAGCTAGAGGGACCAATGGATGCGTAGGTGGAAATATCACCTAGGAGGATGAAAATGTGAAGCTGGTCTCAGGAAACTATTTCTAAATCAGGAGCTCCATGGGAAGAATCCATGAGATCTTGTGAACCTACTGAGTCCTGGTGCAAAGAAATTATATTAATTTGTTTACATTAGGGGTTAGGTTGAAATCACTTTCACTCCCATGTGCTTTTGTAGAAGGTTGGTTTAATACAAAAGATTGCCAATTATAAAGGGAGTTTCTATATATGAAGAACAGTAAATCATTTCAGTTAAGAAGGAAAACATTTCCTTGTGAGACTTTTCGATGAGTACTAAAGTTGAGAAATGATTTAACTGTTTGGAGAGTGAATAAATCAAAATGAAATGGACCCATCTATGGCTAAGAGAAACCAAGAATCAAAAAGTTGAATTTAGCCCCAAATATACTTTGAGTGGAATGAAAGAGAGTAAACGCTATAATCAGTTGGCCAAAAGCAGTCATTAATATGTGAGATATCCCCCTTATTATACTGTTCAGATAAAAAAGAAAGCCAAGAAACAGACAATATAAAAGAAAGGGGATTTATTTATACTGCCCTTAAATGAGCATATGGTCATTTTACTGAATATAATGAATAAATTCCAAAGTTAAAAGCCTAAGACGTGGTCAATAAATCAACTCTATTTGAAATGCCCTTAATTGGCAATTCTATGCCACATGAATAAAACCAAGTATTTAAGTTTCAGTTCAAGCAGAATTTTTATTCTGCCAATGGGGTTGAGATTAGGAAAGAAAAAAAATTATTATATACCGTTTGCTTAAGTGGTAAATTTTCTCAAGAATGATGGTTCCTTGTACCAAAACATATTTCTCCAGTAATAGCAGCCTTTTAGTTAGGCATAATAGGTGAATGTTTTGTGGTACGATTTAAAAGCCTCCACAGATCAAAAATATCTGCATTGCCTGAGATTCTATTGATGAGGATATATTCCATTGGGTCAAGATATAATCCACCTCTCATAGTGGTATCAGGTTGATAGAAAACGAGCCAGAGGTAAAGGCTACTGACAGGTATTTCCATGGAAAACAGAAGGGATAGGGGAAGGAAGGGGCAACAGCAGCCTGTGCTATGTTGGAGAGCCCTGAGAAGCCCCCAAGAGGCTGAGAACTTGGCCCTACAAGGCAAGGGAGGGGAAGGCAGGAGCGTGAAACGTGCAGAGGGGAGAAGGGAAAGCTGAAGAGTACCAAGGATAAATAAAACTTGCCCCACAATGTCTCCTAGGCTGGCCTGGAATGCCAATATGCAATTGGGCAATTATGTTCTCATTTTCAACCAACGTCATGGTTTTGCAGAGAGCAAATTAGTTCTTTTCAGCCTATTTCTAGTGTGAATTTTGGTGTTCTTTGTTTACCTGCCAAATATGTGGTACCTGACCCTCTCCCAACCATATCATTAGGATGAGAACTTTAAAACAAAAAGATCCAGCACATAAAAGTTGTGTCGTTTGCAACAAGGCTAAGTCATCATCTGCCTGTGCTTTGTTCTCCTGTCTGCTTAGACTTTCAGAAGCAAACAGCTACTATTTATGCCATGAGAGAATGAGGCTGTGGGAATGACACCATGAATTTTTTTTATTATATTAACCCTTTTATGTCTATAGAAAGCTTAGAATTTGTTTTCCTCAGCTTAATGTCTTAGAAAATAAGATTCAGAAGCTCTAAGGGCCACAGATGGCATTGGTTGGATTTATATTTGCATAAATAAGAATTTGATGAGAATAACACACATAATCAATGGGCATTCTTTGGGTTGAGTACTCAGACCTGGTCAAAATCCTAGAAAATGCTTTTTAAGGAGTTCTAAACCAATCTGCAAACAATGTGGCAAGACGGATTTTGTATATTTTATTAGGTTTATCTAAATGATCCAAAACCATAAAGTAGTAGTCTGATACTATGAGAAAACTGATGATGCGGTCTTTCCTGGTGCCCCAAATTTCAGCCTCCTAGAGGCCATTTAATGTGGTTCAGCTGGCTGGCAATAGCCAGGGCTCACTGGATTACAGTTTTATGTGCTATCTTAATATAATGTGTTCAGTCATGCTCTCTGCCTGTTTTGAGAGGTCAAATTTTAGTTTCTTGGCATAATCAAAACTGGCCTGGCACTTGGAAGGCCTAGAAGTCTCAAGACAAAGCTGTGCTCAGTAACCAGCTCTGCAAACAACAGCTGTGGCCACAAATGAAATTGCAATTTATTTGTGAGTAAATAGTGTGGAAAGAGCTTTTGATCACACATATATCTTTTCTACCATATCCTCCAACACAGCCAGCAATATTTATCAGTATTATCATCTCCAAATTGGAGATACAGCTGTTTGTGGATGTAAATGCATGTGTTTGTGTGTGTGCATATGTTCTGCCATAGAATTAAGGTGCTTCTATGAAAAATGTTCACCTCTTCACCTATTTATGCATCTTCAGCACTGCACAGGAGGACAGCTCCACCTGATCTGTAGCAGGGATGGGGTTCCCATAGCCCTGTCCACTAAGTCGTCTTCTTTCAGCAGTGCCACCTAAGGTATGTCCGAAGAACCCGAAGGTTCCAGAAAACCATTTTGAAAAGCAAAGAAGGAGGTGATTCTCACTATGGAGATGAAGAAAGATTATTTTTAGCAGATGGGCCTACGGCCGGCCCTTTGGCCGACTGGTTAAGCTCCCACACTCTGCTTTAGTGGCCCAGGGTTTCACTGGTTTGGATCCTGGGCATGCACTTAGCACTGTTCATCAAGCCATGCTGAGGTGGCATCCCACATAGCAGAACTAGAAGGACTCACAACTAGAATATACAACTGTGTACTGGGGGGCTTTGGAGAGAAGGGAAAAAAAAGATCGGCAACAGACCTTTAAAAAAGAAAAAAATTTAAACTGGGCCTAATTCAAAATAGTTGTATATCACACAGAACACATTACTTACCCTTCCTGATATTTTCTGTTTTGTTCTCACCTATTCTATTTCGCCTTTTTTTTTTAATGCTGATTATGACACTTGGAATTGATTTATGACCCAAAAGAAGTTGCTACTCACAGTTTGAAAACTACGGTTCTAAGGAGTAGCTGTTTTGGTAGGATCTGCTCACTCACAGAGAGGGATGCACAAGACACTTACTAATGCTTTTTATGTAAAAATCATCTTAGCTAGACAACAGCATGAGAATGCTCCAAAACTTTTATAAACCACCACTACAAGTGTTTTCAAATTGGGTTTTTTTTTCATTTCCCAACATCAGAGAAATTTCTTGTTGCTGACTTCACTATTTTAATCTGTTATTTTGTAGTATTCCTTTATTTGTCTTTCTCCTATCCCGCTGCTGTAAGTGACTTTTACAGCTCCTGGATCCACATGTTCTAACTTGTACTGGGCTGCTGTTTAGGAGGCAGGTGTTAATTACCTACTTAACAAATCGTAGCTATTTACTTCCAACACTAAATACAACTTAGTTTCTCCCAATTAAACTGTTTTTCCTGCTGACTAGGGTTCCAGATCTCTATGACTTTCCTCTCCTTTGCAAATAACATTAAATTTACTTTTGAAGGGAATGTACATAATGGCTCTTTGAGCATTCTTAGCTCTACCGCTCATTAAAGACTGGACCCTTTCATTGAATAATACAAGCTGATTGTATTAGTTTCCCAGGGTTTCTGTAACAAAACACCACAAACTGGGTGGCTTGAAACAACGCCAACACATTCTCTCCCAATTCTGGAGGCCAGAAGTCTGATATCAAGGTGTCAGCTGGGCCATGCCACCTCTGAAGTCTCTAAGGAAGAATCCTTCATTACATCTTCCTAGCTTCTGGTGGTCACTGTCAATTCTTGGAATTCCTTGGTTTATAGCTTCACCACCCTAATCTCTACCTCGGTTGTCACATGGCCATCTTCCCTCTCTGTGTGTTTCTGTGTCTCTCATGGCCTTCTTATAAGGACACCAGTCACTGGATTTAGGGCTCACCCTAATTGAATATGACTTCATCTTAACTAATTACATCTGCAGAGACACTATTTCCAAATAAGGCCACATTCTGAGATTCTGGGTAGACGTGAATTTGGGGGGCACTATTCAACCCGATATGCTGACTTTCCAAAAGGACTAGACATTTATCTCTACCAAACTTACTGAAATCAGCCAGCAACATCCACAGAAATGAGCTCAATGGCAATTTCATAGAAACGAATGCAGTAACTTGAAACAGGAAGTTGTCAAAATAAAGTTCTTCTACCTCTAACATTATACACTAGTTAACGATTCTGTCCCAAACTCTGTAGTCCATATGAAAACAATGTACTTGGTTATCATAAAAATGTTGGCATTGACATAGAATTGTATAATTTCCAAAACACTTTCACATGCATTATATAATTTCATCATGGCTACAACCTAGTAATGTAAATGAAATTGTCATCATTGGCCCCAGTCTATGCATGAAGAAACTGAGGCTCCATGTCTTGACTTGGTCATGCAGTTCATTTGGTAACGCAGACCCAGGAAAAAGGTCAGCTCATCTGATTCCTAATCCAGCATTCTTTCTACCAACAAGTTAAATTGTATTATGTGAAAGTGTTTAGAGCAATGTCTGTCAACCACAGGCTGGGAGAGGAGGTGTGAGTGGGATTAGAGACCACTTCAGCATCATCTGCAAGACTTTTTTCTCGCTACACCTACCCACCCCGGAGACTTTGAACTGTGTTGAAAAGCCCCACAAGGCCTAACAACCCACCCCTGTTTCCATAACTGAGATCCACTGGTTAAAAATCTACACAAGAACTTCCCAAGCTGATTTTTTTTTTAATGACATGCATTTGTATCTGAGGTCAGAGCTTCTCAAACTTAAATGTGCATGTGAATCACTTGGGAATCTTGTGAAACACAGATTCTGATTCAGTGGTCCTGAGGTGGGGCCTGACATTCTGCATCTCCAGTAAACTCCCAGGCGGGGCTGCTGGTTCAAGGACCAGATTTTGATTGACAAGACCTTAAGTAGCTTTCATGGTAGAACCCAGGAGCAACTCTATACCAATAACAGAATGTGTCTTTGTGGTGGTAGATGTCCATACATATCCAAGAGCTGTAAAAAGCAGGACCTCTCTGACCAGTAAACAGCTCCTCAGTCCCCTATAAGTACAGAAGCGCTTGAGCTCATTCAAGTCATGGGTCTCCAGTTGTTACTGTCAAAACAAGCCAAACAGGACTCCATTAAAGGCCCTTGTATGTGATGCTTGGTTTCATGCCATGAAGAACACCTGTCATTCATGCAACAGAAGCATCGGGGAGCTGCTGCTGCTCACGGGCCCTGGGACAGCGCAGCAGCTGCCCCGAAGAGCAGATGCAAAGTGACCCATGTAAGTTTTCTGCAGTCACAGCTGGATTTGGCTCCCATCTAACTTTTCCCTTGGCAGAGCTGCTTCATTGCAGCGTGACCCTCACATGTCTTCTGTTTTCTGGCATTCTATAATGTAGTCTTGATGATGTTGACCGCAAAAAGTGCTTTTCAGAAGAGGTTTACTGCCGAGATTCATTAAAAGGAAAAATAATGATTCCATTACAGCTTTTGTTTTTTTCTTCCTTTGACGCTGTTGGGACACAGTCTTTAGATACGGGGATAATGGTGAAAATAAATCCTTGCGGTTCTCTGTTAATGGTGATAGATGAGCTGATGAGGCTGACTAGGTGTCCAAGAAGCAAAGCCAGTTTTTAATGGCACTTTAATTCTGGAAATTTAGAATTCCTTGCAGAAATTGGAAGTTGGAGTGGGTGAGAAATAATTCACAAAACGAGCACCCTTTCAGGGAACAGCTAGTGTAAATGGATTCTTAAACTAGTCTTCGCCCTGTGTGATTTCAGAATGTACACTGAAGGTAAAATGTTATAAAAGAAAATAGTTCTGGCAGATAATAATGTGTGTCTCTTAATGTTTTCATGTACCGATAAACCATTGTTTAACTCTAGGAGAGAAATTTCTCTATTTTGAAACCTGATGTTCTTATTAGACTTTTTTTAATATGAGGAAATAATATTTCCAAAGATGAATGATGATTTAAGTCAAGGATTACTCTGAGTTCTCTACTTGTAGAAGATGATAATAGAGAATTGTCGGGGCAACTGAATCGTCCTGGTAAGCTTAGTCATAAACATGCAAGAGTCCTGGACTCTGCGTGTCCAGCACAAGTAAGGTTGAGATTCCATCTCATAAATACTTCTATAACCTATTCCCTTCTTCCCCTTTTCTACTGCCATTGCAGTAGGAACTTCTCTTCTTGCCCTCAGTTGCGCTTCTACCCCAAGCAGTCCCACACCTTGTAGTTAATGATCTTCTTGAAACGCAAATCTGAGCATGCCGTTCCCTTGCTTAAAATCCATCTGTGGCTTTTCCTCCCTACGGGCGCATCCTCAAGCTTTAGCAGGTGTCAGAGTCACCTAAGGACTGGTTAAAACACAGGTTGCTGGGCCTCTCCCCAGTGTCTCCTTCAGTAGGTGTGGAATGGGGCCTAAGAATTTGCATTCTTAACAAGTCACCACGGAATGCTGACGCTGCTGGTCTGGGGACCACACTTTGAGGAAAGCTGGTCTTCAGAAGGAAACCCACCAAACTTGTCATCAATGCATTGAGCACCCTTTAGAATTTGTCCACTGCCTAACCACCCAGAAGTGCCCCACCCTCACTCATCTCAGCCTCCTCCTGCATCCTGTCACATCATCCTATTCGGTTCCCAGGGCTGTCGCAAGGTTGTGAAAGTTGTGCACCGCACAAATGATGGAGGCATCATTCACATTCTCCTCTCTTTCTCGGTACCCTCTGGAGGTGACCAGAGCACAGCCTTATATGCAGCAGCCCTGAAACCACCATGAACTCCTGCATGTCATGCCTCCTTATGGATGCCCACAGTCGTACAAAATTACTTGGAACTCTCTGAGCAAACCGTATGTTTAGGACTTTGAAGCCTTTGCGGCCTGTCCTCTGGGCCTGCAGTGCCCTTTATCCCCTTTTCTGTGTGGAAACATCCACCCATCCTTTAAGGCCTCCCTCTCAAAAAGAAGAATTATGAGTCTAATTGTTCTTAGAGCAAAGGAGACATTTTTCCAACAGGAAAAGGAAGAATGTTATAGAATCCGGATGGAGCTGTAAATACTCTAGTGTCCAAAATACTCTAAGTGTTCAAAATCTGTTTTTTCTCCCTCAGGTTTTCATAAACTATCTTTTCAAAGAACCAGAAAATTGATAAGAAGAAGAAAAGGGAAGGAAGCTTCTCTCCATTTTCTTATTTTATTCTCAATCTACACATATCTAAGATATTGATTTATATAAACGATATTTTAACAAATTATGCTTGCAAATAAACATTGAATGGAATACACAACATTCTTAAGTGTACGCTTTTATGAAGGTTTTTATTACTTTTCTGTGATGCTTTATTTTTGGTTACATGGAATAATGATGTCTGTGTATGTATCTATGTGTGTGTAGGTATTTTTTAATGGATAACCTACATTATTAATTCTTCTCAGTGGATTAACATTCCATTGCACAAACCTGAATCTACCCAGATCTATGCATGGAACTATCACTTCATTCACTGGTTGAATTAACTGCAGACTCCAAATCATACTCAGCAAAAGATGTGACATAGAATGAATACAGCACTTTTCTTTAAGAAAATGTATTCTTCTGTGAAGGTGAAGGCCAAAATAGTCAGGCTTCTCAAAGAATAAGTTAGAAAAAGAATCTGCTCAGCATATTAGGATTAAAAAAAGGATTAACAAAAAGTATAGAGCTTAAACGTAGGAAAAGATTATGTTGCTGAACTTGTCAAGCTGGTCTCTTATCACAAAACGGGTTATTTGTAATATGAATTTCTATTGTTAAAAAAACTCTATTGCTAGTTAAAGCTTTTAGGCTGCCTTTGGGTCTTCTGGAAGCAACAGAAAATGGCTAAGAACCTGTCTTACTCTTCTTGACTGATTAGAAAATATTTGATTTCTTCAAGGTCCAGTCTCATTTTCTCCAGTTCTGTGGACTTTTACCTTCTTTTTTGGTTATTCGTTTGTTCAAAGTAGGTTTGTGAAGTGCCTGCTCTGTGTTAGGCACTGTAAGAAATTGTCTGGAGACTAGGTAGTCATTGCCTTCCATAATTCTAAAATCCTATTTGAGAAATAAAACTATCTCTTATGAAACTGTCACGTGATTATTTAAGAAAGTTGTAAGGTTTTATGGGTACAACAGAACCTGATCAAAACTCTGGCCAACTTAAGCTAGAAGGCAGGAGCGGGGGTGATAACGTATGGAAGGTACCGTTCCAAGGCAGAAACTGAGACTCCCCGCAATGTGAGCTTGTCGCTTCTCCCTCTGGAGCACTGCCCTTAGTGTGACTCCCTCCCAGCAACTCCGAATCTCCAAGTCTCTCCATTCAAACTTCAGATTTCCAGGAGGAAGAGAATCTGATCGGGTCAGCCTGGAGCAAGGATTGGCCCCTGGATCAACATACCAAGGAGGTAAGGTTGCCAGATCAAATACAGAATGCCTAGTGAATTTCATTTAAACAACAAATACTTTCTTAGTATAGGTATGACCTGTGCAAAAGTTTGATTCAAACATCACTGGGCATCCTGTATTTTTATTTCCTAAATCTGGCAATGCTGCAAGGAGGCAGCTCTGAGAACAGGCAAGGCTGCAAAGGAAGACCATGTGAGTTCAAGCAACTGCAAGAAGTGTTCATGACACCTTCTGTGCATTTGGTAAACCCAGAACAAGCATTCAGATGAGAAAAGCCACTGTAATCTGGAGTCCCAGGGAGGGCTTCCTGGAGAAGTGGCAGGATTTGGGCAGATGGAAGACAGTAAGGGAGGTAGTGCATGATGGGGTGAAGAACGACATGCCCAGGAATCAGTGAGGGTTCCCGCCTGGCTAGAGGGGGAAATTCAAGCCAATTCGACCACCGAGGGTGTGTAATAAGGAATAGAAAGGTGAAACCAGCTGAAAAATACATGAAAGTGAAACAGAGTCTTTATAAGGGTGTCAAAATCAGAATTAATGAGCAATTCCCCACACTGAATTAGGGATAAATCCAAATGGTATGTAATTAACAAACCACTTATATGTGGTTTTAGAAAATAATACATGTTGATCTCTATTTTCCTTTTACTCACCTTCCCTGAGTTCACATCAGCTCAGCTAAGTGGAAGAGGTGGCATCTTAAAGATTGGCACCTGTTAAGAAAAGCCCAACTTAGGGAGCTCTTCTTAATTCAATTGCACCAACTACCAGAACCATCTCTCCTTATGGCTCTCCTAATTATGCCACGCACATGAATATGCTCTCCTTGTAGGATGTTAAAAGAATCACTATCTAGGCAATCGAGTCACACACAGAATGAGGAACTGGATTCCTCTTCTGGCTCAACAGGAATAGATGTATGATTGGGGAAGTTCTCAAATAAGTATAACAGTTAACATTTTTTTAGCCCTTTACAGCTGCAAAGTGCTATCATGTATTCTATCTTATTTGTTCTTGTATTAGAGTTCTCCAGAGAAGGAGAACCAGTAGAATATATATATATACATATATATAAAATAGATAGATAAATGTGTGTGTGTGTGTATGTGTGTGTGTGGAGAGAGAGAGAGAAAGAGAGAGATTGACTGAGAGAGAGACATTAAGGAATTGGCCCAAGCAATTGTGAGGACTGGCAAGTCTGAAATCCAGAGGGCAAGAGAGCGGGCTGGAAATTCAGGGAAGAGTTGATGTCACAGTCTTGAAGCAGAATTTCTTCTTCTTTGCAAAACTTAGCTCCATTTTTAAGACTTTCAACTATTGGGTGAGACCCACCCAAATTACGGAGGTCGTCTGCCTTACTCGAAGTCTACTGGTTTAAAGGTTAATCACATCTAAAACATACCTTCACAACAACTTCTAGACTGATGTTTGATCAAACACCTGGGCACCACAGCCTAGCCAAGTTGGCACATAAAATTAATCATCACAGTCCTCCAAACGTTGCTACGTAGGTAAGCAAAACAAGTATTTATTTTCCACGTTTTCTTTATGGGAATACTGAGTCCCAGAAAAGCTAATTGTGCTGCCCAAGGTCACAAAACTAATAAAGTATGTCAGAACCAGGATTCACACTCAGACCTTTCAGTTCTAAGTCCCATATTACTACTACCCCTCTCCCCACCTGGCACTTAACTAGTCTCCTTGGCTCTTCATTTTCTTATCTATAAAGTGAGAAATGGAGTATTTCAAAGATTTCTTCTAATTTGAGTGTTCTATGATTTTTTAATAGTCTAGATATCAAGTTAAATGAAATCCTGTTGAAAGGATGCACTGTACTCATTCTCTTCTGGTGTCCTTCCTCCCAAATCTGTCATTCACACACTAAAGAGAAGAGCCTAACTAGTTATGTTGTGCTTTCTTGGGAGGGAGGGTAAACAGTCTAAGAGGAGAGCCATGGTCCCTGCCCTTCAGGGGCTAAAAGAGGCAGGGATGTTTGTGTTCTGCCGAGTTTGGCCAGTCTTCATTTTCACTCTCTGGCTCCTGAAGACGTCTGTAAGAACAAATTACCTAAAAAGAGGTTGTCTAATCGTTGGAGTGGGTATAAGATTAAAGGTTTCTCCATCTCGCCGTTGCTCCTTTCTTTGCAGAGTTACTAGGATAACATTAAAGTTCCCTTCACCAGCCTTCCACCTAATGACTTGCTTCCTAAAATCTAATCTTTTAAAACACAGAAATTTATCATGGATAGTGAAACAAAGCTTATTTCAGGAGAAACCAAGAAAATATCAAAACAGTATCTTTAGTTATAAGAAAACCAAAAACTCCCCTCTCAAAGAATGGGTTGTGTATGTGAGAATAAAAAACTAAAAGAAGAATTTGATAGTATGTAGAACTGGGTTGCTTCTCAGGCCCACCACACCCCAAATGGAAGGCATTATTCCGCCCTACGGCCGACATCAACTTGTGCGAGGATGACTTTTCAAACTCCTCACTCAACAACCGACAAATTAGGGGGGCTTTGGGGACTGAATTCCGTGGTTCCTGTTATTCACAGGGTCAAAATAATTAAAAATCAACGAACCTTTTGGTGAAGCTCATTCATTGCACGCGTCATGTGGTGTTAGCACAGAAGGGATTCATGTTTGCATATGCAAATCAGCTGACGGTGCTTTGGCACCGAATCTCTTTTGTCCTGGAAAAGCCAAGGGAACATTTCGGCAAAGAAAGGGCCAGTAGTCAACCAAGGGCCCCCAGCGTTGGAGGAGAGCATCTCACATTCAAGGAATATGAGATGCTAGAACTGCAAACAGCCATACGTGGTTCTTCCTTTGGTGCAAATCAAAGGATTTACTTTCTGGTTTTCCACCTCCAGTAGTCTTCTGGGAAATGTCTAGAAATTGAAGTTGCATGGATGAAAATTATGTTATTCTTACCTACTCCTCGCTTCTTCCTTCAACAAATGGTTTGGCCTTTGGCTCATAGGCTTACATGTTTGAAGAAGAAATGCCCATGTGATCTGTCCTTTTTCTGAAAGTAGAAAATTATTCACGTTTCTAATAATGCTTGTCACAGGCCTTTTCCCTCCTGTCAACTTAAATGAGTTGATTCTCTCCTGAAAATTCTTATCACCATGATTTCCCATGTTGTTTTCGATTGCTGATCAGGTTTTTTAAAAATATATTATATCCCACTAAGAAGATAAAGCAGGAGTGACTAAAAGCTTATAAGGCACTCACTTTCACCTCTCAGTATATATCTGTGAAGGAAGGAGGGCAAGGTTAGGGAAGAGGAGAGAGAAAGTACCTGCACTGGGCTCAGTGTGAGGCACAGAAGTTCCCATGTGTTTGGGTGGAGTGTTGAATGTTGGTGGATATAAAGCAGAGTATTACACAGGAGGCCCAAGCCAGAACACTTTCTGCATATTTTAAGACTCAAGGTAGGTCAATATCATCCGAAGCAACCTCAGTCCAACTCTTTCTTTTTATTGAGATATAATTGATGTATACATTGTATTAGTTGTAGGTGTACAACATAATGATTTGATACATGTATATATTGCAAAACGATCACAAGAAGTCTAGTTAACATCCATCACCAGACATAGTTACAGTTTTTTTTCTTGTGACAGGACTTTTGAGATCTACTCTCTTAGCAACTTTCAAATACACAATACAGTGTTATTAACTAAGGTCGCCGTGCTGTACATTACATCCCCAGGACTTATTTATTTTATACCTGGACGTTTGTATCCTTTGACCACGCTCATCCATTTCGCCCACCCCTCACCCAGCCGCAGTCCCACTCTCAACTATTGGCAAACCAGAAGGTTCAGTCCTGAGGCGAATAAGCTACAGTTGTCTGGGTTTGGCTGCAAACCACTGCTTCCATGAGAGAATGTGTTTAAAATATGAACATGAAATAGGTCTGCAATTGTATTTGAATGAGGGCTGAACAGTTTGTCTTCTTCATTTCCTCCCAATGCTGACCAAAGGCTTTTTCCAGACACGTTTCCAGCATTTCTTACGCTTATCCCACTTTACATTTTATAGGATGCTTCATGCGCATGAGCTAGTTAGATCCCTAACACCTTCTGAGACAGGCAAAGCAAATGTGGGGCACCTCGTTTTGCAGATGAGGGAACCGAGGCTTGGAGGGGGAACTGGCTTGTCCACACAGCCAGCAGAGGTAGCCATGTGTGTTAATTCCTTGTTCTGTGTCCTTTGCACCACAAAACACCCATTATCTTCACAGGACCTTGAACAAGCTGGCAAATTGAGGCAAGTCTTCAACTGCCTTACTTTCTCTCACAAACGGAAATCAAGGCAACCAACTTTAGGTACCTATTAATGCAAGTGCCTGGAGGCCTGTTCTTAACTCCGTGTGATCCTGTGAATGTCTGTGTCTAAGTGAAGAATAAAATCATTGTCCAGGAAATTTGAAAGGGAAGAAAAGTTTTATCCAGAAAGAATGTCTATCCCCAGTAAAGAATACTTGGAACATACACCACAATGAGATATTTTTCAAAGCCTTCCCATTTGAATTTTTTACTTCTTAACAGCAAAGTCGTATTTTGGCAATTCAACCATAATGACAGGATCAGTTGTGACTTGTCCTTGGTTTGGTTTGCAGACACGACTGGAATTAGCAAAATGTTTTCGAGTAGAAAGAGAATCAGCAAATGTTAGAGGTTAAGGAACCTCGGGGATGGTCTAATGCAAATCTCCAGGGAGGTTGACTGACATCACGGAGATGATTGTTTGGAATTCGTGCTTCACTCGCCACGTACAAACATGAGTCTATTTACTAGAGCTGAGAGAAACAGCCAGCTCTGGAGGCCTGTTGTTGGAGGTGACAGGATTAAAAAACTAACTTGTGCCTAGTTATAATAAACGAAGCAATACCTAAATGCCATAAGGGTTTGCTGTAGCAAAGTAAATATCCATGTTTAGAAGTGTATCTTGTAGCTTAAACTTTCACATTTGTTATGTTTATCGTGTTAAACAAGAAACTCTATAATAAGACAATAAACTTGCATTTGGCTTATTGTGTCACACATCATTCTTGATATACATTGAGTCATTTGTCAAGATGGTGTCTTTGTGGGAGAACTCCAAGCTTCACAAGATGCTTTAAATAGGCCATTCCTTTACAATGAAAGCAAATGGGTTTTGACAGATTGAATTTGAACATGAGACAGAAAATAATCTGCTTCAATACCTTATGGTTTCTTCATCATGAACGTGGGGTTGCTAATGGCTTGAGCATTTGGGTTTTTTCTTTAGTAATTCCTTTTCTTCAAGAATGGACTCCAAATCATGTTGTGCATGCGCTAAGTTTTCAGGTGTTAAAGGCAACCGTGTTTGTTGAGTTGCCGTTGACTAGAGCATCACCAGCATTAGTGCTATGCAATGTCTATTTCCCAAAATTAGCTACTGAAGTACAATGACCTACAATCCACCTCTGGTTATAGAGTCAAGTAAAACTGAACGTCCACCTCGTTGGACCTTCTGCTTTGTTCTTTGTCCAAAAGATTGGAAGATAATCGAATGGTTTGATTTGTATTTCTGCTTTTCTCCTTGCTCTTTGAAGTGATAAACATCAATAAAATGCATCCAAAATGGGAAGGTGAACAGATCAGAAGATTTGGAAAACCTAGAATATGGACTATGAGTGCAAGAATGATGGCAGCAAGCCCAGTACTTAAAATGCCCAATGGTAATTAGGAACTGTGTGACCTCCTAGAAAATACAGAGGGATCTAGTTCTTTATGGTAAGAGCATAATAATGTTTGGGCTCTGACCAATGCTTCCTAAGGAATATTTCAGTGACAGGATGTTGTAAGTGTCACCCTGCCATTGGCCTCTGAGGGTAAAGATTTGGGGTGAGCATTCCCAACTTGCCCTTAATAAACCCTCAGAATCCATTATCCATGGGTTTATCTAAACCTTCTTGAGGGGCTTTCTAACTTTAGCCTTCACTATCTCTTAGAGTAGACGAAGAGAACCTTTACTCTACTGTGATTCATTGGTCCACATTTTTAAAAGAAATTCTGAAGTACACTCGAGTAAAAAGTACTTAGTTTTGTTCAAGAAAAAATATTAAACACTAATAATTAAATACCGTTCTTCAAGTTAAGGAATCATAAATCTTTATTGAATATCTGCAACACATTCTGAAATACATCCTACTATGGTTTAACTTTATAGTGATTTAAGAGGAAAGATGGCAACTGGAAGAACAGGAAGAAAAAACAATGAAAGGTATAAAGGAGGCACCAAGAGGAGAGAAGAGGAAGGGTAGGGAGAATAACCTAGAAGTAGAGGAATTTGGAAGGATAAAGAGAAAAGAGAGAAAGAAGAGCAAGAGGAGAGGAGTTCAGTAGTCCTGATATCAGTTAGAGATAAACTAGTTTCTTCACAATCTGGTGTTTACTCAAGATGTTTAATCGTTGTCTTTTGAAATGTTTACTAGATGCTGAATCTCTAAATTAAACAGTCAGTGTCAGGATATTTTTCTCAGAGCTACAAATAATAACTGAGACCAGTGACACCTCCCAAGGTCACTGGCAAAAGTCAGGTGAAACCAAGCCAGACCCAACCTAGGTAAGAGGGGTCTCCTGCTTGTGTGTTTCAGATGCACAATTTTTACTAAGCAAAGAAGTGCTTCTTTCCACTGCCTTCAAGCCTTAATCTTTTTTTTTTTTTTTGGAGAGGAAGATTCACCCTGAGCTAATGTCCATTGCCAATCATACTTTTGTTTTTTTGCTTGAGGAAGATTAGCCCTGAGCTAACATCTGTGCCCATCTTCCTCCACTTTGTATGCAGGATGCCACCACAGCATGGCTGATGAGTGGAGTAGGTCTGCACCCAGGATCCAAACCCTCAAACCCGGGCAGCCAAAGCAGAGCATGCAGGACTTAAACCACTCAGCCATGAGGCCGGCCCCTTCAAGGCTTAATCTTTATGCTTTGCCTTATCAATCTAAAACACTGGGTTACAGTGAGGAAATCCCTCCTCCGGCTGTCTGTATCTTGCATGGTTTTACAGATTTCCCACACACTGAAGTCCTGTTCATTTCATCTCTCACTTATTTAGTGATGTCTGTGTGCCACGTAATCTTCACAACAGCCATGAAATAACTATGGTTGTTGTCTTCATTCAGTAGATTTGTAAACTGAGACACAGAGGGTAAATAACTCTCCCAAGGTCACACAGTAAGCAATAAAGCCAGGCTGAGAGCTCAGAATGTCTGAATCTAAAATCCAGTCACTCGATCCTCTTCTTACTTCTTATTCAGCTCTTCCTCTTTTTTTTCTTAATGATTGGCACCTGAGCTAACATCTGTTGCCAATCTTCTTTTTCTGGTTGTTTTTTCTTCTTCTTCTCCCTGAAGCCCCCCAGTACATAGTTGTATACTCTAGTTGTACATCCTTCTGGCTGTGCTCTGTGGGACACCGCCTCAGCATGGCTCAATGAGCAGTGCCATGTCCGTGCCCAGCATCTGAACCTGAGAACCCTGAACCACCAAAGCGGAGCGCACAAACTTAACCACTCGGCCATGGGGCCAGGCCCCTTTTCCTCTTTCTTTCCACATCAGACACCATACTGCTATTCTTCTGCCTAAAATGTCTGCCCTGCACCAAGCTCATCATGGAGGATCTTCAAGCTCTTCTTTATGAAACCTTCCTTGACCAAACAAAGTTAGCTCATAATCTTCCTTTCCCACATGATGCTTGGTCTGTGAGGAGCGTTGTTGTCCTGAGTGTAGGTCTGCATTCATGTTTTTAGTTGTAGAGTAAGACTTCTAGAAATCCTGAATTGCTTCTAGCTTATGTAGCGTGGATCGGTGATTCACTAAAGAAACACAAACCAGGTGGTGAAGAGAGAGAAATTACATATGACCAAGAGAGGAGAGATGAGTACTCCCCCAAAATTATTCCAAATGGTTGGTACTCACACAAATGTGCCTAAGAACAAGGTGGGTGGAGGGGAGAGAGGGATTTTTTCCAAATTGCTTAGGCCCTGGAATTTAAATGCTTCCTACATTAAGCTTCTAAGTGAAATGAACTCAAAAAGTGAATGTATTTGTGTTAGGGAATTTTAGGTTGTAAAGTTACCTTCTTGGAACCTCTTGAGGAATCCATACCATGTAAAGAATGGTGACTCCATCTGTCTCCTAGTTGCCTGAGCAACTAAGAGGATGTGCTAACTCGGACCTTCTTCTCTTTTCCAGATCTTGGCCATCGTGTCTATCCTGTTCATCGTACTCTCCACCATCGCTCTCTCTCTCAACACTCTCCCGGAGCTGCAGGAAATGGACGAATTTGGGCAACCCAACGACAACCCCCAATTAGCACATGTGGAGGCTGTCTGTATTGCTTGGTTTACCATGGAGTACCTTTTACGGTTCCTATCCTCACCAAATAAATGGAAGTTCTTTAAAGGCCCACTAAACGTCATTGATCTGCTGGCCATCTTGCCATATTATGTCACCATTTTCCTCACAGAGTCCAACAAGAGCGTGCTGCAGTTCCAGAACGTGAGACGGGTGGTTCAGATCTTCCGAATCATGAGGATCCTCAGGATCCTGAAGCTCGCCAGACATTCGACAGGCCTGCAGTCTCTGGGTTTCACCCTCCGACGGAGTTACAATGAACTGGGCTTGTTGATATTGTTTTTGGCCATGGGGATAATGATATTTTCCAGCCTGGTATTTTTTGCCGAGAAGGATGAAGACGCAACCAAGTTCACCAGTATCCCGGCATCGTTTTGGTGGGCTACCATCACCATGACCACAGTAGGCTATGGGGACATTTATCCAAAAACATTATTAGGGAAAATTGTGGGAGGCCTCTGTTGTATTGCTGGGGTCCTGGTCATTGCCCTTCCCATCCCAATCATTGTGAACAATTTTTCTGAGTTTTACAAGGAGCAGAAACGCCAGGAGAAGGCAATTAAAAGAAGAGAGGCTCTTGAGCGGGCCAAAAGGAATGGAAGCATCGTTTCTATGAACCTAAAAGACGCCTTCGCTCGAAGTATGGAACTGATAGATGTGGCTGTGGAGAAGGCAGGAGAGACAGCCAATACAAAGGACTCGGCGGATGATAATCACGTCTCTCCAAGCCGGTGGAAGTGGGCCAGGAAGGCTCTGTCAGAAACAAGCTCCAACAAGTCTTACGAGAATAAGTACCAGGAAGTTAGCCAAAAAGACTCTCACGAGCAGCTGAACAACACTTCCTCCTCCAGCCCACAGCATCTGAGTGCCCAGAAGCTGGAGATGCTGTACAATGAAATCACCAAGACACAGCCTCACCCTCCCCAGAACCCGGACTGCCAGGAACAGCCCGAGAGGCCATCTGCCTATGAAGAAGAGATAGAAATGGAAGAAGTGGTCTGCCCGCAGGAGCAGCTGGCCGTGGCGCAGACCGAGGTCATCGTGGACATGAAGAGCACCTCGAGCATCGACAGCTTCACCAGCTGTGCCACCGACTTCACGGAGACCGAGAGATCGCCCCTGCCGCCGCCCTCCGCTTCTCACTTGCAGATGAAGTTCCCACCCGACCTCACAGGGACTGAAGAGCACCAAAGAGCCAGGGGCCCCCCATTTCTAACACTAACCAGAGAGAAAGGGCCCGCGGCCAAGGATGCCACCCTGGAATACACTCCAATCGACATAACTGTGAACCTCGAGGCCAGCGGTTCCCAAAGTGGCCTCCACGGCCCCTTGCAGTCTGACAATGCCTCCGACAGCCCTAAGAGCTCCCTGAAAGGCAGCAACCCACTCAAGTCCAGATCGCTCAAAGTGAACTTCAAGGAAAACAGAGGCAGTGCGCCACAAACCCCGCCCAGCACAGCCAGACCCCTGCCAGTCACCACCGCTGACTTTTCACTCACCGCCCCGCCGCTCATCAGTACCATCCTCTTAGAAGAAACGCCCCCCCAGGGAGACAGACCCTTGCTGGGCGCTGAGGTTTCGGCACATTGTCAGGGACCTTCCAAAGGGCTCCCCGCTCGGTTTCCCAAGCAGAAACTCTTTCCTTTCTCATCCAGAGAGAGGAGGAGTTTCACGGAAATAGACACTGGTGAAGACGATGACTTCTTAGAGCTCCAAGGGGCAAGGCAGGACAAGCAGGCGGACTCCAGCCCAAACTGCTTTGCAGATAAACCTAGTGACGGAAGAGACCCTCTAAGAGAAGAGGCCTCTGTGTGCTCTTCCTCCCCCCAGGACACGAGTCACAACTGTAGGCAAGACATTTACCATGCTGTGGCTGAAGTGAAAAAGGACAATAGTCAAGAAGGGTGCAAGATGGAGAACCACTTGTTTGCCCCAGAAATTCATTCCAACCCAGGAGACACAGGTTATTGTCCCACACGTGAAACCAGCATGTGACTAGTTACAAAAGCAATAAAAAAAAAAAAAAACTTGGTTCTTAAAAATGCGGTTTAAGATGCCTGTGAACTAAAACATGGGAAGCCCCCCAAAAAAGTGCATAAAATGTTATTTTTGCATGGCATGAACAGTTTAGTTTAAGTACTGTTTAAATAAAGAGTCAAGACTGACTGCATTTTGTAACAAACACACAAAAATGACTGAGGAACGTAAACAAATAAAGAGAGTTCTATTAGGAACCAGTATTCTGCAATGTCTGACATTTTTGATCCTTTTCTTTCAAATTGTAGACAGATTTTCAACTTTTAACTTTTCTGTTACAATGAATTTTAGAATTTGCACATGAAAGGACGAGATGTCATTGCATGCATTCATAATTATGAGGAGCAAGGTGCTTTGAGCTTGCAAAATGCATAACTTTGTAAATAATGGGGCCTGGGATGCAAAAGTGTCAAGAACGTATGGAAACCAGTTTCTGAGACACAGGTACTTCCTTCATAGCTACTGCCTGGAGGAGCTGTGCGGACTTCTTGTTGCAAAATTGCAACCTCTTCTTGAACCATCTCACATATCTTGCTTTGGGTTATAAAGCTCTTATAAGTACATTTGTTTAAAGGAATACAGTATTTTCATTTACTTGTGATAGAATTCATAGGGTGCGTTTTTGTTTTTTGCTTCTGCTTAGTTGTGGCATTTGTGGTTTTATTTATAAATCATAAAAATAGGCAAGATTTAATGACCAGATATCAAAAAATTTGGAATTTAAGCTTGAAATTTTGCCAATCAATTATATATCATGCCATAGCCTATTATAGAAATGCATTTCTTAAAAACCTGAAACTATTTAAAAGATTATATCATGCAACGAAACTTTTTTTTAAATAACACTCCACATTTGGAAATCAGTTCTTTTTTTAAAAGAAAATTGTATGTTGGCCATCTAAAGATGACTGTATTTTCCACTTGTGTCCAACTTAACCTTTCTATCTAAAGATCTAAAGATAGAATGCAGATATGGCACAATGGGAATTCCAAAAAGTGACTTTTGACAAATTAAAAGCAGAGCTATATAAGTGAGACTGCCACCCCTCTCATAGATGGAGTTGGGTTCAGAAATGAGTTACCGTAAAATGAGCCCTGGCCTGGTAATGGGTCACCCAGTCTTTCCCAGTGGGGGGAGGGAACACTGCCACCTGGGGAGTGGCACAGGTGCCAGTAGCACACTCCAGTAGTTGCAGCAACTAGACACACCCCCTCACGTTTCCAGCATCCCCAAGGGGTGTTCAGGGCTACCTTTGTTGAAAGTCACTTCCAGCATTTTCTACCAAGAACTGTGGATCCGAAGGAGTTAAGGCACTTGCTGGTGGTTGCCCTGTTGGTGAAGTCTATACTAGAACCCAGGTCATTTGAATCTACTTTGTTTCACAGGAAGTCAAAGCTCTGGCTCCAGATAGGCAACTACTGGATGTGTGATCTTGGACGAGCCTCAAAAACCTCTCTTGGTCTCAGTTTTGCCCCAATAAAAACCAAGACAAAATTATTTCTAAGCTCTCTCAAGCCTTCAAATTAATATGATTCCTTAGTCTCTCAGGAATGTCCAAGTTTTGCCTCAGCAGAATGCATTTTGTGCACCCGCGCACGTGTGTGTGTGTGTGTGTGTGTGTGTGTAGTTCAGGGAAATAGTTGGGAAAATTCTGGGCCAAATTTAAAGCACAACTTTTTGTTTAAAGAAAAAGCTATCCTAAATTTTATTCCGTTTTTAAAAAAGCACTGGAAAAAGACAACCCAAATATTTAGAATCTAACTTAAGACTTTAAGAAATAACATTGCTTTATCAACAGAATCTGGTCATTATATCTCAGATAAGATAACAAGTTTTGATCTTAGTTGAAATCCAAGGAGCCCTACTATGAAGAATAATTTTAAACATTTCTTTTTCACTGTGCTTAGACTTTCTTAATGGTTTTCATGTTTGTTTCAGAACATAACCTTTAAGAGTTTATAGTCATTAATCATTGATATTTACATTCCTCATACTTAGTTCAGTGTCTAAAACTAAATGTTGATCAGTTTTTGTAAACCTGGAGTGTTTGAATTTTCTATATATAGTTTTTCAAGTCAAACAGGTATGTCTGCTGTTAGATGAATAGCAAATAAGTTATGAAAATCATTTTCTCTATATAGTCTTATGAAGCAATTACTTTCATAAAGTCTCTATATTGTTGTATTTTTTTTAATTTATTTATCTGTCTGCACAAATGGACTTGTTTTATTGCCTTGACGGTTCTCTAACGCCCACCCTTCGTGTGCCCCTTAGGCCTTCTACTGAGAACTCTGCTCCAGAATACTTAATATTAGAAACCTTACCTAGATAAGGAATTCTAGACATTCCACCTTGCAAGCATTCCCCCTAAAAATGTTTTCCCCTTTAATCTTTCTTAAGTGTTAAAGAATTTTCAAGAACATACTATAGAAAGCTTAACCTTCAATTCTTCTTAGTCCCTCTGAGCCAAAAGACTTCAGCTAGGAAAAAAATAAAGTACTCTTCTAAAAAAAGTTTGATTTTGGTGTTTCACAGTTTGGGAACTGAGGACTCCCAGAATGCACTTCTGCAGCCCCTCCTAAACCTTTGCAATGAACGGCTCCTAAGGCAGAGAATGAAAGTGTATGCCTAGAATGGTCTGGGAATATACCAAGCACAGAGTTCTTTTGAAGTCTTATGTTTTACATTAAAAATTCATGTAAATGCTGCATTTTACTCCATAACATATGTTTCAGTATAAAACAAATGATGTTTTATATTACTTATCAACTAGTAAAATTGATATTCTTAAAATTTAAATACCTCTTTTGTACACCCTGAAAAATATATCCCCAGTTTGAGAAGCACTGCGTGGATGGCAGATTGCTGTGATAAAAAATGTCGTTCAACAAACACTGATTGTCTACCATGTGCCAGAAATTAATTTATGTTCAGTTCATTCCCTCGATTTTACTAGTCGACCAGAGGGTTCACGGGACGCTGGCGGTTTCTGCTGCTGGGAGAGCGTATGCATCGTCACCGAGCTCAGTGACCAGGACAAACATCGATGAGTAAAGACTTTGAATGAACTCGAAATAACACAATCTCAGGAATGGTTCATTTCATTCTTCTGGCTATCTTAACAACCAGTGCAAATTGCCACAAGATTGTTTTAGCTCAAAAGGCTGAGATCCATCACAAAGGATAGAAATGGGTGTATGGATAAATGTCTTGGTTGGATCACAAATACAACAGTGGCATACTAAGTGGGTCCCTGGAGTTGATCTAATTAGTCTCTAAACATTTCCACTGGAAATTTCTCCACTCTGGCACAACCAACTGCTCTGAAGCAAGTGTTTAGATCAAGCATTATCCTGATATGACTAGATTTGGTAACAAGGACGATATGTGCCAAGAATCTGTTCCCATTAATTTCTTGTCAAAACAGTCTCACGCTCATGTAGATAAAGGCGGAGGAAAGTCAATGATTCAACTATTTTCTCTTGGCATTTGAATAGGAAAAAAAAAAAGAAAAGCCTTATGTGTGTAGAGTACTTTACAGTTTGTTTTTGCACTTAATCCTCACAAGAGCCTTCTGCACTAGGAGTTATTTATCAGTAAAGGACCAGAGAGGTTATGTGTTTTGCTCAAGTTCACACAGGTTACTGGTGAAGAGGAGAACCTGGCCTCATCCACGTGGTCTGGCTTCAAGTCCAGCATCCCCAATATACCACAGTATGTTGAGTTAGGGTTTTTTCTTTCTATTAATATTCACAATTATGTAAACAAAACTGAGGTGCATTTATAGTCACGCAGTTTGTCTGAAGCAGCAGCGGATCGTGTCAAATGGTAATGACTGAAGATAAACGCCATTGACCATCTTTAGCACATACGTTTGCCAGTTTAGAATTCTGGTCATAATAGACACATCCTTGGGTTAAAGAAAAGACATAGCTCATGATGTAACAGGACATACGCATCAAGCAGAGGGCTGAAGGGAGCCACTTGATTTTCTGAAACAAAAACCAGTAGAACTTTAGAACTACTTCTAGTCTAAGTTCAAAAATATTGTCTAATTGAATTTGGTTGTCATTTACTGTCCTTCCAGTCAACAAATACTAGGTGAGCACCCTATATTACTAACTACTAGATATGCACCCCTAAATACTAGATAAGCACCCCTAAATTCTATAGAGGGCATTGTGCTTGGTGCCAGGGTGCAGCCCCAGCCTCACGGAGCTTCCTGCCTGGCCCATTTAAAACCAGGCCGAGGACCCTTTGGGTTACAGAAAAATGTCTTCTGAGTATGGAAAAATCACTTAATCATCAAACCAGGGAAGCATTGAACAGGAACAAGTGAAATGCTTTCCCAACAAACTGTTTTCCTAAGAAATAGATGGATGGTATAAATGAAAGTCTGGTCATAATTATTTTTGAATCACAGTTTAGATTTATGATTGAGATAATACGTTGTTAATCTGATGAAGGAGGTGATATGTTATCTTCCTTATCTGATAAATTGAAAAATAATTTTTCAATTAGATATGTTGCTTGTCAAAATAGCTAATAATAGTCTGTCACTGATAACTAGAGCAAAATGTGATACCAGTGAAAAAGTCTATAACAAGTTTTGTATTTTAATAGTGTGTTGATGGTTATGTGATGAAAAACAAAACATTTTAATTGTTTTTCTTACTTCCTATTGACTAGAGGCAACATTTTAGCACTATCACTAGTCCCTGTTTAGTCCTCTGAATTTTTAAGAGGAGGATATTTAAAATTCAATATTCAAAAATTATTTAGCTTAACTAGGGGCCAGCTCAGTGATGCAGCAGTAAGTTTGCACATTCCGCTTCGGCGGCCTGGGGTTTGGATCCTGGGCGCAGACCTATGCATCGCTTGTCGAGCCATGCTGTGGCTGGCATTCCACATATAAAATAGAGGAAGATAGGCACAGATGTTAGCTCAGGGCCAGTCTTCCTCAGGAAAAAGAGGAGGATTGGCAGTAGATGTTAGCTCAGCGCTAATCTTCCTCAAGAAAAAAAAGAAAGAAAATTATTTAGCTTAACTCAAGGGATATATTCACTAGGTCCATGTGAATTCGAAAATATATTGAGTATTTTTCAACTGCCACTGTCCTAACCCAAAAAGAAAAAAAAAAAAGAAAAAGGAGACTGTACAAAATCTACATAAAAAATGGAAACTTTCAAAGGCCCTTCCCTAATAAGAAAGAAGAAACACCCCAACTCTGAAATCTTGGTAAACATTCTATATTATTGAAGTTAGTGCTTACTGTAATATAATGCTATATAATGCTATCTTTGAGTGATTTCAAAATCATTTCTTCTACTTGCCTTTCTAAAACAGCTTAATTTAATTGCATAAATCCTTACTTATCATTGCCGTTAATGAATAATCTCCTCCTTGTTAAGTCTAAAAGGGTTTTAACCTATAAATATACATATAAATAAAGGAAGGTGATGATTCCCTTTAATAATAAGACAACACAAGGCCAGCAAAAGATACAAGTACAAATAAAAGGAAGGGAAGTCTCTGAAATCTGTGAGTAGATTACATATGTTTTTAAGCAGAGAAATTTATATTAGGTCTATGAATATACTTATATAAAATTTAGACATTGACATGAAATTTACAATTGAGAACATAATTCCAACTTTAATTTCTTTCCTGAAGACATTATTTCTTATCATCTAACAGATACTTCCAGATTGCTGTGATAAAAAATGTCGTTCAACAAACACTGATTGTCTACCATGTGCCAGAAATTAATTTATGTTCAGTTCATTCCCTCGATTTTACTAGTCGACCAGAGGGTTCATATTTAAAGAGGTTATATTCCCAAGTGAAGCTGAGTCCCATAGGTAAGCTGGAAATAGCTCAGCAGAATGTTTGCATTTGTTGTCTGAGAATTTTTATACCCCACTTTTATTTTTCCTCAGACTCAAGTTATTTCTTTCATTCCTTACTCTAGAATCTGAATGACCACCCCATTAGATTTCTAAGCATCTATGCTTAAAATTATAATAGCTGTGTGAAATCACGTGACAATTTATTTCAGTGTAGATATTGCCCTCTTCTGCCAAAGGAAATATGATTCCAGCAAAAATGACATTAAAAGTAACTATTTTTATACTCCCGTAAGTGTTTCATTTGATTTTGTTTTTAATCCTAGCCCGTATGCTGCTATAGAAGCCATCACAGCCTGCTAATCTGATGAAAATAATGCCAATCTGGGTTGTGCCCCTTATCTCCCATCCACCGGGCAATGCTGGCAAACGATATGGCTGAATAGTTTTACTTTTGGTTATTTTTGCTCCATTTCAGCCTAAAACGAATTTGAGATGGCATACCAGACAATAAAAATAGACTTTCAAATTCAAGACTCAGGGAAACAGACACAGAATAGTGCTAACAGATCAGAGAGAAACGCACAGGCTCAGAAACAATGTCCTGAGCCCGGCCAGCCTGCTTTTTATTCTCCTTGTTGAGTGCCCTCTAGTGGTCAACCTGAGAGAAAGCGGAATTCTATTTGCCTAGAAAGGATGTGGTAACAAAGATTGAAAGAAAGTTCTCAACCATTTCCTACCTTCCATTATGCATGCATATGGCCAAAATCACAGCTACGTCCCAGACATCTTTTTCAGTGATCATTTCTCAGTTTTCTTTTTCTTACTCCAAAATATCTGATAAAATTTGCTACTCTTTGCACAGCTCTTTCAGAACATTCCCACCACTGCCTCCAAATCAAAACAAAATCACAAGGTTAGCTGAGTAGTTAGGAGTGTCCTAGTCTGTGCTCTGGATACACAGAGAGTGCTACTTGGACCTCTCTACTGTTCGTGGGAAGCTAACGAGAACTCAGTGGTTTTTCTAAGATTCACAGACCTGTGAAGACAAAGATATTGGGTTGACTGACTCCAAAACTCGTAGTTTCCATTCTACCTGAAGATTACAAGTAGAACCCGAAATGCCCCTGAACTGACTCTGGCCACAAAACAGATGATTTCTAAACTCCCAAGAGACATCTGTGGGTTCTGGCCAGAAATTCTATTACAGCCAGATTTCTGCCGTCTTTAAACCAAGATGCTTGTAACATTCTTATTTGCAGCATATGTGGTAGACTATGATTTTAACCTGCAAACTGTACTCACATCATAATGTTTAATTGAAATTAGGAGGATTTTTGTAAAGAAAACAAATACACAGAGAGTAATATATACTAATATTACCCAAATTACTTACCCCCAAAAATGCTATTGCCAGAATTGATGAGTCTTTATATACTATGAAAATCTCTCTAAAGAACTGGGAAAATCTTCCTATTTAGTTCAAATTCAAAGACAGGAAAATCTGCAGCTTACAAAACACTAGATTTGTCATACAACAGCCAAGTTTCAAACTTATGCAATTTTAAAGAGGTATGATATTATACCATTAAAAATTCAACACTGAATGTATAAAAAAGGTTTATTAAGCAAATATAAGGTACCATTAGCACACTGAAGCATTTTTAATAAGCTTTCATTTAACTGCATAATGACTACGTCTGCTCTTAGCACCTTGCTTTCAATCCGAAAGCTTTTCTTTTTTATATTGTCGCTTGTGTTACTTGCTTGCTTTTGTTTGGAGAAGTGAGGGTAAGTGGCAGAACGTCTTTAAAGGGGAAAGTTATTGGACAACTTATTAACATCACCTACTGTGCCCCGGGGCACAATGGAAACCATTTGTGGAAGTCCCTTCCACCTTCTTCTCAAGTTTCACTACCCTGGTTTGGAAAGCGATTCTTTTGATCAAATCTCAGATCCCGCTCATCCAGATTTTTCCTTCCTCTCCTGTCTGCAGTGCCCACCAGCAGTCCTTTCTTAGGGTCTGCCTGATGGCAGGACTTTAGATATCAAGTCAGGGGCAGGACCAAATGAGCCATTAGCAATAGCAACTTGAAGCCCAAAGCCAAGAGTGATAGGAGGTCAAGAGTGTCCAGGTGGTCAGAAAACTTAGAGAAGCCTGAGGACAGAGAACTGTCTCCACATGGTGTGATCATATGGTTTGACCAACAAGGCAACGACACGATGTTTTCTCCCACTCTTAACAAAAGAACAATAATTTTAAGTCTTTTAAGAACTTCAAAGGTAATACTTAAGTTAATGAGAAAGGTGGGGCCCAACTCACTAATTTACCACAAGATAGCATCCTAAGTGCAAACTTTCCGCTAAGTTTCTGTGCATAACCAATTAGTGAGTCTGTTTTCAGGACAGTTTACAAAAAGGAAAGTATCAGTGTTACCATTTCATCATTTTCAATGGTAACAAACATTTCCATCAGGGGAAACTGATCTTACTCTGGTAGTTTTTATACGGTTCTTGGCCCAAACTATAAGAGCAGTTGAAACAAAACTTTAGCAAAAGATACTAGGGATGGAGAGAAGGCCATATTGAAAAATTATACTTTGCTGTACATCAAGTTAGAAATGATTCATATTTGGGTAAGGATTTCTTTTAATGTTCTTTTATTTAGAAATATCCTTAGGTGGTCATTTGAAATTAATATTTCTCATTTTACTATAACTATGAGTTTTTTTTTAAAAGACTGTTATAAATTAAATGAGGTGCCATATAGTAAAGCACCTCCCGCAATGCTCGACAATAGGCGGTCTTCGTTTTCTTTTAAAAAGTATTGCAAAACAATCTTTCAGCTCACATTTGTGTGCTATGACTTAGTCTTCTAAAGTTCTTCTGTGGCTTCCGAAACAGTCAAAATTTTAAACGTGCGTGTGAGTATAAATGTAGGTTTTCCCTTCCTGCTATCTTAAAATAGAGAGCATTTTATTTTCTAAATTATACACACATGCATGTGTGTAAATATATGTGTCTCCACCTCATGTGGCTTTAAAGAGAGGTTGACATTATTTGAACAAATAACACGTTATGAAAATTTAGGTAATGCAGTTTTGTTTTGTTTTCTTACCTAACAGCCTTACATTTTTAACATTTAATAGACAAACGTCACTTTCTTCTAGAGAAAAATCAGCTTCTTACAATTACTAAGACTTTAGATATATTATCTATCTAAAGAGTCTTTTACACCGTCCTTATCACAAAATTAAACAAACTTAGTCATCTTGCGAATATTCAACATACTGTACCATCTTTATGCTTTAAATATTTGTAAACCTAACGATATATTTCATAAAGTAATTCATAACCAAATTTGGTTCCAGATTTACCATAATTGGCTATTTGCCAGAATAAACTATAAAGTGAGGATAAGAGCTTTCAAGTGTTCAAAAAGTTCTAAATTTTGTTTTTTACAATCCAAAGTATACATTATCATCAGGGTTCACCAGAGACTTTTTGTTTTACTTTTTTTGTTAATGTTAAAATCTTATTGACCAAGAAAGGTAACAGAGGAGGAGGCTCACTTTCTGTTTCAATTTATTTAAAATGCCAGGTTACAAAAATTTAGACCGAGCCCTTATGTCGTACAGGAGCGTCAGAGCTGGAGGATGACCAAAGGCTGCATATAATGAATGCAGCTCACTGTAGAGTCCTTACACTGTCGAAAAGCAACTCCTCCAACCAAATCCGAGTGGTCACTGTGGAAACGGGGGGGTGCAACTAACTCTGATATTACAGACAGACTGACTTTGAGAAGATCGTTGAATCTGCGAGGGAATTTCCAAGATACGCTAAAATTTCACCTTCAGAATATCTGGGATCTATCACTGGTAAACTGAACATAATACTTTGATTTTAATGAAGGCTTTTTTGGTTTTTTTCTTTTTTGATTTGTTTGTTTTTTGCTTAGTAATACTATGAGAACGTTAGTGTAACACATGACTTAGTTTGGGGTTTCCATCAGCTTACTGTGATGCTTTAAAAAATAATCCATGTTCTAAAGCATAATTGCATGACAGTCTAGATCTTGTTACTATTTAGTTATAGCCTAATGAATACTGTATTCCTACCTGTTTTCTCAAAAAATAAAGTTCCTAGCTGATTAAATAATACTCAGATAAAGCATTATGCTGCCTAACCAGCTCACGAAATGTATGTATTACCTGTCTCTATGTAGCTTGTGTAAAAACTCAACACTGACTGCCCATGTCTGCGGCATTTACAAGCTGCCAGGGTGACTCTCTCATCTTACTGTCAACACGCTATGTTACAGCGTTATGTACAAGTGACTGTCAACTGCTTACTTATCGTCTAGCCCAGAAAAGATCTGAGGCAGTGCAATAATGCCTTTAGTTCAAATGGTTCATTGTTTGGATCATTTCGGTCTGTGCGTTCTTTACCATAAATACTGAAGTAGTATTTTTTGACTGTCTTTTTCAGGCTTGTAGTAAAAATCTCTACATCGTATCTACTTAGCCTAAATATGTCAAGTAATTCAGTTTAAAAAGTGTTGCCTACTGACAAACTAAAGAGAAATAGCTACTGATTTGCCCAGGTAATTGCTTAAATTATTTTCCATGGCCAGTGTAGATTTGCCTTAAATGGTTTCTTTCACCACTATTGTGTGTAGAATAAAAAGAGGATATTGTGGTGAATGCTTACCTGTCCGACATTAGCTCTTTTTGCTACTCAAAGGGTGTACATTCCTCAGAAGTGACCTGTCTAGCGATAGTCAGTAGTCAAGAATATACGTTATTTTCATTTTGGTCTTTCAAAGGCCAGCATCTTAGTGGGGAGGAAGGGTAGAGAGGGGGCAAGAGGAGATGAGGCGATGAAGACAGAAGGAGGAGAAAGAAAAAAAGAAAAGCTGGTAGAGAAAGGCAAATCTCCAAATGAGTTAAACGGGAGAAACTGTACATTTTTTTGAATGTACAGTTTTGGTACCTCTTTTGTACATTTAATGTACATTTTTTTGAAACATTGATTGGCTTTTGGGAAGGCCGTTTGTGTCTGTGTGTGTGCGTGTGGGCGTGAGTGTGTTCAGGATCAGGAGCAGGAGCCTGAATTCTCTACTGCTCTTTTGGTTAACGAGAGTCATATATTATTCAAAACAAATCCGTCTGACTCCCAAAACTCATGAATTTCATGTTTAAGGTTAGAATTATACTGTTATTGTTAAACTCAGGACAACTCTGTGAAGATTCACAAAGTAATTTTATGAAAACTTACGGTGAAACTATAAAACTGTCAGTAATTAACACACATGGAAAGCCTTGCTGGGAAGAATTACCATGATTTCCCTATAAAAGAGGTTGATACACAACCTATTCTTTTTTTCTCAAGTTGTAGAGATTTTAATCATTTCTATCAAGTCCTTAACATCTCCCAGATTAAAAACACTCAAAACTATTTTTAAAACCTAGGGAATATAGAGTATCAGAAATTAAAAGTTAGATTCGTAGTTCTTAAAATGCTATATACATTAAGTAATACGATTTCATATTTCTGTTACACGTGGTATTAGATTTATAGATACAGTCGCATGACGCATCATTTACTTGTATTAACTTCAATGTTTTAGAGAGTTTTCATGCTACCCTGTGAACTCTCTGAATGATGCAGGGGAAAGAAGCACAATCAGTATTTTATTCTTTACGATTTCTCAGTTGGATTATGCTGTCCTGTCCATACACATAATAGTATTAGCATTTCATCTTATACTACGTTGAAATACTTTTAAGACAAATCCTCAGTAGAAGCTAAAGCTTATATGTAAGCGGTAAGTCTTGTCTAGTCTCATTCATCTGCCTCAACATGCTTTATTTCATTATACTCGCAAACAAAATGTTTTGATTTTAGTTTTGTAAAGAAGATACGATGTAGCGTACTTGTGTTTGTTCAGCTCTCCATCCCGCACCATTAATACAATGCCTTTCTCTCCCATTTAATGGTGTTTGTATCAATGTTCCCATATCTGCTGCATTTTAACTCCATAAAAAGAAATGTGATTTTGTATTAGTAGTTTTGCTGATCAACTCAATATTTCTGCACCAGTCAGCGTACTTATATGCATGTAGTAGTCTGTACAATTGTCCAACATCAAAATACTTGTTTACTTTATGTCAAAATGTCTATAAAATTGCTGGCATTGTTCTCCATTTCAGTCTGGTAAAATAAGCAAGATAAAAAAAAAATAAATGTGTAAATGAATCATCTGTGTCATTTCCGTTTTCTGCATGAAGCCAGTCTGCATTCAGCATGGCATCCGTGCCCGCCACCCAACAATCCATGGTTTCTTGATACCCCATGACCGACTGTTGAGGCTGGTAGCTTTCGGAAGAAGTGTAGGGTAAAACTGCTAAGTCTGGAGAAAAATCAAAGTGGGATCCATTGCCATTCAAAGTACTCTCCTTTTCAAGTGACTCCTCTTAGACAGTGTATGGATATATGTCACCTGGTTTATGTTTTTTAAAAATTCAATGCAAACCACACTGCCAAAACTCTGGGATGAGATTGTCAAAGAAGTTTGAGATAGTCACTCACTGCCATTCCTCAAACCAATTCAGGACAGTCTTTATTGGGTAAATTAAGTCTTACCTCCTGGCCCCAGGGCTAGCTTCATGGGTATGCAACCTGTGCAGTTGCACAGAAGTGCAGCCACTTAGAAGAGCCCCACACTTCATTTAATGCCCTGCTGTCACCATCTTGAAATTCTTAATAACTTTTCAGCAAGGTACCCTGTATTTTCATTTTGGTTTAGGCCCCACAAGTCATATAGCCAGTCCTGCCTGACCAGGGAGGCAAATGGTAGGACTGCCAATTGAGTCAGGCTCGCCAAGGCAAGAGGTTAACAGATGGTGAGGAGAGAAGCTTATTTATTTAACAAACTCTTATATAGCACTTAACATGTGCCAAGTCCTATACATATACTTGCTCATTTAATCCTCATGACACCAGTGTTATCATCACCCCCATTTAACAGAAGAGGAAATAGAGGCACAGAGAAGTTAAGTAGCTTGGCCAAGGTCACACAGCCAGTAAAGCCAGGAATTGAACCCAGGCAGCCTAGCTACAGAGTTTGGACATTTGACCATTTAAGCCAGTGTTGGCTCTTGCTTTGCTAGGCTGCCTTTCCATCAGAGAAAATTTTCCCATTTTGTTTGCTAATAGAGTGCTGGGGATGTACGTTTCAGTCTTTACCTTAAAAACTTTTGTTTAATAGTGTGAAAGTTTCAAGGATGATACCTTCTGAGAAATTGCAACTCTCCATAACAACATTTCCCTGTTCTTAATGCCAAGGACACTTGCCTGAGTTAAATTAACAAGAGATGACTACAAGTATTGGGTGAAGTATTGCCAGTGTATTTGTGGCCCCACACAGCTGTGACTACAGAGTGCCTGATCTCTCTACACGCAACTCCTGTGCTGAGGAGAGAGGCGAAGGAAGTGACAAGAATGGGTTGGCCTTGGGCTTGATGACACTTTCCTCCATTCACTCCCTCTGCCTTCCTAGCTCAGACACCACCATGCATCCTCCTAAAGCAAGAGGGCCCCATCCTGGCTGTCATTTCATTTAAAAGAGAGGGAAGCACAGAAAGGATGCACTTTTATGGACAAAGTTGGGGCAGGTGATGTAGCGAAATTCAGTGCTGGATTCTGAGACTTAGACAAGAGTGCTCACTGCTCACTTGGTCCGTAAGAGCTCGTGTGCTCCAAGCTAATGCTCTAGGTCCAAAGCCAGAGACGCGGAAAGAGGGAGCTCCAAAAGCCTGCTGGACCTACATTGTCTGGGCCGAACTGTACCACCAGGAGCAGCCATTCCAGTCGAAAGCTCCAGAGGATTCTCTGGTCGTCCCAGAGGTTGGCAGCCCCCAGGGTAAGGGCGATCTAGCCACGTAAGGACATAGAAAGCATCTCCCACATAAGCCTCTCCATTCTATCCACCACACTCCGTTTTGCAAGCCCTCTTGTTCTGAAAGGTCAGGAGATAGACTAAGAGAGAAAATAACTGGAGGAGTCAGGAGAGCGGTCACCGATTCCTAGAAATCCACCCAACCCAAGAGAAACGGAATGAAAGCAGCCCTCGACTCCTTCTCACTATTGACCTGGTTGGATGCAAAATTCTCACCCCTTGGATATGGTCCCCTCTTTCTGCTCCAGTCCACCCTATTCACCCTCCACCCTCGGCCCTAGAAAAATAAATCCTACAGTGCGTGATTTGGGCCACAAAAAAGATGGAGGTGGGAGGAAGAATGATAGCACGGCATCCACTCTAAGAGAGTTTTTTAAAAGATGTTCTTCCCTCTCTTCTCCACCTTTTCCCTTCTTCAACCTCATGTAAACAGATGGGTTTAGCAGCGTGACTCAGGCAGCTGCAGAACAGCAGAGACAGTGCTGGAGCTTAAAGTGAGCAATTCCTTAGTCCAGCCCCAGGGTTTTCATTTCTCAACCTTTATGGCTGCTCTGACAGCCTTCTAAGAGCTAAAGATCATGAAGGCACCCAGCAAGAACTTTCACAGCTCCCTTTACAAAGTGGTCAACAACCCCAGTCAGGGTGAAATTTTGTACGGAAGCCTCCGATCCTATTGTCTCAGACATTGCGACACCTCACATGACCTTGAACTTAGTCATTCCTCACATAGAGACGAAGCCAGCGTGGTACCAGGAAGCGTCAGCACAGAGCACAAAATGTCAGAATGCGTCACAATGCTCAAGGTTGTAACAAGACGCAGGGTTTAATTCTGGCCTCTCTCTCTCACAAAGAGCCTGGATGAACTGAAAGCACCTTCAGAGGAGACTCACCAGGACCTCTCTGGCCAAAGAAAAAAAAACACAAAAGAGGAAAAAGAGGGGGCCGACTGAGAAACAGCAATATGTTCGAGGACAAATTTTTTTAAATTATAATACCATACTGGGAGACAGGAATAACATTCATACGATAACATAAATATTTTGTGGAGTGATTTTTATAATAGTCAATATTTAAGGATTCAATATATATTGTGTCTTTCTGTGCTTGGCACTGTGCTAAGTACTAGGGACTCAAGGCTAACAAAATGGGGTCCCTGCTCCCCAAGAGCTTGCAGTCAGCATCACTGGATAGCAAACAGCTGGCACAAGTGCAGCTGTCCCTTCCATGGCCCCCTGCGCTCACCCATCTCAGCCACTAAGCATGCATTCCTGCCCACGGAGCAGGCATGAAGCCTCAGGGTACGACACCCAAACCAACCACCCCCAGGCAGTCAGAGCTGCTAATCCCGAAATTACTTGATATTCCTTTATCAGCAGACAGACAAAGACCCTGATATCTCCCTCTGCAATGATGATCATGATTGTTATTATTACAGCAGCTCACATACTTAGAGATCCTTTTAGGTGCCAGATCTTGTTCTAAGACCTTATACACTCTACCTCCTTTAATCCCGTTTCTTTAAAATGGTTGGCTAACAGAAATTTTATGTGGTCGTCACTGAAGACTCATTTGAAGGAAATAGGAATAAACTCCAATGCTATGAGGAAATTAGATGTCCTTCAGACGAATTTTCCACCAAGTGATGGATGTTTCCCATTAGCAATAACGAGAGAGCTGGTGAGGTCCTCTTCCCAGGATGTCTTCAGAATTAGGATAGATTCTCACTCAGCTGTAACGAGAAGTGCAAACCTGTCTGAATGAAGAAGGACGAACCACATGACCTTTCGGTGTCCTTTTCCTTTCTGAGATTCTATCATTTGTGGTGCTCCAGAATCAAATTTATTTTTTGCTAAAGTCTGTGGTAAATTGTATTCGTTAAATTGTCTCCACATCCACTTAGCACAGAAGACAAATTAGTAAAGGAGGGGAGACAAGCAATTTGCAAAGACATATTTTTAAACTTCTATTAATTATCTATCTACATTTTGTGCTGAAGCATAAGTATTGTTTAGAGGATTACTCTCAAAAATATCTCAAAGTGCGTGCTAGCCATGCATGATGCATAGTAAAGTCCTGGAAACTCACACAAATGAATCATTATAACTTGTAAGAATAAATGAATTGTGCTGAAATGCCTTATTTTAGGATGAGCGTCATTTCTTGAACATTTATTACTTGTAGAAACAAACTGATTCTGAAATCTCAGTGATTTAAAAAAGAAAAACAATGAATAACATTAGATAGCCTTTTTCTATTTTAAGAATTCAAGTTTTTTTCTAAATACAATTCAGAAAAATATAACTTATGTTGCACCTGATTTTATCAATAAATTGCCTTGTAATGCTTACTATGATGTCATTTCTCAAAGAGTTTTAAATAAGAAAATCCCATTGTATTTCTCATCTTTAAATAATGGCAATCCAACGTTTACATGCTCTTACATAGGACCATTTGGGTTCATCTATTCTTAAATAAAGAAAGGATATCTACAGGGTGAAATCCAACCTGTTAGGCTCCTGGTCCCCACTCCCACCATTACCCAGAGTAAGGGTGACATAGATCTTCCAAAATAAATTAGAATTCCAATTTTCGTTGACTAATTTTGGAAAAGAACAAAGCTCATGCCAGCTGAAATGGTAGAAAGAAATGGGGCACAAGAGAGAGGAGAAGGGGGAAAAACAATTTACAAATTATCAAGATCATTATTGAATCAAGCAACAGCAAGAGAAAAGATACGAAGTTTTCTTTCTTTTCATTGATAGAATTTTAAGTTTTTATTTCTTCCTTTTTTTCGTTTGCATGGCATTTTGGAAAAATCACAAAGGAAAAGAAAGTCTAGCAAACCATGAGTCTCTATGTAATTCCCAGCTAAATGCCAAATATATTAAATGGATGCTTCCACTTCAAGGACACAAGCCTTTCTGTGGCCCCATGTATGGTGGTCACATCACCGGATATGGTGCCAAGATGGGGATGCAGGACCTGACCTGTTGGGAAGAGCATCCCCCGAGGCAGCTCCAGGGTGCTAGAGAAGCCCATTCACCATTGAAGACAGAGCCTTAGTCACCACTCCAGTCCTGACATCTGACTACCTTGTTTTCTAGCACATCTCCCTGATTTATTTCCCTCAGAGTTTGTCATACTCTGAAATGTTTTCATTTATTTGTTTATTGCTTGTTTGCCACTCCCACCACCCCACCTCAACCAGCATAAACACCTCACGTAGGCAGAGATTAATCTACCTGTTCATCTCTGTAGTTTCAGCAGCTGAAATGTGCTCAGTAAATATTTATTGAATGAAAAAGTGACTTTATCCAAAGAGCAAGATGAGGATGGAAAAAAAGAGAAGGAAAAGTTGATATCCCAGAAATATGAGAGCAGAATAGCCCTTAGGAAGTCACGGCTAATGGTTCAGAATCTAAGACTATTAAAATGGGTGGGAACCAGGATGTCACTCTTTAAGAGGTACTTCAAAGGGCTGATGTCTTAAAGGAGTCATACCAAGCTGGGCTCCTTTCACCATGCAAGGTCTTGTGGGAAAAACATAGGCGAAACAGAAGCAAGCTCTGCCCCGAAGGAGCCTAGAGCCAAGTAGGAAGACATCCCGTAAATTATGAAGTATAAAAAGAGGCAAAGTAAAATAAATACTGGGACGGAAGTGCAAGCAGACACTGCTGGGGACATAGAAATGAGATATGGAGATCTCAGATGGCTTCAAAAAGGAAGCAACATATGCGCTAATGGGTCTTTGAGAAATCAAGAAAGAAAAGGAAAGCACCCAGTTTGAAGGACACCTTGATTAACAACAGGAAAGTGCCTGGTGTGTTTTGGAAACAGTAAACATCTCACAGAATGCACGAAGGTATAAAGTGGCTTGAGGCTTGAGGCTATGGGATATAGGACCTTGAGAGTCTTGCTAAGAAACGCCACCTTTACTCAAAGAAAGAAGATTCCTTGAGGAAGAGAATGACGTGATCTGTTGTGAAGCAAATAAGACATTAAAGCAAACGAGGGAGAAACTCAAGAGGGAAAAAGTCACTGAGCACTTGCTATGCACTGAAGAATCTGCTACGTGCTTTCCATGCCTAATCTTACGTAATCATCATAATAACCGTACGGGGAGGAACGTGCTCCTGCTACCCGCACTTGATGGTATGGAAATTGAGGCTTAGAAACTGAGGTTTGGAAGCAGGAGTACTATTTTCTTAATTTAGATAAGAAATAAGGGTCTGAACTAGAACCAAACAAGACCCGAGAAGAATGAAAAGAATAAATGATGTTTTAGAGAATTGCATCTTATATGCATTGTGCTCTGTTGTTTCCATTTGGACACTTTGTAGTACAAGTGACAAAAAAGAAAAAGCTCACATTAGCTTGAAGAATAAAAGGAATCTATTGGCTCAGAAGTTGAAGACTCCAGTGTCACAAATAACTTCAAGTGTGGCCTGTTTCATGATTCCAGCCACTGAACCCAATGCTCTCAATGACCAAGAACCCAGATGCCCGGCCTTCTATGGGGTCGGCTTCATCCATAGACATGTCATGGGACCCTGGCAGCTCTAGGCTCTCCCCTCATCACTAAATAAGGCTGCCTCAGTTTCAGGCTTCAGATCCCTGTACAACTTTCTGACACTCTTCAGAACAATAATAAGAAAAATAAGATTGTATGCAAAGGAGAGTACTTTTAGAATGCAAAAAGAAATTACAAATGTTAAATGCTGACAAATACCAGAACATTACAAAATTAGCGTCATGCTTTATTATTAGCTAACTGCCTGATACACCTCTAGAATATCTTCTTTCTACACCTTAGTCTACATAATCTTTGAACACCTCTTCATATGATGATTTTGTAATATTTTCTATGGAGAGTACAGATATTAATTCAGTTTTTTCTCTATTGGGGTTGATAAAAAAGTTCATTAGTATTATTTCCAGTTTATAAAAGGTTTTTTTTCCTACTGTCCTACAACTTGTTTTTGAAAATGCCACTTCTGCAACTTCCTCCACAGTTTCTTGCTTAGGTAGCATCTCCCATCCCACAGACAGCACAGTCCTTTGACCTAGCTAGTCGTGGCCTCCACTGGCCAGCACTGAAGCAGCTGGTCCTGGTCCACCCCACCTTTGGTTCCCATACACACACCTGAGCAGAGAGTGGAGCAGCCTCTTGTTCAGCAACTTCCTCTTGGTGTCAAAGTTAGGGTCTGGATGCACAATGAGATCTGCCAGGACCTGAGTGAATATAGTGATTACTAGCCTCAGTACCACCACCAGGACTGCAGTAATGTTGTGAAACACCCACAAACATCTTAGTGGCTAAAATTACAAATATTATTTATGTTTTTTCACTCACGTATCCACAGGAGAATTGGGGTGGCTATGACTCAGGAAATGGTTCTAGATTTAGACTGGACCCACATCTATCTCATCCTGGGACTAGTGGCTACCCAGGGCTTATTATTCTCTTGGTGCATGGCAGAAGTGAAAGAGGGCTAGCCAGACTCTGCAAGTATATTTAAAGCCTCAGGCTGGACATGTCATACATTGTATTTGTTAACATACCATTGGTGAAGGCAGTCACATGACCACACCAAAAATCAGTTGAGAAGGAAGATATACTCCATTTAAGGCGAAATCATGGCAAAGGAAAGGAGGAAAAGAAGAATTATGAACCAAAAACACCATCTACCAGAGTTCTTCCTCTCGGTCACAAATGAGTCATTCTTATCCAGCAGGAAAAATATACTCACCCTCTCACCAAGATATTCCAAAAGTCAAAACCAATCATTGTGTCAGGTCCATAATCTCATGATGTACAGCAGGTCCAGCTGCAGCTCTACTTGATCTGGAGGCTATGAACTATGAAGCAAGCTATCCGCCCTGCACATCCATCACAGAGTAGCAGAACAGGGAGAGCATAACTGCATTAAGCACTGTCATGCGAAAAGGAAAGAATTGTAGGCATATAGCAATTGCTGGTCCCTAAAAATCTGGAAATCCTTTTGGGCAATTTTTGCAAGTTCTCTCTACTCTAGAGAAAGGATACATTATTTGATTAGGCTCTGGTCCTCCTCCCCGGGCATAGCTCTCTATAGCTCTCCAGTCTCCTGTTCTCCATGACTCATGGCTCCCTTCCCTGAGAAATCCTTGTTTTCCATTTCCTTAGCCATATCTGTAGAGAGCATTGAAGAATATGAAGAATCTCTGCCTTTAGATTGCGTTGGTTAATCCATTCACATTTACTGTGGTTATTGACATAGCTGGATTTATGTCTACCATTTAACTTTTGTTTTCTATATGTCTCATGTCATTTTTGTTCCTCTGTTCCCCCTTAACTGCTTTCTTTTGCACTGAGTGAATATTTTCCAAAGTAACATTTTAATTTCTCTACTGATTTTTTTGTTGTATATTTCTGAGTTATTTTCTTAGTGATTGATCTAGGGATTATAATATACATCTTAATTTATGAGAATCTACTTCCAAGTTATACTAATTTAATTTCAGTGAGATATAGGAACTCTCATATAACTCTATTAGCTCTTCTTAGTTTTTGTGCTATTTTATAATACATATGCTATATATTTTTATATTAACATTTATAAATACAGAATTATATTTATATATTTTACTTATATATATTTTATTTCAATTATTTGTATGTATGTATTATATTTACTTATATATTTCTATATCTATATATTATATATATGTATATTTGTATTTCATATTTATATCTATAAATATATATTTTATATATAATATAAAATAGATGTATATATGTTAAAACCTAACAATACATTGATGTAATTAATACTTTTTATAATTTTGTGTCTATTAAAAAAGCTGAGAAAAGAAAGGAGAGCAAGTAAGCAAGTATACATTTATGAAGTTTATGCATTTACCTTATTTACCATTTCTGCTTCTTTTCATGTATTCCTGTGGGTTCAAATCACCACCTAGTCATTTTCTTATTCCAATAAAATTTGTTTCCATCCACCTCCTTTGCAATGTTATTTTTAAATATTTGAATATTTCAAATATTTCTATATGGTATAGAAGAAAGAAGAAAATATGCATTTATACTGTCTTTTATAATTACACAATTAGCTTTATCAGTGTTCTTTGTTTTTTCGTCTGTATTAGAATTTCTGTCTGGATTCATTTGCTTTCAGCCTGAAGAACTTCCTTTAGCATTTCTTGTAAGGCATGTCTGCTGGCAACAAATTTTCTCAGTTTTTATTTATCTGGGAATGTCTTTATTTTACTTTCAGTTTTGAAATATAGCTTTGCTAGCAAAGGATTCTTGGGTAATAGATATTTTTTCTTTGAGCTCTGTGAGTACGATATCTCATTGCCTCCAGCTACCATTGTTTCTGATAACAAGTCAGCTGTTAATCTTAGTGGGGTTTCCCTTAAAAGTGACATTTCTCTTGCTGCTTTCAAGATTTTCTCCTTGTCTTTGGCTTTCAGTGCTTTTACTATGATGTGTCTGTTTGTGGATCTCTTTGTATTTATCCTACTTGGGTCTTATTGAGCTTTGCATATATGTAGATTAAAGATTTTCATCAAATATGGGAAGATTTCAGCCATTATTTCTTCAAATGTTTTTTCTGGACCTTTCTCTTTCCTCTCTTTCTAGTGCTCTTATTGCATGTAGTTGGTGCACTTAAAGGTGGGTGTCCCTTATTTCTCTGAGACTCTCTTCATTTTTCTTTGCCCTTTTTTCTTTCTTTCTTTGGCTTCCACAATCTCTATCAACGTATCTTCAAGGTCACTGATTGTTCTGTCAGTTCAAATCAAGTGTTGAAGCTCTCTAATGAATTTTTCATTTTGATTATTGTACTTTTCAACTCCAGAATTTTCTTTTGCTTCTTTCTATCCTATTTTATCTCTTTATTGGTATTCTCTATTTGATGAGACATTATCTTCATACCTTCCTTTTCTTCTTTAAAAAGGGCTTCCTTTAGTCCTTTGAACATACTTATAATGGTACTTTGAAGCCTTGTCTATTAAATCTGAAATTTGGTCCCTCTTAGGGATAGTTTCTATTGCTTGCTTTTTTTCCTATGTCATATGTTTCTTTTTCTTTGCATGTCTTATAGTTTTTTTCCTGAAAACTGGACATTTTGGGTAATAAATGCTGTAGCAACTCTGGATATGATTTCCCTCCCCACTTTATGGGGCTTGTTTGGGTTGTATTTTTCTTATTTATTTGTTTAGTGACTTAGCTAGGTTATTTTAATAATCTCTGATCTCTCTGTTAATCTGTCTGCTTCATCTGTTATTACACCACTCAGTGAGGCTCCACTAGTTATCAGTTGATTGCTCTGTTGTTTCCAGCAATGCCCTGGGACATAAATCGCTCAGCAGTCTAATCCAATCAAGTTCAACCAAGGGTAATTTTTGTGTGTGATGATTTCCTTTTTTTTCCCAATTAATTTTATTGGGATTATAATGGTTTATAATGTTATGTAATTTTGGGTGTACATTATCGTTTATCAAGCAAGGGTAATTTTTGAGGTTTGTTCCAACTCCAGTAGGGTTCTGCTTCACTGTTTCTTTCTCTGGTTAATTCTGGTGAATTAACTGACCAGTGGTTTAGCTTATAGTTCTTAATTAAGAGCAACTATTATTTTGTAGAGCACCCTTACACTTGAACTCCCCTTCATTCCATTTCAGATAAAGTCAGTTTCTTTAGGGGGAACTTTGGAGCTCTTTCTTCTTATGGACTGCCTCTCCCCCGAAGCAAACTCTCTGAGCCACTACTCTGGGCACTGGGGGGGTGGTAGTCTCTTGTCTTCTTCACTTGCCTCTCCTGCTGTGGAATCTCTGCCCTGTGAGAGACCTGAGAGCTGCCTCACCTGGGGTAGAGCCTCCATCCTATGGATAGGAGCTCGGGAGAAGAAGGGAACCCCAGGCCTCTCAGCCCTGCTCACCAAGAATTTAGCCTATTCAATTTGGAGTCAAAGGGGATGAGAAATGCTGGCAGTGTGCCCCTCTTAGCAAGATATGATGAGCATGACTGGGAGCTGAGGGGAGAAGGAGTCCCGTATTCTTGGCTGGAGTGGAGCTTCCATCAAGCTGAACTGAGTGAGAAAGGAAGGAGGGAACATATAATGTCTCAAACATCACAGACTGTCCTTGTTCTTACCAGCTTTTTGTAGATTGTCTTTAATAAATGTTTCTTCATTGACTACACGGACAATTTCCAGAAACTTTAAGTGTTATTTTTAAGTAGTTTCCACCACTTGAGTGGGCCTGTGGAACTGCATATATAGTCATCCCAGAAGTAGAACTTCCCCAAGGGTCTTTTTACATCTTGAATAATCACAGTCTCTTTTAGGCTGGTGACACATATAGCAGCAGTCCCCTCTCAAAAAAATTTTTTAAATACATTTGACTCCAGTCAACTCTAAGAATTTTCTTTGAAACATGCATCTCTCCCTAAGTTCAGGTACTTCGGGAGTATTAAGCTTTTATGGAACCATGCCCTTAGTCTGCTTTCTAGAGCCATTTTGTCTTGCCAAAAAGAACTTTCAAAAATCTTAACAGAATAGGTATGATGGCCACATCTTTAATTTGGTTACTGCACTGAGATGGCATCTTGTAAGCCTTTCTAAATCAAAGGATTTCTCAATTTCATCTTTTAGTGCTTGGAGACTTGGGGGAAAAGTTCTATTTTTCAACCTCACATATTTCAAATTTTCTGGGTTCTCTATATCCCTCTCAATTCTGCTTGCAAACCAGTTTGTTCTTCTCTGAGCTCATCTGTTTCTTGTAGCACATTACCAAATGTGGCTGTTACAACCAGTTCTTGCCATCAACATTCTACCTTGAAACGTTGCCCAATGCTTTGGGTTTATTAGGTACCTTTTCCTTCCATGTTCTCATAGAAAACAGTTTTATCAAATGTTTCTCCACTACATAAAATAGGTTACCACCTTTCCAACCTCCTATAATATTTCTTGCTGTTTGCTGCATGACCTCAAAGCCAGTGCCACATACAGTGTTAAGGCAGCAGCCTGCTACCAATACCAACAACTGTACCACTCTGGTTTTGGTCAAGAAAATTGAGTTACTATAAAGTATTACAGAAATCAAGTAGTTTAATATAGGAATTAGGGCACACACACTGTGGGAAGAGGTGGGGAAATGAAGGGCAAGAAGACTGCAACCCAACTCCAAAGCAAATAGTTCTCAGATTTCACCAGGAAACAGCCACAACCCTTGAGTTTCTCTGAGGAAGCTTCCACCGACTCTCTCAGTCTGAAGCCGTGAAATTTGTACTCCCTGAGAAATATGAGAAGCTGCAGTGCACATCCAGAAAGACCTCCCAAGAGCGATAACCTCTCCTCACCACCACCTTCCAAATCTCACACAAGTTCCTCTTGCTGGCAAATTCAAACCCAGAACCACATGGGGAGGAAGATTCTGGGAAGTGTAGTTGTACGCAGAGGAGACCTTAGAAGAGGGTGGTGGTGATACAGAGTTGGGAACAGCAGGTCCAGCATGGAGCGTGAGCCCTGCTCTAGAGCAGCACTCCATGCCTTTGGTATGTGGCCAGGGCTGCTGCTTCCTCCCCAAGTCCCTGGAGGAGAACGGGAGCCTTGGAAGGAGGACCATGCCTGTGAGGGGCCCTGAGGTTTTATTTTCATGAACTTTTTGTTAAAAAGCCTCTGGCATTCATGGCCCTTGCCATTAAAGAGCTCACAAGCCTAATATTTTTGTATGTGCTATTAGGCATAGTTTAAGCATATCTAATGATGCCACTCAAACACACACACACACAAAAGGGAAAAAAGATTAACTAAAGCTAACATAACTACATATTGAGAATGATATAGAATCACACATTTCAAGAGCTATTCTTGAGAAGAAATAGCTACCACAGTATCATAATTGATGAAGGATGGGGTCTAAACCAGAAAAGAAGAGCAAGATTTAAGTGAGTTAGAGATAATTATCTGATTGGTTATAAAAGAGGGAAATAAGGATACGCATGTTAGCAGACATGGATCCCACAGTGGGCTAATGCCCCAGGTTAATTTTGAACTAATTAGAACCTTCAAATGAATAGAGCATTTCTGTCTAACACTTTGAGGGAAAAGAAGCAAATTAGGATGCATTAAACTCAGAAATAAGCATCTTTCACCTCTGTTCTAGGTTTGGGACCCATTCTGCCCTATTTTTCTCGATCTAAACAAGGATTTCTCAACCTGGTTACATTCTCAACAACTGACATCTTAGGGGAGTTATTCTTTGTTGTGAGGGAGTGTCCTGTGATTGTAGAATGTTTAGTAGCATCCCTGGCCTCAACTACTAGAGGCCAGTAGCACTACTGAGTGGTAACAATCAAAAATGTTGCCAGATGGTTGAGAATAATTTATCTAGATTAATAATCAACAAGAAGTAAGATTCAGAATTGTTGAAGTGGAAAAATTTTCCTTCCATCTTTCTAGGCTCTTTGGCTAATCTAGTAATTAAATTGATATAAGACAGATTAACAGGAGAAAAACAAATTTAATTTTGTATGTATGGGAGCCCCATAAAAACATGAGACCCCCAAAGGCAATCAGGCAATTGAGGCTTATACACCATCCTGAGGTAAGGAATGGGACAGGGTCCTGGGACTTCAAAGCGGAGGAGGGTGATTCACAGGAAGGAAAGAAGAGCAATTGGTTAATAACCAGATGTTTGCTCTGCCATGCAGGTAAGTCTTTCAGATAAAAGTTGTCTCTGGCAATAGCTCTCTCTACGGGCCAGCCCCCTATTTAAATTCTTTTAGGCTATTAAAGCAAAGGTAAGAGTTTTTCTTGAGTCTGCTGCATCTGGATTGCCTTCAGCTCAAAATAGTCCACATGCCAAAGTGATACATTTTGGAGTGGCATGTTCTGCTCCCTTTCAGAGATGATGTTGAATCTCTGCTATACCTTAAGTCTCTTTCTTTAGTAAATATTGTTTCTCTTGTTAAAAAATAAGGAGCTGCACAAAATGAAAGAGTTTCATAGGCAGAAGGGAGTAGGAACAAGGAAGCTAAATTAGGCAAAAAAAAGTGCATTGATTATTGCAAAGTTACTTTCCTTTAGGGGATGGCAGGGGTCTATCAGGCAAATTACCTAACTAGTGCTCATCAGGTGATTTCTGATTGGCTGGTTTAAGATTCTGTTTCTGGGAGAGCCGAAACTGTAGCTAAGTCAATTCTTGGTTTGGTGATGTGGGGTTTAACATAAGCAATTCCGTTTGGGGCCTGTTGTCTTGTTTTTAACACTCTTTATGAAGAATCTTAACCAAGGGAGTTAACATATTTCAGAAAGCTTTTCAACTGGCAGGGATTAAAACTAAATGCTTTCTTCTTGGCATTCAGTCAACCATCAGTTAAATTAACTACTGAAGGGTAACAAATTATTCCATCTCAAAATATGCCTCTTTAGCATGAGGGTTATTTTGAGCTAATTCTTGTTAAGGAAGAGCAGATGCAGGAGAAGCTATGAAAATCAAGTAGAAGTCACCCTTCCGTAAGGGGAATCTGCATTTATAAGGAAAATCTCCCTCTCTGTACCAGGAAGAGAAGGATGGCTCTAAATCACAAGGAACTCTTATCAATGACTTAAAAATACCCTGACTTAAAAATACCCACCTTACCCTTGTTTACTATGCTTTTTCTGAAAAGACCCCATAACTGGCCTCCCTGTTCCCCAACATCTTTCTTTTGTCTTTAACTGAAGATGGTCTTTAAGGTGGTAGCTCGGGCCATTTGGGGGTGTTTTACTCAGTTTTCCTAGGCATTTCCCACGTATACAGGAGGTGTACATGTTATTAAACTTCCGTTTTTCTCTTGTTAACCTGTCTTTTACTACAGGGGAGTTTCAGCTAAGAAACTAAAAGGATAGATAAATAATTATTTTTCCTCCCCTACACTACATTACTCAAAAAGATGATGTTTCTGATTAATTAAGAATTAGCTATCCCATTATTCTTGGGTATTTCTAACTATTTCTTTATTTTACCAAGCAACTCTTGCATGTAATCTTCCTCCTGCCCAAAATCTTTTCTGGAACCAGATGGAGATAAATAAATCAATAAACTAAATAGCAAATAAACATAAGAACCCATGTGAGTAGTTTTTTTAAATATGTTGATAACATTAATTTGTATAGCAGGACCCACAATGGAGGCTGCCCCAGTGGCCCAGCTTAGGTCACAAATCTAAACCTAAGTCAGCTTGCAATTATGGGAAACACCTGTCAAGGAAACCGAACACACACCAATCACAATCCTCTAACTCAGCTTTAGATAGCTGACCTTAGCCTAGAAGGTGGACCTGCTGGCCTTATAAGGAAATCCCCGACCTCTAGCCAATCATGCCCTGTTTCCATGACACCTCTTGAACGTTCTATAAAACTTGCTCCTACCCAAAATCCCTCAGGAAGACGGCTCCCCTACTTAAGAGGCACCTACTTCCTCAATCCATGGATTATTTTCCCTTGAATAAAGGACATCAAACTCATCACTAAATTGTTTCAGATTTGACAATGGCAAAGTTGAGGTTCTACGTCCTGTGCATATTAAATGATCTGTTTAAGTGAAATCACTAAATAGATTTCTAGTATCTGTACATTTTTACCTAAATTTCCATGACCAGATCTTGCTGCTCATGGTGATTTCCAACAAAGAGGAACAGGTGAGAATGTCCAATTAGAAGAAAAGAGCAGAAAGATGCAGAAAAGAAGTTGGAATCAATAAGAGTTAGAAAGAGACCAAGGAAGGAGGGTCCTGCAAGAAGGAGGTGGTAAACTCTGTCAAATGCTATAGAGGGCTTGAGAAGGAGTGGTCGCTGGATTTGTTTATTAATAAAGAGGTTCCTGACCACAAAATCTAGAATCAAAAGAAAATGTTGATAAATCTGGCAACATAAACTTTAAAATGACAAAGATATGAACAAATTCAAAAGACAAACTAAGAACTGGGAAAATATATTTGCAACACATCTAACTATGAAAGGACTAATTTACTTAATTTATAAAGAGCACTTCCAAATCAGTAAAAAAAAGAACAATCCAATAGAAAAATGGTCAAAGGCCCTGAAGAAGCAGTTAACAACAACAACAAAAAGAATTCCAAAGGGTTTTCAAATGCTTAGACAGTACTCAACCTCATTCAAAAGAATTGCAAATTAAAACAAAAATTAGATATCATCCTTTTCCTGTCAGAACAGAGAAGACTTGTTTTAAATAACAAAGTAAAGTATTTGGCCATTGTGTAGGAAACTGTCATTTTTGTACACTGTGAAAATGTAAATTGGTATAACTTTTTTGGAGGGTTATTCAACAATATCTATTAAAAGACAAAAATTTGTTTTGCCCTAGCAATTTGTCTTTTAGGGGTTTATCTTAAAGAAATATTTCCATATGAGCAAAAGGAACTGGTGAATAAATGACAAGCAACAGGATATATTGGAATGTATGAGGAAACTACTTGGTTTAAAATTAATTTGGCCTGACCTTGTTTTTCCAAAAAGGTCTGACATGGCCTGTTGCACATGCATTCTACATCTGCTTTAAGCATTTACTATGTCCCAAAGACAAGAATGATGCCTTTAAAGATAGGCATGTAGTTTTCCCCCATATTGGCATTTCTTTAAGGATAAGCATCTCTTCCTGGACACTGAGGATTAATTACCCACCTGCTGTGTTCACCTCGTGACCACCCACCTGCTGTGCCAACTAAGCATCTCATGACAGTAGTAAAAGAGATATTCCTGTCATATGAGATGGATGCTCTTTGTTCCAAGATGGTATAGACCCACTCTGTACACCCCCCCTTCTTTGGTGTGCTTCCTTCCTTGGGGTAAGGAAGCTCCCTGGGCTATAGTCCTCAGACACAGCTCATAATAAACTTACCTCAAATTTTGATTTATAGATTGATTGATTATGTATTATTTCATTGACAGAACTTAATTGTCATAAATGCCCTCCCCTAGAGTTTCATCAACCAGGGAAGATGGACTCTTATCACAGGAGAGAAGACTGGAAACCACACCACACCTGGACCAACTTGGTCACAAACTCTCATGCCTCCCATCTGTTCTTCTAAGAGCCCGTTCATCTTTCCTAAAATTCATTTACTCTCCCCTCATAGGCCTACATCCCTTCTCTTTCCCTTATTAAGCTCTCAAATCTCACAGCTTTTTTGGATATTCACTTTTTTTCCTGTGATGCCCCTGTGCACACGATATTAAAAATTAATAAATCAGTATACCTTATCTCCTATCAACCTGCCTGTTGTCAGTTTATTTCACAGACCAAGCTATCAAACCTAGGAAGGTAGAAAGAAAATCTTTCCTTCCCCACACCATCAGGACAAGGTGATCACACTAATCCCAGTACAGAGAATGGAATTCCATAAAGCTCTTAAAAAAAAAATTAAGGTGGATCAGTACTTCCAAGACAAGTTCTTAACTGAAAAAAGAAAATGGTAACCATAGCTACCTCTGGGAAAGAGGCCAGGGGACTGAGGGATTTGGGAGAAGACATACTTTTCACTGTAAATTTTTTGTACTATTTGGACATTTTTCATGTGCTTGTAATTTTCTTTTCAAATAAAAAGCAAGTTGAAAAAGAAAATGAAAAAGTTGGTCATAACAGTCTCAGTAAAATGGGAGTGGCCGCAACTGGAGTGCAGGGGAGTAAGGGGTAATCTATGCTGAGAAATGCCCAGAATGGAGGTGGGGGTGCAACATCTGGGCTCGTCTTCCCTTCCTTTTCTTTAATCCTGATCACGGCCCACACTGCTGCTTCTCACTGTTTCAAGGTTGGAGAATAGGGCTCAGGGGAAATATTCACAAAATAAAAAGGGAAGATGAGCAGAGGAAGATAAGGAGATGGATCACTCAGTGTCGACCCCTAATAGGCTGGGCGGAATCCTAGCCGCTGCCTCCTCTCACTCACCGCCTGCTGAGAACCTTCTGCTTGCAGACATGCCTCTAAAAGCACCTCCTGTGAACATTTCTTGGGGCTTTGGACTTTCTCTTGAGCTTGCTTGAAATTGCCCTGGGAAGTTCCCAGAAATTGAGGCACTGAAAGAAATTTCATAAACAGCCTAAAAATTCTACTTTGTGGAAATGGAAAACTTTGCTCTCACTGAACAAGTAATCAACCATTATTCTCCAAAGAGCCATTTCCTCTTTGTGAGCACTGAAGCCCATTTTGGAGACTTCAAAAATGTAACTTTTATAAATGAGCCGCCGTCAGAACGACCACTTCACCATTAAAGGCGGAAGCGGCAAACCAGGAAATAATGGTCTGGCAGTAGAGAGACAATTCCTTTAGCTCTGAGAAATTGTCTACACTGCCTTTTAGGCTGCAATATTTAAAAACAGGCCAAGCAATTCCAAAACCCAAAGTATTATTAGGAGTTTAATCATCAACAGAAAAATCAGGTTGGTATAAATTTGTGAGGGAAAATACCACTTTAACAAGATTAAAGCAGATGAAGCAAGATGCAAAGAGTTAAAAATGAAGTCGGCTGCCATTTTTGCAAAATATAAAAGCAATACAAAATAGAATTGTAGTTGTGATCAGAGAAAAGATCTGGAGCAATTATCTAGTCTCCATTAAAAGAGGGTGGTAGTGGTTTTTAATCTGTTTTGAATCAGAGCTGTCTTTTAGACTCTGATGTAAATGTAGATGGTTAAAAATCCAGTCCAAGAGTTAGGTGGCCTGAGTTCAAATGCCTGTCCACCCTTTATTACCTCTGTACCTTAGGCACCTAATTGCACCCTTCCAAACCACAATCTTCTCATCTATACAATGGAAGTAATAATAGTAACAGTTTAATAGGCTGTTGTGAGAACTAAGTCAGATAACCCACGTCTAGTGCTTACAGCATTGCCTGATGCTTAAGAAGCACTCGACAAATGCTCCCTATGACTACAGTCATATGGACTCGGGCATCCAAAAATGCAGGTATTCTGGCTTTAGACAGGGCTGGATCCAGTGACTCAGATGATGCCCTTTGTGTCCCCTGGTTTCCCTGTGTTGGGCCATTCTCGGGCAGGCTTTATCCAACAGGGGTGTTCTCTCATAAATGTGAATGAAAAAGCATGCCTTACTAATATTCCAGATTTCCGTCTCCTTGCCTCTATGCTGTGTCCAACCCTGAACCACTGTGCCCAAGGGAGGGCAAAGCTCTGATTGGCCCGGCCTGGGTCAGCCAGGATGGGGAAGACCATCCCCACTCAAGTAGGACTGGGACAGGGGTAGTGGGAGGCTGGAGTTTCCATCAGAAAAACCAGGATGTCATTCCCAAGAGAAGAGTGAATGAATGGAAGCTGGGCAGGGAAAACGATAGACAGCCAACCAGCTGTCCCAGTTAATCACCTTTGTTTTAGGCCAACACCACTTCAATTATCAGGGAAATTGGAGAGATTCCATAATTTACTCTTCTATCCATTCAATGCTTCACAGTTCTGAAGATGAAGAAATTTCCTCTTTTATTTAACTTTGAATCTTTAAGAGAAATTAAAACCTTTTCTCTGAGACTCTAGAGTAATTTTCAAAAAGAAAACTTGTTCTTACCATGTTTTGACTCTGTGGGGTTTAGTTTTCCGGGTCTCAGTTACTTTGTTTGTAAAAATGAAAGGGTTGGCTTGGGTGACCTCTTAAGGCCCTTCTAAGCATCTGTGATTTCTAAGAACAATAGCAACGACTCAACAGAAAATTTGGTTGTTACCATCAATTCTATGTACCCTAGAAAAGGCTTCGTTTTATCAGGGCTGGTTCTTCAGAGCTCATCTCTAAGCAACAGATAGTGGAGTACATTGATTTAGAGAGCAGATATTGGATCCAGAGTGCCTAGGCCAAGTCCTGCTTCTGTTCATTACAGCTGTGTGACTCTGGGCAAGTTGCATAACCTCTCTGTTTCCTCATCTGTCAAATGAATTTAATAACAGACCCTACTTCATAGGGCTGTGTGTGGGCAGTAAAGAATTTACACAAGGGCCGGCCCAGTGGCGCAGCGGTTAAGTGCGCATGTTCCGCTTCGGCAGCCTGGGGTTTGCTGCTTTGGATCCTGGGTGTGGACATGGCACCGCTTGGCCAGCCATGCTGTGGTAGGCATCCCACACATAAAGTAGAGGAAGATGGGCACAGATGTCAGCTCAGGGCCAGTCTTCCTCAGCAAAAAAAAAAAAAAAAAAAAAAGATACAAGAGCAAGAGCTCTAAACCTGAAGTTGGAGAATCTAAGTTTAAAGTTAGGACTGCCATTTGTAGGCTGAGTGACTTTTAGTGGATCATTCAAGATCACAGAGTCCCAGCTTCCTCGTCTGTAAGTTCGTGATAATAATAGCTACAACCAGAACTTCCAGTTTCAGCTCTTACAGTAAGAAAAAAGCTGAACAAACTGAACATCAGTGACTTTTCTGGGACCCATCGGAGAACTGAGGTCACAAGGCAAACTGCCACCCTGAAATCTGGAGAAAGACAGATGAATACAGAGAATCACAGCCAAGATCAGTGTACTTGGAAAAAGGAGACCACTGGAGCTATAAACTGGTAGGAACACCCTCATGGTAATATTGATGAATCATTGAAGGCTGAATGTGGACCGGCAGGAGAGTGAGACACTGCTAGGAGCTGCAGCGACCAAGGCGCCCTCACACTTTTATTGCCTTTACTTCCAGGAACTCCACCAGGTCCTTACAGTGAAAGCCAAGAAGGATCACCCTGTGGCTCCAGCAGTGGGAGGAGAATAGCAACCTTTTCGAAATACATCCAGAGTCCCAGACAAAGGCCTACCCTCCAAGCAGAAAGACTTCACCAGAACCTTATTTCACCTACAAAAAGGGCATTTAGCAACTCCACTCCCTCTAGCCTTCCTGTCTCACCTAAGGATGGAAAAAAAGAGCTAAGAAATGTTTGTGAAGATCACAACCTAGGGACACAGGCCCACTGAAAGACTGAGACTTAATCATAGGACTATGGAAGGCCCCCCCTTGCCCCACCCCTTACCAACACACCAGGAAGGCTCCAGGTTAACAACGGATTGCAGGTGAAAGAGTTGCAAGACTCAGACTGTTCAATGAGGAGCTCTCAGGGAAGCTCAAAGACAACTAAAGACACAAACACAAGGATACTAGATAATCTGAAGTCTCTGGCATCTGCAGCTACAGAAAACATTAGACACAGCCCAACTCCTAGCCAGACTGACACAAAACCTCCCAAGAAAGGCCTTTTACCTCATCTCCAATGCTTGATACATCATGTCTGGCTTTCAACTAAAAATAACTACAAGGCATGCTAAAAGGCAAGAAAAAGCACGATCTGAAGAGACAAAGAATCATCAGAACCAGAGTCAGATATGAAACAGATTTTGGAATTATCAGACAAGGAATTTAAAATAATTATAATTAATATGTTAAGGACTTTACCGGAAAAAGTTGACCACATGCAAAAACAAATGGGCAATGCAAGCAGAGAGATGGAAAGTCTAAGAAAGAATCAAAAATAAATGCTGGAAATCAAAAATACCTTTTTTAAAAAAAAGATTTTATTTTTCCTTTTTCTCCCAAAGCCCCCCAGTACATAGCTGTGTATTTTTAGTTGTGAGTCCTTCTCGTTGTGGCCTGTGGGATGCCGCCTCAGCATGGCCTGATGAGTGGTGTCATGTCCGTGCCCAGGATTTGAACTGGTGAAACCCTGAACTGCTGAAGCAAAGAGCGAGAACTTAACCACTCGGCCATGGGGCTGGCCCCTCAAAAATACCTTTGATGAGCTCATTGGTAGACTGGACTCAGCCGAAGAAAAAATTAGTGAGTTCAAAAAGAAAAAATAAACAAGTAGAAGTTCATCAGACTAAAGAGCTTCTGCAAGGCAAAAGAAACTAGAATCAAAACAAAGAGACAACCTACCAATTGGGAGAAAATATTTGCAAATCATGTATCTGACAAGGGGTTAACCTCCACCATATATAAGGAATTCACAAAACTGAACAATAATAAACAAACAACCCAATCAAAAAAAGGGAAGAGGATATGAACAGACATTTTTCCAAAGAAGATATACAGATGGCCAATAAACACGTGAGAAGATGTTCAACATCACTAATCATCAGGGAAATGCAAATCAAAACTACACTAAGATACCACCTTATGCCTGTTAAAACGGCTCTAATCACTAAGACTAAAAATAGCAAATGTTGGAGAGGGTGTGGAGAGAAGGGAACCCTCATACACTGCTGGTGGCAATGCAAACTGGTGCAGCTACTATAGAAAACAGTATGGAGATTCCTCAAAAAACTAAAAATAGACCTACCATATGACCCAGCTATCCCACTACTGAGTATCTACCCAAACAATTTGAAATCAACAACCCAAAGTAACATATATACCCGTGTGTTCATTGCAGCACTATTCACAATAGCCAAGACATGGAAGCAACCCAAGTGCCCATCAACTGATGACTGAATAAAGAAGATGTGGTATATATATATATGTATATATATATATACACAATGGAATACTACTCAGCCATAAAAAAGACAAATTCATCCCATTTGCAACAACATGGAAGGACCTGGAGGGGATTATGCTAGGCAAAATAGGCCAGACTGAGAAAGACAAACACCAGATGATTCCACTCATATGTGGAATATAAACAAACACATGGACAAAGAAAACAGTTCAGTGGTTTCCAGGGGAAGGAGGGGAGCACAGTGGATGAAGGGGAGCACTTACATGGTGAAAGACAAGAAATAATGTACAACTGAAATCTCACACTGATGTAAACTCATTATGAACTCAATTAAAATTTAAAAAAATAGTGAGTTCAAAGATATGTCAGTAAAACTTCTCAAATTGAGAGGCAAAGAGATAAAAACACAAAAAACACCAGAACTGAACATCCAAGAACCATGGGACAATTTCAAAAGGTATAACATGCACACACTTGGAGTACCAGAAGGAGAAGAAAGAGAGAACGAAGCAAAAGAAATATTTTAAGGAATAATGGATGAGAATTTTCCAAAATTAATGGCAGACACTAAATCATGGATCCAGGAATCTCCGCAAACGCCAAGCAAAATAAATACTGAAAGATCTACACCTAGGCATATCATATTCGCACTGCAAAAATCAAAGACAAAGAGAAAATCTGGAAAGAAGCCAGAGGAAAAGAACGCCTTACCTTTATAAATTATATAAAAATTATAATGGACTTCATATCACCAGCCTTGCAAGCAAGAAGAGGGTGAGGTGAAATATTTAAAGTGCTGAAATAAAAAGTCAATTAGAGTTGTTGGTTATGCAGGTATACATATTGTCAAAAGCCATGGAAATGCATTCTTAAATGAGCGCATTTTATTTTGTGTAAATTACAATGTCTCCATAAAGTTTTTTTTTTAAGTCTACCGAAGTCTAACATAAGCCAGTAACCAAGTGAAGGCCTGGGGATTTATACAAAAAGAGGGGGAGGGCAAGGCATAGCCCTTATCCCTCATGATTTAAAGACTAAAAGAGACAGTCATGGAGGAGGGAGGAATAATTAGTGCTGTGTGCTGAGCAGCCTAAGAGAAATATGAACAAGGGCCCAGGGGAACCAAGGGACAAGCACTCGGCACTTCCTGCAGAGGTTGGGGAAGGTCTCTAGAGGGAGTGACGTTTGAGCTAAGGCTTAGAGAATAAGTGGGGGCTAGCAAACGTTTCTCTGTTGTTTTAATACTGTTGTTCCCAGCTACCATTATATAACCCACACAGCACGGTGGCCTGAGAGTCACAGCTTTCCTCAGTAGCCAACCCACTCTCCCCCAAGAGACCTTCTGCTGTGGAGAGTTCTGAGATTTCCCTGCTAGTTCAGGTTGAGCAAAGACCAGGCTGAAGGTGCTTTGCAATTTATTACTTTGCATCCTCTAGAATTTGTTGTTTCTTTCTCTTTAAATTTGAGACAGTAAATGTCCAGAAAGTAGTCAAATTTCAGTTTATTATGTTTTACAATGATTTATATTTATTTTTCAAAAAGAACAAAATTATAGGCAGGACAATTTATGTATCAGAAAGATTCAGAAGACCATTTTCCACCTGGTTCATGTTTTGGGTCCAGGAGTGAAATTCGTCATATAGTTGTTGCCATTGCTGTTTGCTAAATGTCCGATGTGTGCTAGGACTAAAAAGTGGGAAATTAACCACACAGTTTTAGTTAATCTGTTTTAAAGCAATCTCCCTGTGAGATTGCTGTCTGTCTCCTCCCCTCTGCAGCCCTCCTTCCAATTCACCCCTCTCTGCTCAGGAGCTCAGCCTCCACAGTCCTTCCAGCCCAGCAGAATCCCGTCGATGAAACTGGCATGGCTTTAGCCTCAGACACCTCACCACAAGGGCTCCTTCTAAGTCCTTAAGGAGCAATAGCTTCAGGCCCCATAACATCTGGATCTACCCTGGGCCTGTGTCATGTGACATAAACATTCCATAATCTGGGAACCGCTGGAGGTCTTTACAGCCACGCTCCACAGCATCTCCTGTAACCCTGGGCTCTCCAGGACTGGTTCAACTGACCCCGTCTTATCAACGGGGAAATTAAGAGTGGTTTTTCAGGAACCGAGACCCCTCATCCGGTTCAGGCCAGTTAAGAACACCAACTCATCAACTGGGCCTGTGCAAATGCTCAACAAGTGAACTTTGTGACGTTAAGGAGCTAAAAACTCCACCCTCAGATCGTGGTAACACCGCCGTTTTGTGAACATGCATCCTATGAAGAGGCATGAAGCTTGATTACGCTTGCGCAGATCACCAATACCTGGCTTCTCCTTACTTCAGACCACCCTGCCCTTCATCCCATGGGTTGTACCCCAAGCCCTGGGTCAGGGAGACAGATCTGAGGGCACATGGCCCCATCTCCCTGCAGATTGATCTTTCAGAATAAAGCCGATTTCTTTCCACAAAAGCTGATGTGGTAATTAATTGGCTTTTTTATGTGCATTGGATAGGAGAACCCCATTTTGTGCCATAACACTCCCAGGCCTACACAGAGGGAGAGAGTTAGGAAGAGACAAACCCAATTCTTTCCCTTTCCCTGTAAGCCAACCTACTGATGAGCCCTACACTCATTAGCTTTGAACAAACCTTAATAATCTTTGAACACACAATTTTAAATGTTAAGCCTAATGAAACCGATAACACCGCTACTTTTCATTTTGTGTGTTAATGAGGACACATACAGGAACCACTACAAATAATGACTCCCATTAGAGGAAAACAAAATTAGCATTTATGGGTTCTAATTAAATTTTGGCTTCCAAATATGATGGTTTTGCTTTTCGCTAAAAATAGTAAACTTTTAAACCAGAGAAGGAAATAATAAAATGCCCAAATACTTGAAAGGAAATTGATGCAAGAGTGGCGCCATTTTATATTTCACAGCTTCTGCTTCTTCACGTGTAGCCACACTTCCAGGAGCCACAGGAAACCCAGATTCACCAGTGAGACAATAGAAGATAAAAATAAACAATGACTGTGGATGTGCTTTGAAAAAGGCACACATTTCTCTTAAATACCAGTCATTTATTATTGTTGTTGCTGCTGTTGTCATAATAATACTAGCCCTTGGGACTAGAAAGAGAGTCTGTATGGGCCACAGAATATTAAATGCATAAAGTTGAAAACATTTATCACCTTCAGTTCTGCCAGGGTCAGAAATAGCAGAAGTTGTTCAAAGCCTTTAAAAATCAAAACCAAAAATATCTCTGTGTGGAATGGATGGTTAAGAAAACAGGCATTTGGAGGAGTAAAATTTCACCTGGACCTTGTATAGCACACTCAGACGAAAATAAGCCTTTATTTTCCTCCAGAACACTCTGCAAAATGCCTACAACTGCTTGGTTACTACCAAGGGAAGATGTCTCCTTCTATTTTGGTGGCCCTGCAGCTTTCTCTCCCTAATTAGAGCCTCCATATTGTCTGGCCGTCTGCTTCTGGATTCTGCCCAAGTTGTGGTGAAGGAAGGGGTATTTTATGATCTCATCCTTTTAGTGGGAGGATAAATTCCACATTAGTCTGGTCAAGACAAAATGCCTTCAGGGAAGACACATGGACCCCTGTGGTGCTTCCTGTGTAACAGTGAAGATTCCCCCTGGCTGCAGAGCTTGTGGAGTTTCCTGTTTGACCATCTCAGAGCCAGTCAGCATGAAAACGCCGTATAAGAATGTCTGCTTTTGCTCTTTTGGGGCCTAGCTGTCATGGAAAGAAGTCCAGTCTATCCTACTCAAGAGAAAGGCCATGAACACAGGCTCTAGAGGAGAGAGGCCATGTGGAAAGGACCCAGACATATGTATGAAACCAGCTGACACCATGAGAAGAGAGAGGCCCATCGGTCTTTTGAGCTATTATGGATAAGGTGCTGGACATGTGACTGAGATGATCTTGGGCCCTCCAGCCCCAGATGGCTGCCCCAGTCAGTGTCGTGTAGAGCAGAGAAAATCTACCCCACCCAGATGTGCCTGAGTTTCTGACCTACAGATTGGTGAGCAATGATGGTTATTGTTGTAAGCAAGTGTAGGGGTGATTTCTTATACTGCTGATACGGAAATACTGTGATGATGATTATAATAATGGCCCCCAAAGAATCATGCTACCCTGTGTATATGCCCCCTTGCAATGTGATATTGCTGCATCTCCCATCAGAGGTAGGTGCCTGTGACTTCCTTTGATCAAAAGAATGTGGCAGGAGAAACTTTGTGCAAGTCCCAGAGCCTAGGCCACAACAGACTCTACAGCTTCAACTCTCACACTTTTGGAAGCTAGAGATCGCCATGCTGGAAAAGCTTAGTCTAAATTAGCGGAGGATGAGAGGCCACATGGAGGAAAGCCAAGGTTTGGTTTGAGGGGGTGGGGACAAAATTGTGCTCAGAGACTGAAACAGTCTTGGCCAATAGTTTATTTAACACAGGTTCACTGTGGGATTTATAATGGTTTCACAAGCCAATAGTACACAGGATAATGTCTCTTAATAAGCCAATAAAGACATAACATAACATACTCCAAACCAATGGTGGTCTAATTAAACTATTGTTCCAGGCAAGGGTAGATGAAAGGAATGAAGTCCAAATTTAGTTCAAGGTGTACCTTTTGACAGAGGAGGCACTCAGGAGAGACAGCTTAACCAACCAAGAGCTGACATCCAGCTGCCAGTGCAAAACAAAAGTGAAAAGTCCCTTGTTGCCAGAGCTTGTTGCTAGGGAAGGATGGCAGTGGTGTTGGTGGGCAGGCGCTGATCTCCTTCACAGGGTACTGCACAGTTTATCACCACCACCCATAAAGGAGTCATCCTTATTACAGTAGGAGCTAATGCCCTAAATCTTCAGAGAGCTTATTTGGGTCAGCAAGGTGTTGCCTTGCCTAGACTGAAACTCTCGAATAGTCCTCACAAACTCTGGGTATGTATAGTCTAAAGGTCCCCATGCCATAGTTGCCTCTCCCCATGTTCTTACTGATAAGCCTCCAGGAGTATCATCAACTGAGCTGAGTGTTTATCAGTGACAACAGCAGATGAGATGGTGACATCCTGACACAATTTACTTCATTCTTATATCAAAACAAGATTATTTTCATCTTTGTCACAAACAAGTGGATTAAACCAATTTCACTTAAGTCACAAACAAGTGGATATGAAATAATATTAAAGCAATACACACGCTAACTAACAGCCAACACCATCAGCCAGAAATGTGAGTGAGGTCATCTCGAACCCTCTCACAGCAATTGAGTGTGAACACATGAGTAATCCCGGGCAAGACCACGAAGCTTGCCAACCCATGGAATCATGAGAAATAACTGTTGCTGTTTTAAGCCACTAAATTTTGGGGTGGCGTTCTATGTAGCAAAGGATAATGGAAAAAAATACTCACCCACCTGGCTCCTGGCTGGTTCATCTGGCCTTGCTCCCCCGGGCTCCCCACCCCAAGGATAAGTCCAAGTACACACTGTAGCCCGACAGTACAGACAACCTTCTGGCTCCGTTTGACTGCTGGAAGGATAGAGCAATGGTCAGGTGCACAGGCTCTAGAATTACACTGCCTGGAGTGAATTAGAGCTCTGCCATCCATTGACAAGATGAGCAACCTAAGGCACATTATCCTGTTCATTAAATAGAGATAATAATAGAAAGTACCTCACATAGTTGTGAGCATTCAATGAGGTAATCTACATAATATGCTCAGTAAATGTTAGACAGCCTTATTTTTCAAAGGCATGAGTTAGGTTTTTATGGAAAGTCTTTACAAGTTTTTAAATAAAGTCATATCCTTTAAAAATCTTTTTATAAAATAAAACTGAGAATGAAAAGCCCACATTTCCATAGTCCTCCAAACATTCTTGAGGGAGTTGTCATGGTAGTACTGGAAGGATTGCAGAGGAAATGGTATAGGGCATTTTTTACGGGATGGATATGTAGGAGGGCATACTTCTAAGTGATAATTTAAAATATTTTTGGACAAAGCTTTAAGCTCTGCTTTAAAAAAGAAAATTGTTACTTTCAATTACTTCTTACACCAGGATTTTTAAAACTTCAGACTTCTTCTCCAAATCAAGATAGGCATGTAAAACACTCATTTTATTCTGATGCTGCACAACAGAAATATTGATAAACTAGAGAAAATACAGGAAAACATCACCAGTGTTAAGTTCCGTAGACTAGAGTGAGAAGTTCCACTGAAGTGACATGGCAGTAGAAGCACAGAAAGAGAACTAAGCAGCTCTAGCTTAGAAAGCAATCATTGAAGATTAAAAGTTTGATGAAAAGATACTACATCTATGTGTCACGAGTTTGTAGACTGGGAATAATGGAAAGAATAAAGGTAAATGGTCCAATTTGTTGGACTATAATGTAAATAATTTATTTTAATTGGATTATAGGTTTTCACCTTGAGTATTGCTTCATACAATTGAGATATCAACAAAATTGTCAAGATGGTACATTCAGAATGAAGCGTCTTCTTTAATAAGAACAAATAAGATAAGAATTTTCTAGAGTCAGAGGCCACGCCACAACTCTGGAATAGTTTTAGTAATCAGCACAGAAAATATGAAGAAAAAATGTATACTCTTCAGTTGTCTTAGTTTAGGCTGCTGGAACAAAATACCATAGACTGGGCAGCTTAAACAACAGAAATGTCTTTTTCACAGTTCTCTGAGGCTGAGAAGTCCAAGGTTAAGGTGTCATCTGATTCAGTTCCTGGTGACAGCCCTCTGCCTGTTATGTTCTCACAGGTGGGGAGAGAGAGAGTAAGCAAGTCTGCTCCTTATAAGCATCTTCTTATAAGGGCACTAATGCCCCGTAATGGCTCCACCCTCATGACCTAATTATCTCCCAAAGGCCCCGTCTCCAAACACCATCACATTGGGGATTAGGGTTTCAACGTGAGAATTTGGGGGAACACAAACATTTAGTCCCTAGCATTAGTTAAAAGGTTACTATGGCAAGTTGCATTTACCCAAAAGGCCAGAATAATATTTTCTGTCTCACATGTGTTTCTAACACCTTGCCATTCTCCTACAAATAGATGGAATTTGTTTCTCTTCCCCCTTTAACCTGGGCAGGTCTTTGTGACTGCTTCAAATAATAGACCTGTAGTTTTCATCCAGTGGTATTTTGTCCCCTAGGGAATATAGGACAGTGTCTGGAGACATTTTTGGTTGTCACAGTCGGTGGGAAGGGTGCTACTGCTGCTAAACATCCTACAGTGCATGGAACAGCCCCACAACAAAGAATTATGTGGCCAAAAATGTCAATAGAGTGGAGTTCGAGCAACTCTAATAGAGTATGGTGGAAGCAATGCTTTATGACTGTCTAGGCTAGGTCATGAAGGACAATATAACTTCTGCCTAACACTCTTTCTGAGGGGTTGGTCTCCTTTGGAACCCAGCCATCAAGCAATGAAAATCCCAAGCCACACAGAGTGACCTACATGGAGAAGAACCAAAGCCCTGGCACTCAGCCCTGGCTGAGGTCCCAAACAACAACCAGCACCAACTTAGCCAGTCGCGTGAGTGCGCCATCTTGGAATCAGATCCTCCAGCCCTCAGTCAAGACACCCTAGCTGATGCTGTGTAGAGCAGGGATGGGCCATTCACTCTGAGCCCTGTTCAAATTGTAGGTTCATGAGATGAACAAATGACTTGTTTTTTAATTCACTAATTTTGGATGTGGTTGGTTACAAAGCAATAGAAAACCGTTATCTTATTTATCCATCCATCAATCCATCCATCATATATTCAACCATCCATCCATCTATCCATTCAATATCATGAGTTGCAGAGGTTAATGCCTTTATAAATAGTATTATGTGCTTGATAAAACATTTCTGTAGTTTATTCTCAAATTCTTTATTACCTCGTAAAGAGAGTAGGGTGGGGAATCTTTGGGTGGCCATGGGCTCTTCCAGGAGACCCTTCCTTTAGTTACAGTGCATTAGTGGTCACCTACAGAATTATCAGTGAAACTGACCTGAAGAACTTCTACAGTTCTTAAGCCAGTAAAAATAACACAGTAAACATAAATTTGAATTCTAAGATTATACAGCAAGAACATAAAAGAGCATAATTATTGATCCTTTCATAAAACTTTTCAAATAGATGTAAGGTTCAGATGCATTCAGCAGGGTAAGAATGTTATTTTTAAAGAATCAATACACATATTATATAGCTATAATGCTTCATAGAAAAAATTTTTCAGTAGAAAATTGACCCGGGGCAAAAGACTGGAAGAAATTTAGATAATGGCTTTTATTTCTACTTGGATTCTATATTAGAACATAAAAATTTATAGCAAGAAATTTTCATCAGGCCATTAACATACTAAATAAAATAATGATGGTAACTGAAACGTTTTTAACATTAGTTAGTATGTTAGAATCTATTAGGATGTTTCTAGTCAACATCCTCACCCTGTGTGGTACTGTGATTTAAATTTATATTAGTTTTTGAGGTTATTACTTTTTTCATTAACAGAGTTTTACATGGTTAATATTTTAGAATCATAATACCATCTTTTCTTCACCTTAGTCTTCTAAAAACATGTGTTCTTATTTTTTCTGTAGATGCTTTGTGAAATGAAATTGGATGGATGGATGACAGATTGGCAGTAGATAGGGAGGTACGTAGATGATAGGTAGATAGATAGATAGATAGATAGACAGACAGACAGATAGATAGATAGATAGATAGATAACCTTCTCTGGTAGCAAAATTAATCCAACTAAGATTTTAAATCATCCAAATTTTCTGGGTAAAATTTGTCACTGAGAATCTGATAATAGGACCCCAATCTTTGCCTGAAAAGAAGTGCCTTTTTCTCTTCCCTCACACTTCCTACTCCATTCAAATATCCTCACTTATCTGCACTTACCAGCCTCAGATCAACCTAGACAGGGGATTGCCCCCTGACTATATAGGAACTTTTATAAGCATAATCCATTGCCTTGTTAAAGTTCTGTCTCTGAATCTTGTCCCGTACCATACTGATAATTCTCCTGGGGTCTCTTCTTCTTGGTGTGTGACCATCTCCCTTCTTCCTGCAGATCACATAGTTCCTACCTGTTGTTTGATGCTGGCCCTCCCAGTGTTTATAATCTATGATGTGTGTTTTCCTGTTTTTCTGACTGGTCATGGGAAAGTCTTCGACAGCTACCTAAACACACATTTCTGACCCCTTGTCCAGCCTGTCAACATCCTCTCCCTTCCCACACACAATGGCTCCATAACCATGTTTCTTCTGCTTTCTCTGCTCATTACCAGCCACAAAGTCTTAAACTTTGTAGTGACCACGCAAGAAGCCACAGTGCTTCTTGGAACCAGGAGAATGTGTAATAATCTTTCAGAAAGAGTAATAGAGATTAATTTGGAATTGGCTTAATTGGTGTGTTTAAGTCATTTTAGAATAATGTTCAAACAATCTGTGGTGAAGGATCAGTTTCTTTTTTATTTCCGATCTCTGTAGAGGAATATGTGGCCCTATTGTGCACAAGTAGTTGGCACCTCTCACTGCACGCCCAAGAGACTGACCATGTTGAGTTCAACACCACCTAAACTTGTCTAGACCTTGTTCAACAACACAAGTCCACTGATCACGTGCTTGGATGTCCCAGCAATATTTAATTGCTATAAAAGTTTCTAAACACTTAATCTCAGCTCTGTACTTTGTGGACCATTAATCAATAGTTCACAGGCTGGCATCAGTTGCAGACCACATTGTGGGTATGTAGCACTGATCTTCAAAATTCACTTAGCCTTAATGCCTCCCTCCTTAGCGCATCACTTAACGAGGATATTAAATGTAGAAGATTTAGAGTCTCCTCAGTAGAACATTTGATTTGTGTACTTTTCATATTCTAAAGAGTCATTTTAAGAGTGAAAAGAGTAAGGATTTGACGTCAGTGCACAGATTCCAATCCTATCTCCACAACTTACTAGACACGTGGCTTTGGGTAGGTTATTTACCTTTCTGAGCCTCAGTGTTTCTCATTTAGAATATGGGGAAAACACATTACAAAGATTGTGCGAGGATTAGGATGATAACGCTGTGAAACATTGAGCACAGTGCCTGCAATGTAGCAGTGAGCGATAAATTGTTGTTCCCATTATTGTTAAATTGTCAAAACTGCCTTGCAATTAGGATTATCTCCCAATTCTTATCATGATTTCATTTTCTTCAAGTAAGACGTTCTTAAAACTATCTTTTCCTCTCTAATTAAAAAAAAGAGTTATTTAACGACTCTAACCGATGTCTTCCAACTGCAATGAACGAGGGCTTATCTTAGTAATGAGTATTAACTCAGCAACTAAATATTAAAATTTCTTATTTCCAGTACAAAATGGCCTGAAAGAATTCATGAAATCCAAACAAATCTGATTTAAATCTAGAACAAATAATTGTGTTGAGAGCATCAGTGCCGACCTGGGTCAGCCACGGCTCAATGAAAACGACTGGGAAGAACCAGAGGCCTCCACTCTTCATTCCCAGCCACAGAGACGTGTAACTGGAATCAGCCCCTCCGATCAAGCACACATTTTGCTGCTAGATGGCTTTCTGCTTTAAGAGCCTTTGTCCCAATATCTGTCTGAATTTGCATCCTTTTACTTGACTGTAAGAAATAAAATAGCCTGAAAAACAACGACAGTCCAGGTTGGTTTGGTATGGATAGTTTAGCCAAACTACTGAAAACTGAAATCACGTGCTTTAAGGCAAACTGCCTCAAATCAGTTCTCTGTATATTTTAGCCAACTTGTTTGACTTGTCAAAAGTCTGGAGATGTGGCCTGTATACACAGGTATTTGTTGGGACAGGCAATCACCATAGGCTCTGAGTGTCCTTGTAGGTTCTTGCTGCTTCTGTCAAGGATGCAGGGCCCTGACAGTTCTTTACTTGGTCCATTTCTCAGATGTGTGTTTGTAGCAAACAACCTTGAGCGATGAGGTAATATCTCTCCCCAGAGAAAGAGAGGGCTTGCTTCCTTCTCATTATATAAGCAGTGGAGTCCTCAAGCTCAGTGTTCCTCAGTGTGAGACAACCCACTACATGCATAGCATCCACCGGGACCCTTCTGTGTCACCTCAGTGGGACTTAGGGGAAGGGAAAACCAATGCAATATCATGCTCATACTGGCTGTGCTGTAATTAACAAAGCCTTGTGTCTCTGATTCAAGATTGTTGTGTCTTCTGCCGGCATCTATGAAACAGTAATAGGCTAACTTGTAAGAAGTATAAAATCTGGTGGACTTCTGCAACAGTTGACAGGCAGTTAATCTGATGTAATAAAAGAAAAAAAATTCCAGTGGTCTATATTCTAATGAATCTTTATGGACACATATCATGAGTGTTTTTATTAGGTATTTATGAATAAGATATAGATCAATGAAAGAAAGACTATTAAACTATTTGTAGGAAAATAAGAACATTAACAGCATCCTGAATTTGCTGACTGCTAAACTGTTATGAATAAATTGATTAAATTAGAAAAACCCAAGTTAGAACCTTTTAAACTGTAGTACATCCAAATATTAAAGAACTCGGCAGCTGGCTGGGGCTTTTAAAAACTACGCTTTGTTGGGAGATTTTAATTTAGAACCATATAAATATTTTACACAAATATAAAACAAAGTGAAGTTTTTAAAAAGGAATTTCTAAAAACTCCAAAGTGAAATGAAACAAATAGAACTATCTTTTGAGATGTGAAATGATCATATGGGAAGGAATTCTCTCAAGCAAATTTAAGATGCAGTAATTTCTGTAACTCGAGTGGGGTATGCCCTAAGGACAAAAACAACTTTTAAATGTAAACTGTTTTCACTGTTCATGCGGCTGCTGCTGTTTGTATTATTATGCTGAAACCACTGTGTGTGCATTACAGGACAGAGACAGTCAATGAGTTTTAATGTTGAAGCCACTGCGAACATTGTGTACACACACATACACACACACACATTTCCTTGTTCTGACAATAAAAGGGCTTAGAATAAATGACCAAAACAGTAGAAATGTACACCCTGTTACCCACATGATAGCTTCCCAAAAATATTTCCCACTTAAAAGAACTAGGGTTCCTTGGTGTAAGTTCAGCTTCCACTTTTCAGGCACGTATTATCTAAACTGATCCGAGAATACGTTATTGTAGCAGAAAGTAAAGAGTATCAAAAAACACTACTTCCAATCTGAAGGATTCTTTAAGTCAGTTTAAAGAGGCTCCCTACTGGTGAGGTTGAGTGAATTTGAGCATCATTAGGGAAAATAACAACAGTGGATAGGACCACATCAAATATGTTTAAGTCCATGAGTTCATAATGAAACTTAAACTAAACTAAACAAAAATGAAATATCAAGAAATAAACAAGATAAAATCCTCAAGGGTTACATCTGGAAAATACTTAATATGCCAACTCATTATTTTGAAAACAGGCAATTTAAGCAAAATAATCCAGTGGTTTATCCTGCCTTTCCTATACGGACTGTATCTCAGTCAGAGTAACCATATATTAGATGAGGATGGATTTCTTCTTATACAAATATTATAGTTAATAAGTGAAGAAAGAATAATAGTATAATGAAGTCACTATTTTGCATCCCTTCATAAGAAAATGTATCTAGGCAATGATCACTAATGACAGCTAATATCACACACATTAGATGCTTCTGACAGAAGGACAAAGTACCTGTACAAACCTATATAAAGTTGTCCTGCCAAAAAAAATAAATAAACCTAAAATTAGTCAAACCATTTGATAAAACTATCCATTTACAAGAAATACAAGAAACAAACAACAAAAAGAACAATAACAACAAAGTGTAAAATTTCAGACCCTTCACAGATTTTTACAGTAGTAAACTAAAATATTGGCCAGCCATAAAGCAATAAATACAGTAGGGGAGGTAGAGTATGTTGAAACATCAAAACTAGTTCCATCTATCACTTATTTCTCAATTGAAAAATACGTGCTTCTGATATGTGGAAGGGAATTTTCTAGATCCAAGCCTCTGCATTAGCAGGCAGTGGCAGGAATCACTCCATGCCACCAGCTTCTTTGACTTGCTGCTGTTGTCAAGAACACGTGGAAGGGAGGAGCTGTGTGGCCAAAGCAGTCAGTCAAAGCCTGTTGTGTCGAAGCTTCTGAAGTACAGCAAACTTCTTGGAAAACAGCTTTTAAAAAAAATCTACACCTAAGTTTTCTCTGTAGCACCCGAGGCTGCAAGAGGGTTTTCCTTGGCTAAGATTTTTAGCATAAGACTCTGATAACAATGACAAATCGGGATCATGTAAGCAACATTTCATATCTTACAAAACAAAAAGCAACAACGATTTTATTTAAATTTTCATATAATAAGATTAAAGACATTGCAAACGTTAACATAGCTGTTAAGCAACAGACTATTCATTTTGAGCGGCCCAAAATTCTGTCAGTGTTTTTGACCAATGTGAAATAAATTTTTCACAAAAAACCTATGAACTTGTTTCAGGATGAGAACAACCACAAAAGTAGAATTGCAGCTACCTACTACTTTAAAAAGCCATAATGTACGACCATCCACACTGTCAAAACAAATAAGGGATGATTATTTGAATCAAAAAAAAAATCTTTGATTTAAAAAAGCGTTACTTTAAATCAGTGTTTCTCAGCTGGGGGCAATTTGCTCCCCAGAGGACAATTAGCAAAATCTGGAGACATTTTTCGTTGTCACAGCTTGGGAGGGGAGTGCTACTGGCATCTAGCGGGTAGAGGCCACGGCTGCTACCGTACACCCCACCGTGCACAGGGCGGCTCCCACAACAAAGAATTAACTGGCTCAAAATGTCAGTTGCGCCAAGATTGAGAAACTCTGCTTAAATGGAAATTCTTCCTTTGTGTATTTAAGAATTTGAAATTAGTGTGTTCAACAAACACTAATCAAACAATCAAAACTTAGTTAATTGAAACACCTATTTTTTCATTCCATCTTTCTTTTAAATTTCATTTAATGTGGATAGTTTCCCCCAACCCTTGTTGAAAATTATCGCCAGGTCCCTGACTTTTCTGTTCTTCACTCTTAGGTCCTATGATCACTGTAATAGACAAACACACACTGGATGCATAATTAGAATGTTCGGTCCAGAAGGTAAATCAAAACTCTGAATTTGATTTAATATCAGATCTTCTCTCTTCTCCCAGCTTAATCCTGATTCAGAATGGAAGCCTGGTGTGGGGGTGAGGGTGGGGGCTTGGCTGGCATCTCTGTTTCTCTGTTCCCTTACTACCTGAGTTTGACCCCTGCAAGGCTGGCATGTTGGAAGAGAAGAAGGGAAAAAGCAGGAAAAGTCTTACTTGAACTATTGCCATCATCAGCTGGTGTCTCACACCCTGGGCCTGGCAGAAGTTTCAAGAAGACTTTCTGTCTCCTGGTGCTTTCATGGGCTCTTCAGAGGTTCCTACTGAGCCCTTTATTGTATAATAATTTGCCTGGCCTTTGTCCCATGTTTGTGGCAGAGAGTTTCTAAAACCCCTTGGCATTTCCTGAGTGATGGGAGTATCTTTGTTATGATCATGAGGTGAGTAGCGGAAGGTGACCAGCTCTAGGATGAGGGCCGGTCACCAGAAAGACCAACTGTGTGATTAGACGGTTGAGACTTTGGGCCAGCCAGGCCTCCAGGGAGGGGAGGGAAGCTGGAGATTAAATTCAATCACATGGCCAATGATTTAATCAATCATGCCTATGTAATGAGACCCTGGAAGAAACTCTGGACCCAGAGGCTCAGAGGAGCTTCCTGGTTGGTGAATACATCGATGTGCCAGGAGAGTGACATACTCTGACTCAACAAGGATAGGGCACGGAAGCTCTGCATTCTCTCTCAGACGTTGCCCACCCTATGTAGACCCTTTATAACAAAACTAATCATAAGTACAGCACTTTCCTGAGTTCTGTGAGCATAATAGCAAATAATCAACTAAGGAGGTCGTGAGAACACCCAAATTCATAGCCAGTCAGTCAAAAGTACAGGTGGCCTGGGGACTTCCAAAGTACAGGTGGGTCTGAAGTAAGGGCAGTCTTGTTGGGGACCATGTGTTTAAACCTGTAGAGTCTGACACTAACTTCAGGTAGTTGGTAACAGAATGGTAAAGCAATACACACCAGTTGGGTTTTTACCACAATATCCTTCAAAAGTACTTCCCTGTTCCTTTGACAAATTGTAGGTATATCTCTATGAAAGATGAGTCTTGAGCACTGCTTCTTCGGCTTCTAGGCATTCACCTTTAGCTTCTGCTGCTGGGTGCATCCACCATTCAGGGCAGCCTTGGTGGTTAGGACCAAAGACCACCCCACACTGACTCTCTTGGTTGCTGCCCACATCCGATCCATAGGAAGCACCCACACTTCCCTTGCCCCAACAAACATCCAACAAGGCAACACTTTTTTCTGCCCCCACCAAAGTAAGAGGTAGTTCTTCCCTTGACCTCTACATTTCCTGAGCAGATGTAGACCCTAGTCTATTATGCCCGCAACTGCCAGGTCACAAGTTAAGGTCTCTGCATGAGAAACTTCATCAGGTCTCTGTAGAAACTTCATTAGACCTGATGTAGGATATAGAAACTACTCTCAAACCTCCTGCAAGAGAGAAGTACAGGCTCATAAGATAATGACAACTCTGTACAAAGATATTTTTCACAAAATCCCTTTTTCCATTCTCTGGAGGTTTCTACAACCTTAGGGTGGGTGAGAGAATTAGAATAGATCCTAAGCTCTTTCCTCTGAAAACCTATAGTGATTTGGTCCCTCACTTTGAAATTTCACATTTATTATTTCTTGGTGCCAAGTCACTTGAAATTTTAACATCTGTTACATATTTAATTGAAGATTACAAACAAAGCTGAAAAAGTAGAAGACAGAAATGTAAAACATAGATTGTGGGAAACTGACAGCCAATTCTCAACTAGGAAAAAACAATCCTGAGTTAATCAGTCAATAACATTAAACTTAGAAAAAGTTGTTTACATGGAACTTCTCTAGGAACCTATATGTTGCTTGATCTGTTCAAAATGTTTAAAAATGTAGCATGTATTCACAAGGTTAAAATGTCCATACCTCCTAAAGCAATTTACAGATTCAGTGCAATCCCTATCAAAGTCTCAACAACATTTTTCACATAAGTAGAACAAAGAATCCTAAAATTTATATGGAACAACAAAAGTCCCCAAATAACCAAAGCAATCCTGAGAAAAACAAAAAAAAAAACCAGGCTGGAGATTTCACACTCCCTGATTTCAAAATATACTACAAAGCTACAGTAATCAAAACAGCATGGTACTGGCACAAAAACAGACACACAGATCAATGGAACAAAATCAAGAGCCCAGAAATAAACCCACACATCTATGGACAGCTGATTTTCAACAAGGGAGCCAAGAACATACAATGGGGAAAGGAAAGCCTCTTCAATAACTGGTGTTGGGAAAACTAGACAGCCACATGCAAAATGAAAGTAGACCATTATCTTACACCATACACAAAAATGAACTCAAAATGGATTAAAGATTTGAAAGCAAGATCTGAAAACATAAAACTCCTAGAAGAAAACATAGGCAGCATGCTCTTTGACATAGGCCTTAGCAGTATCTTTTTGAATATCATGTCTCCTCAAGCAGGGGAAACAAAAGAAAAAATAAACAAATGGTACTACATCAAACTCAAAAGCTTCTGCGTAGTAAAGGAAACCATCAACAAAATGAAAAGACAACCTACCAATTGGGACAAAATATTTGCAAATCATATGTCCAATAAGGTGTTAATATCCAAAATATATAAAGAACTCATACGACTCAACAAACAAACAAAAGACCAAACAATTCCATTAAAAAATGGGCAGATGATATGAACAGGCATTTTTCCAAAGAAGATATACAGTGGTCAACAAGCACAGGAAAAGATGTTCAGCATCACTAGTTATCAGGGAAATGCAAATCAAAACTGCAGTGAGACATCACCTCACACTCATCAGAATGGCTATAATTAACAAGACAAGAAATAACAAATGTTGGAGAAATGTGGAGAGAAGAGAAGCCTTGTACACTGCTGTTGAGAATGTAAATTGGTACAGTAACTATGGAAAACAGTATGGAGAGTGCTCAAAAATTAATAGAAATACCATATGATCCAGCTTTTCCACTTCTGGGTATTCATATTATCCAAAGAACATGCAAACACTAATTCCAAAAGATATATTCCCCACCATGTTCATTGCAGTGTTATTCACAATGATCAAGGCTTGGAAACAACCTAAGTGCCCATCAATGAATGAGTGGATAAAGAAGATGTGGTATACATACACCATGGAGTACTACTCAACCATAAAAAAAGATGAAGTCTTGTCATTACAACAACATGGATGGACCTCGAGGGTATTATGCTAAGCAAAATAAGTCAGACAGAGAAAGCCAAATACCATACGATTTCACTCATATGTGGAAGATAAAAAACAACAACAACAACAGCAAAACACATAGACACAGAGAATAGATCCATGGTTACCAAAGGGGAAGGGGGAGGGAGAAATGGGTAAGAGGGCACATGTGTGTGGTGACAGATGGCAATTAGACTTTGGGTGGTGAACACAATGTAGTCTTAACAGAAATCAAAATATAATGATGTACACCTGAAATTCGTGTAATGTTGTAAACCAATGTTAGCTCAATAAAAAAATTAATAAATAAAAATGATTTTTAAAAAATATACATCCTAGGAAAAAAATACAATCTTTAAAAAAACATGGGGCTGGCCCCGTGGCCGAGTGGTTAAGTTCGCGCGCTCTGCTGCAGGCGGCCCAGTGTTTCGTTGGTTCGAATCCTGGGCGTGGACATGGCACTACTCATCAAACCACGCTGAGGCAGCGTCCCACATGCCACAACTAGAAGGACCCACAACGAAGAATATACAACTATGTACTGGGGGGCTTTGGGGAGAAAAAGGAAAAAAATAAAATCTTTAAAAATATATATATACATCCTATTTAGTCATTTCGAAGTGAATCCTGCTTTGGTGATGTGTCTGTAAAGGTTGGAGAAGGCAAGGTAGAAAATGAGTTCTTGAAGTTCACAGAAGGACTGAAAGGTTTCACAAAAGCTACTCAGCTCACAACTGTGAAATGTCACTCATGCCAGTAGGGTCTTGTCTTGTGGGTATTTGTAACATTGTCTTCTCTCCCCTATTAGAGAGGTACATAAGGTTAAGTACTAGTTTCTCTGCCACCTACTAGCTTAGGCAAGATATTTAACCTCTCTGGTTTTAACTTTCTCATATGTGATATGATAAAAACAAAGTGAAACAAAAATCTTACTCAATGAAACAATTCACGTTAAAAATGATGATTGAACACTTTTTATCTCCTTTCTGAAACTTTTCTAAAATGTAAGTAAATAGGTAAATAAATAAAAGACAGAAGCCCTGAGTGACATAGAGAATAGTTGGAGAGACAACAGTTAGACAACAGATGTCCACAAAATTATGGAAACTAGGTAGTGTAGGGGATTGGAATTGGCCGCCCCAAGAGATGCCTCTTTGGCATGAGGATTATTTTGGGTTGGTTACTTTTAAAAACTGCAGACATGAGAGAAATTCTGAAAAGTAGAAATTACCCTTTGTTAAGAGACATTTACATTTATAAAGGAAATCTCCATCTGTGAACGTGTCTCCCTCTCTGTACCAGGAAGAAGGGGGATGATCTTGTCTCTAGAAACTCTTATCAATGCAGAAGGCTAGGACTTAAATCTGTATAATATCCCTACTCTTGTTTACTGTGCTTTTCTGGTAATCTCCCATAACTGACTCCCCCTATCCCCAACATCCTCTTTTGCCTTTAGCTGAGGATGGTATTTAAGATGAGAACCTCTGCCAATTTGGCAAGTTGTTCAGTTTGCCTGAGTCTCTCCCATGTATACATGTTATAAAACTGTGTTTGATTTTCTCCTGTCATTCTGTCTCATGTGAATTTAATTCATTGTCCAGCCAGAAGGACCAAGAGTGGGTAGAGGAAATGTCTTCCTCTCCTACAGTTTGGCAACTTGGATGGGATAAAGTTTCACTGGCTGGACACTGCTCCCTCCTGGACTGCTGCGGCCTGAAGATCCTGGACCCCTGACAAGAGCTGGCAGGAGGTAAGAGTTCTTACCCTGATCTCTGCCTGCAGAGTCCACAGGAAGTGAGAGTGGTGAGGTGTTTTGCTCTTCTAAATTTAGATTAGCCGGAGAAAATTTTGGTGAGGCTAGCTTCTTGGACTCAGCAACTCTAGGATTTGGTTGAGTACTCATTGGTTGTAGATCCTTTTCCTCCCAAGGATAGTATTTTTCCTTGTCTCTGTCTTTTTTTGTCATTTGTCATAAGACACAGGCATTTCTATGAGCCTGTTGTCTGGGAATACGTGTATAGGTGGAAATTGTTGCTAAGGGCATCTTGGAAGCCAAAAAGGCCACAAATTGGGTGGGCACAGGTCAAGCAGTTAAAAGCCACTAGGGCACTCACCACCTCAATAAGTCTCCCGTGAAAAGATGAATTGGTCATGGAATGGGGTAGATGACACAGGTCCCCTGCCAACTTCAAGAAAATGTCTGTGCAACAACGAGGTACTCTGTAAAGCACGCATCACCCCCAACCCCGCAGCACCTCCCTCCTAGCTATTATTCTGGCTCCAAGAAACCCAAGGCTTAGCTAATGCTGTTAATGTGAGTATTAGACGAGGTTTTATCTTTTGTCTTGTTCTATCTCTTGAGAGCTTGGCTTTGTGAACTCTCTGGTCTCTGCCATCCAGAGGATGCATGTACTGGCATGCATCTTGGTGGCCAGTCAAGTAGACTGGGGTTCCGGGACACACTCTCTTTGTCTGGCTGTGTCAGCTCTCAGGGGAGTTTGTCATAAGGGGTCCCAATGGCTTTCATAAGGGGTCTTTGTTGTCTCAACCTTCATTGCTTGCTGTGCAATGAAGGCTCTTACTTTCTTAGACTACTTTTGGGAGTAAAATTTCTGGATCTCTTTTGGGGACACCTCTTGTGTCCATGATTAAAACTTACTGGTATTGTCACTACCTACAAGCATAGGTTTTTACCCACCACACAAAAGGGCCAAATAAAAACTGGAACACCAGGCTTACGGCAAGGAAAGTGTTTTTATTTTGGATGACATCAGCTGGGAGATGAGAGTGAGCCCTCAAATTTGTCTTGTTTCATCTTGTCTCCTTGAAAGAGAGGAGGTGAGGGGTTTTAAAGGTTTGTGAGGAATGTGGCTGCTTGTAGAGAGGTGGGGAGTCAGTGGCCTTGCTGGTTGGAGCCTTCCTACCAGCCTATGTTCTTTCGGCCTTGGGGCACTGCTTGCAGGGATGGGGAGGAGATGATAAGGAATCCAGGTGGTTGTCCTTGGCTGTCTCTGTCTCCATGGAGGATAGTGGATTCTGGAGCCAGGGAGCTGGGGAGTGAGCAGGGAAAGAGTACTTTGGTTTTAACCCTATATATGCTGGATTTAATGTAGGGGAACTGATTTCAGGGTTGGCATCAGTATGAGTTACTGTTAAGATCCTACTTGTCAACGTGGCCAGATGATAGATCATTTAAATTGGGAAGACTTCTAAATTGGGGGAAAAAAGTTTGTGATAGCTCTCATCATCATTTTTAGTGGTACCTATGCAAAGCCCAAATTAGAAAGGAAATACAAAAATAAATAAATAAAATAATGAACTAGCCTTAAGACCCTACTCGGGCTGCAATGGAATTGAGAAAATATAAAAGTGTAAGAAGTGTAAGTGTTGATAAGATGCTCGAGCTGATTTTTTATACAGAGGGTATATCAACTTTGCCTGAGTATGTTTTAAAATTTCTAGCTGGGAATACTTCCCCTATCCAATATTATAAGACCAAGACTTATTGATGAAGTCCTAATGAAAGTTATGATTAGATGTATAAGAGTTGATGGAATTCAGATGAAATTTATAGAAAATTGATATACTTACAGGCTTTATGTAAAGTGACTGTATCTCTTTTTGTCTGCTTGTATTATAGATTGTATTCTGTGGATAGACATGGTCTCACTGGGGAATATTTCCCCTGCCTGATTGTAAGACTTTTAAAGATGTGATACATTGTCCTGAAAGTTTTAGATTATACAAATCTTTGATCCACCTCTTAAGTTAAAAATTTTCCTGATATAAATGAGCAATTGGAAGGGAGCAGCGGTAGGGGTGAGTCAGTCTCTCTTTTTGTCATTCAGGCTGTAATGCAGTCCTGCGGGGAATTGGAAGCAATTGTCTTTGTCTTGCAAATCTCTGCAAGGCTGGAGATATGGTTCTGGAAGTCAGTTCAAAGTTCACATGTCTTTTGCCAACACCAAAGCCTCCCCTGTCCCTCCCCAAATGCTCCTAGATATTGAGAAAAACACTGAGACATTAGAAACAGATGGACAATTATGCCCCAGAAACTCCATTTTAAAGAAAACTTGACTGATTTCTCTGCCTTTATGATGTAAATTTTCTGCTCCCATCTTCTCCAGGACCTGAGGGCCATTCTTGGAAATGCAAATGTTTCTCAGAAACTAGTGTGTTTTGTATTGCACCTGATTCATAGCAAAAATTTAGCATCTCTGTCTGTGTCTACCGATGTATTTATGAGTGTTTACGTGTACGTTACAGATGTATGATATTTTAACCCTGGATGGTATGGCCAAAATCAAGAGCTCTGTTAAATTGACTTAAAGTAAGTGCTTACATGTCTTTCAAGTTAACGTGATATGAAATAATCTTTGGTGAACGAAATATTGTTTAAATTTGTTGGTTTGATTAAATTAGACATGTTCTCAGAGTTACCATAATTGGATATGATGCAAACATGCAGCTTGGGTTTACTAGTTTAAAAAAGACTGCTCATGTATTCCCTGTTACAAATTTGTCAGCATAATAAGTTAGAATGATAGTTAATTTTGTCTAATGTCTCATGAAGTTTTTGTGGGTAATCTAAACATAATTGTTGGGAACAAATGATTCAGACATAAATGAAATAAGAGTTTATAGACAAAATTTTAGCACTAATTATACTTTATGGCATGTGCATCTAAAATAACTTCCAAAATCTCTTTGGTAACTTGAAACTTTGAAGTTCTGCTAGGTTAATTTAAATGACGAAAATTCATTGAGTATCTAGATCATTCCCAAATAAGTAAGATATTAGACATTAATTATTAAATGTAAATTTATCTACTTTTGGCTTCTTACTGCCGAGAGGCTAAAAGTGTTTGGGTCTATTAATAAACATACTTTGTGTTTTATTACTGTGAAGTGGTGTCTTTCTAGAAATTATGAAGAGTGTTTAGAATGCTAGTATAAAAGACAGTTCATAATTGCTTGCCTTTTTAGTTTTTACTAGGGTCCGTAAGGGTTAAAAATTCTAATTAAAATATGTAATTAAAGCCAGTGGAAATTAATAAGGCAAACATCTTTGTATTCAAGGAAAGTAAAATGTATGTTTTAGGTAAAGAAGGTATAAAGAATGGAAATATTTTTGTTCGTTGGATTAGGAAAGTTAAATTTGTCCAAAAGTACTAGAAGGAAAAAAAAAGAACCATGGGACAAATTCTGAATGTAAAAAGAAAGTGACAGAAGGTTTGTGAAAGAGAAATTCTGAAAAGAGTTTTGTGTATGGTCAAGTTGATTAATATTAAACTAAATTCAATTAAGTACATCAGTTTTACGGGAAAAAAATGAGCTGGTGCAAAAATTAAAATTCAGTTTTCTCTCTCAAAAGGATAATTTCCTTGAACTTTTTGCCTGCTTTAAGTCTACCTAAAAGATAGAAAATCTATGTTTTGCTAAAATAATTTTCTATGTTCAGAAAGAAAGAGGTCTTTCTTAAGACTTTTTGACTGTTTCTGTTGTCATTTTGGATATATACCTGAGCATTGTTTCACAGCGAGCATTAGTTCCTATTTGAACAAGTGTTTTAAAACCTTTTGATATTTTTGACAAGCCTTCCCCGACAAAAATATTCAAGTCCTGAATAAAGGGTTTCTTTCGACCTGGAAGAAGGAAGAGGATTTCTCTGAGGATTTTCAGAGAGCCCCTGAGACTTCTCAGAGAAATTTTATCCCTCTTCCTATAAGGGGGAAAATGCTGAACTAAGTAGGTTTATTTGATATGTTAAATTACATGGGAAGCATTGTCAGATAAGTGATGATAAACTTTTTTAGATGATATTATGTGGGTAAATGTTATTGATAGAAATGTTTTGAAATTATATAACTTTCCTACAATTCTGATCTGTCCTGGTTGTCTGCTATAATTCTGGTTATTATTTTAAAGTATTGTATGTCACAAAATTAACCAAATTTCTCTGCAGTCGCCATTTTTGGATCTTGTTGTTTACAGACAGTTATTGTTTTACTCTGATGCTTTTGCAAAATATGTTTCATCTTCAGAGAGATTCATGGAAAGAACTCTGACACTCTAGAACACAGTTTTCTGATAAACTTCCAGATTATAAAACTGAACTGGTTAAAAAATTACAGAATTCTAATGGAGAAACTGATGACCCCATAAAACTGCTAATGGATGATTAAGATCAAAAAAATCAATTACACAGGACCAAATGAACTGATGAAGATGATTATAATTTTATGATTTTTTTGTTTAAGATACTGCTGAGTTTTTTTTTAAGTGTTTTGGGTTTTTTTCCGGATTTAAGGGAAACTTTTTCTCTTAATCTAACTATAACATAGCAAGTTGGTGAACTATATTTTTGTAAACCAAATTGAAACATTTATCTTTTTCACCCTACCTGATCCATCCAGAATTTGGAAACTCTTAATAAGTATTGTTATTTTCATGGCAATATAGGTATTTGCATAAGTTCAATAAGAATCTGCTTTCCTTATAACAGGATAGAATTGGAAACTTTTGTTATATAACTTGACTTTGACTGGAATGTCATATTTGAGAGAAACATACAGGCTCAGATATGACAAGACAGCTTTTCAGGAACAAAGATTGGACTTTATGGAATAAGGCCACTTGGAAATGTTGGCCTGGTACCTTGTTTCCTAGCAACCTTATGGGTAAGTAAGGAAGGTCACTTATCTGGCAGGCACAAGGAACCTCAATATTTTGGGAAACCACAAGAGAAGAGAGGAATTCACCCAAATCTGAGGTATTGCAGGTGAGATCTGATGACAAATCCTTGGCTTGGCTTTCCTGGAATTGAGAAGCCTTTAAAGTCCAATCTGCTATTCCTTATAAAAAGTTCCAGCAAAGCAGATTTAAAAGAGTATATATGGTCAATGGTTATTCTTGCTGTACTTATGTAAATAATTGGGCCAAGTTTATTGAAACTAAACTTATTTTGCAAACCAGTTAGTCTTAATTTGGCTATCTTTGGTCAAAATGAGGGTGATTTTAGAGAGAAAAATTATGTTTCAGTAAAAACTGTAATACACATTTTGGATATTAGATCCTAGTTCTGTTAATTGTCTTTGAGGTTTTTTCTACCTGTGAACTGGACTGAATCCTGAATTCTCCTAGACTCCTGAAATATATGGTTACAAATCTCCAAATGAACATTTTCAATTTTTTCCCTCATTTTCATTTGGAATCATTGAGAACTGAACCTGCCCTTTCTCCTGAAGCCTTGCAAACCAAAGCTGAACAACTTGATATAAACTTAAGAGAGATACATGTCTGTTGCTGTGTAAGCTGTAAGCCACCCAGAAAGGTACTTGAATGCCCAATGACATCATCAGAGATATCTCAAGCTGCAAAAGATCCTCAACCCTGACATCTAGAAATCTTCTTGACTGGCTGACCTCTGGGCTCAGGAACTGGTTTATAATTTGCTTCAACCATTAACCTTGTTTTTCCTTTTTATTTCCATAGACATACTTCTTATTAAATACCTGATTGTTTGCTTCCACAATATAGGCCTAACTTTGGGAACTCATCTGCATCAACATCTTCTAAAATAAATTTAACTGGACTGATCTATTACCAGGACCAAGAAATGCATTCAGTGAGATGAAAAAATCTATGACTCAGCTTCTGGACTATAAAACTTCTTAAAGTTTGAAAGGACTGTGAAACTTAAAAGTTTCAAAGGCAGGACTGTTGGGGATTGGAATTGGCTGCCCCAAGATATGTCTCTTTGGCATGAGGATTATTTTGGGTTGGTTACTTTTAAAAACTGCAGACATGAGAGAAACTCTGAAAAGTAGAAATTACCCTTTATTAAGAGACATCTACATTTGTAAAGGAAATCTCTGTCTGTAAATGTGTCTCCCTCTCTGTACCAGGAAGAAGGGAGGATAACCTTATCTCTAGAAACTCTTATCAATACAGAAGGCAAGGACTTAAATCTGCATAATAAGCTTACTCTTGTTTACTGTACTTTTCTGGTAATCTCCCACAACTGTTGCCCCCCACCCCCAACATCCTCCTTTGCCTTTAGCTGAGGATGGTATTTAAGATGAGAACCTCTGCCATTTTGGCAAGTTGCTCAGTTTGCCTGAACCTCTCCCATGTATACATGTTATAAAGCTGTGTTTGATTTTCTCCTGTTATTCTGTCTCATGTGAATTTAATTTGTAGCCTGGCCAGCAGAAGGACCTAGAGTGGGTCAAGGAAATGTCTTCCTCCCCTATAGCTGACTAGTGGTTATTAACTTCACATAGTACAGAAATCTGAGACTGAAGCCTGGCGTGAGGGGAGTCTTCTTCAGAACTCTAGGAAACCTAAGAAATGGAAAGAACCATGTGCCTCTGAAGGCAGAAATGCAGTGTGAGGTTGAAAGGTGCAGGTAAATCCCAGATACCTTGACCACCCAGGTGCATGACTCAATTCGTCAGCCATATACTCAGGTACAGAGGCTCAGCTGAGGTGGGGTAGGGTACTATGCTGAAACAGGGAGACCATATGAAAGTTGGCATACTGAACAGCAAAATCCAACCCCTTCTCCAGCTTGGCTCCCAGACCATGTGCATTCCATCTGAGATTGGGGGTTTCTTCTCTAGAGAAACAATCCAACCCAAGAGAAAAGACCCATGAATACTGCTGTGGACTGAATGTTTGTGTCCTCCCAAATTTCACAGTTTGAAGCTTAATCTCCAATATGATGGTTTTTGGAGGTGGGGGTCTTTGGGAGGGGATTATGTCATGAGGTTGGAGCCTCCATAAATGGGATTAGTTCCTTTACAGGAAGAGACAGGAGAGAATTTGCTTCCTTTCTCCCTGCTCTCCACTGTGTAACGATACAATGAGAATTTGGCCATTTGTAAATCAGGAAGAGGGCCTTCAGCAAGAACCCGACCATGCTGACATCCTGATCTCAGACTTTCAGTCTCCAGAACTATGAGAAAGAAATGTTTGTTGTTTAAGCCAACAGTCTGTGGAATTTTTGTTATAGCAGCCCAAACTGACTAAGATAGATACTAAAAATTGGCAGAGGTCAGGGGCCCCAATGAAATATCCAGGTATCCCTCAATCATTCTAAAGTGTGTCCCATGGTAGATAAGTCCTGACAACAGATATAGCTTCCAATTAGCTTTTTAGTGTCCCATTCTCAAGTATGAACAAGAATATGAAGGCAGTTGAGGAAAGCATTTAAAATTAGAGAGAGAAACCAAAACAAACAATCAAAAAACCAATGTCAGAGGGGAAAACAGGGGTAATTATGGTAGAGACAAATGATAATACATAACCTGAGAAAGAAGAAAAACATACAGGGGGCCGACCTGGTGGCGTAGGGGTTAAGTTCGCTCACACAGCTTTGGCAGTCCTGGGTTTGCAAGTTCAAATCCCAGGCATGGACCTACACATCACTCATCAAGCAATGCTGTGGCAGCATCCCACATACAAAGTTGGCACAAATGTTAGCTCAGTGACAATCTTCCTCAAAAAAACAAAAAAAGAAAGAAAAATATATATGACTTCTGTGAAACAAGAACAGTGAGCAATTTTTAAAAGGGAATATTCAGAGGAAAAAATAGAGCCCTTAGATGTTAAAAAATAAGTTAACAGGAATAAGAATCTCAAAAAATATATTTAAATTGAGACCATTATCCAAAAAGATAAAGTGAGTATTTTTATGGAGAGGAAGAATTTTTAAAATTTAAATGATTAGTGAGAGAGCCATTCATTGACTATTAGAAGTTCCAGAAAGAGAAAACAGAAAGAAATGGGGAGGAAGAAATTACGAGAAATAATACCATTTATGAGACATATGAGATAGAACTAAAGGACATGACTTTTCAGATTAAAAGTAATCGCCAAGGATCCAGTACAATAAATAAAAACAAAACTACATCAAGGAAGAATATTATGAAATTTAAGATGACTAGAAATAAAAGAAAAATTATAAAACTTCCAGACAGGAAAAAAAATAGATTCCAAACAAAAGATTATAAACTGTAATTGCATTAGACCTCTCTATGGTATTCCTGGAAGCTAAAAGACAATGGAGCAATATCCTCCAGAAGTTTTTAATTGTGTTTTCTTTACTCAGTCAAACTATCATTTCGGTGAGGAGAATTACTGTATTTTTAGGCAAGAATGCTTCCTTCCCAAACATAGAGGGATGGCATGCTGTTCCAGATGTTGCCTTCCTCCTCCTCAGTTTGATACCAGCCTTGATATCAGTTCCCCTACATTAAACCCAGCATATATGGGGTTAAAACCAAAGCACTCATTTGCTGCTTACTTCCTGGCTTCCTGGCTCCAGAATCCACTGTCCTCCATGGAGACAGACACAGCCAAGGACAAGCACCTGGAATGGTTATCTCCTTCCTGCAAAGGAGCTACAGGCTGGTGGGAAACCTGCTGAACAGCAAGGTCATGGGCTCCCTCCTCTCTGCAAGTAGTCTCAAGGCTAAACACAGGCTGGTGGGAAAGTTCTGACCAGCAAGACTGTATGCTCCCCCTCCCCTATCTAAAACCCCAAATAAAAACTCCTCCTTTTAGCTTTTTGGGGAGTTTGGTATTTCAGCGTTAGCTGCCCTCTCTCCTTGCTCAGTGCTGTGCAATAATAAAATTCCTACTTTTTTCCACTACACTTAGTGTCAGAGATTGGCTTGCTGTGCAACAGGTGAGTGAACTCACTTCAGGTTCGATATCAAATTCTCTTACAGGCCAAAGTCTGATATTTTCTCTCCAGATATTCACAGCCATGTGCTTCAGGGGATTCTGAACTCCTCCTCAACTCCACGAGCAAAGCATGATTGGTCCATAGGTCAGTCTTGTTCATCCCATTCCCCTTGAGGCACAGTTAGCTAAGGCATAAGCATGTGACCCACTTCTGGTCAATGAGAGGGGGAGAAAGTTTGCTGGGGGTCTATCGAGAGAGTTTCTTTTCTAATTAAAGATATGTGTTAGGTAGGGTTTAGTAGAGGCACCAAGATGGGAAGTTGTACGCAAATGATTTATCATGGAAGCCATCCCAGGGATGGTCAGTGAGGGAGTGGAGGAAGCAGGACAGGGAAGGGTAGGGGACAAATCAAATAATCCACAATCTATAAATCAAAATTGGGGTGAGTTTTTTATGAGCCGTATCTGAGGACTAGCCCAGGGCCCTTCTGTCCTCAAGGAAGGAAGGGCACTGAAGAAGTGGGGTGTACAGAGTGGTTGTATACCATCTTGGAGCAAAGAGCACACATCATGTATGATAGAAATGTCCCTTTTACAACTGTCACGAGGTGCTTAGCTGGCACAGCAGATCGGTTGTCAGCAGGTGGGTGACCACAAGGTAAGTGGTCACAAGGTCAGCCCAGCAGGTCAGTAATTAATCCTTAGTAAATATTTAAAGCAGATGTGCAATGCATGCTCAACAGGCCACCTCAGGCCCTTTTGGAAAAAACAAGGTCAGGCAGACTCAGCTTTACACCAAACGGCTTCCTCATATACTCCAATATATACTATTGTGCTTGATTTATTTATCAGAGGGGACGAAGGGAGGGGCATAGCCTGATCCTGCAGGAGAACACTGAAATGTAAATTTCTCCACAGAGTTGTCCCATGGAGGCAGGCGAGCTGACCTCACCACTTCTGCACCACCGGTTATTGATCAACGGCTTTCCTGGGGAAGACAATTCCTGTGAGAGATTTTCACATATTGAGGTATATGGGATAACTTCTAGTTCAGAACTGTTTCAGCTTCAACTAAAGAAGCCTGATTTAGGACCTATCAAATACACGTGGTACATCCGTTTTAACCATGAAAGTAAAGAATGCACTCTCTTAAGATAAGAATGCCTACTCCCCCTTCTACTTGGTAATGCCCTATTGGTAACACCCAGACATCAGGATCACGTGGACCTGCTAATTTGCAACTGAATGCCTCTCTGAAACTTTGATGAACATGTAGCCTGGGCACAAAAGAACATTTAATGCATGTTCTTTGTTCTAAAAAGGTATAAAACTATACTGGAAACCATGCTTCTCCTGAATGCTTTGTTCTTTTGTGGAAACTGCCTTCCTGGGTTATAATCCTCACCGTGGCTCAAGTAAAAGTCACCTTATCTCTCTTGTCTATAGAATGCTTATTGGTTGTTTTGCATTGACATTCCCAAGCAGTTCCTCTCTGCTCATGCTGGCAAAGCAACTCCCAAGGGAATTTCTCCTAAGCAGACCCACAGGCTTTAGAAGCCAAAGGGAGGAACAGGCACACAAATAGTAAAAAAAAAAAAAAAAAAAGGATTCAAGGGTCAAGGAGATCTGTGTGTAGCATCACTATTGTCTTCTTTAAGACGAAAGAGGTATTCTTCCCTCTGGCAATGTTGCCTGCAGAGATCTTCCGGCCACCTTGAGGGAAGCTATTCTGAAAGAGCTAAAAGATGCACTGAGGAAGGCAGTCATGAGAGATGGGGAGAACCTGGTCCTTAATGACTTGTTGAGCCACTGATTGATCTGCTTTGGAACTGACCCACACCCAGCCTTCTTGTTATAAGACATACTACGTCCTTCTTACGATTTAAGCTATTTTAAATTGGGTTTCCTGTTATTTTCAACCAAAATCATACTAAATGATTCAAGGAGAGAGATAAATGATCCGTGACACAAAAGAGTTCTGTTGTAGGCAAAAAAAGCAGTCCTGATGCAGAGTGAGCATTCTGAAAGCAGCTCAACTCAAGGTTGACATAAGGAAAGCCATATTGTAGAAAAGAGCCCATGTTGTAACTTTGAATGACCTCTGACTAACTAACCCAGCTGGATTTGCACCCTCCAGGAGATCCACCTGTTCTGTAGATTTTATGACCCCTGCTAGTGCATATACCTCCCAGCTGCAATAAGATGATAACGTCAATAACTTCATTCTTTTGAGTTCCTTAAGAATGTGATGACCCCCCAAACAGAGAGTCTATGCTGACAACCATCATCAATGAAAACTGAAATATCTGGTGTGGCAACTCCCAGTCTGTTAACACCAGAGAGTCAACATTCCCAACCCCTCCCCTATAACCCACTGGCCTATATAACTGCTTCAAGATTCTGTGCCCCCCTGAAGATGGTTCTTTTGGACATTAGTCAGCCATCTTCCCTCTTGCTAGCAAGCCGTAATAAAATACCCTTTCTCTGCCACCATCTTGCCTCTTGACAATTGGCTTTTGTCTCACAGTGAGCAGATGGTGCCCTTTGTGCGGTAACAATTCGAAGGATCCTTCTAATGCTGCAGCCTAACAATGGTGTGTGTGTGTGTGTGTGTGTCCCTGGGTGCCAACTTGACCTCTTCCACCTTCCTGAGGGCCCTCTGATTGAGCTCATTGGCTCCCTGATTCTCATGTACTTTGCTCCACCAGGTACCATATTGGTGCTCTGTGTAGAACAGAGAGAGGGATCTTAGATTTGAAATCAGAAGAAATTCCCGAAATCACAAGAGCAAACATAGGAAGCCACATTCATGAATGTTCTTGGGTTTCTGCAGTAGCTTTCAAACCAGCTTCTTGGATCTCTGGCCCCCATCTCGCATCATGCTTAGCAGTCTTTCATATCAGACTTACAAATGAGCTAGTAAGAAAATTTCATAGATAATTTTTTTTTTAAAAAAGACTGAAAATCTTTGCATGGGGGAATTATACACTATATTCTATTTTTTAACCAAATATTTCATTTCATAGCGACCTCTACTGGGAAGAATAAATATATCCCAGGGCTGACAAAATGAGTAGCTAATTTAGTCTGCTTAGTCAAGGAATTGGTTAATTTGGAAAAGCAAAGCTGGTCAAATCTGTAATTTAGAATTGTTAAGGCCATATTGTTCTCTGAACATTTTTATTTTAAGAAACATTTTGTGAAATATTTCAAACTTATGAAGTATAGAGAATAATATAATAAACACATAAATGCTGCCTGACTTTATCAAATCTTAAAATTTTGCCACATTTACTTCAGATCTTTTTTTATCAAGACAATTATATCCACGTGAAGCCCTTATGTACTCCTCCCTTCCTCCCCTCTCAAGAGGGCACTACTTGGCGCTCATCTTTCTCATGAATATTTTCGTATTTCTCCTTCATATGAATGCATCCATACATAAGACAGGGTATTGTGTTGCAAGTTTTAAATTTTTATATAACTGGAATTACATATATATATATATATGCGTACATATATATTTCTGAAATTTACACTTTTCTGCTGGTTGAAATGGCCTATTATTGAGATCATGCCCCCCCCCCCCCCCCCCCCCGGCGGAAAACAATCAAATCTCTGAGATTTAACTGATGGGGAAAACATGATTCTACATAACAGAGATAGGTAAGATAAAGTTGCCAAAGGGATTCTGCACAAAATGTTGGAAAACCAGGACAAAGGAGAAAACCAGTAGAAGCTGATATTATTGAGCACTTATAATATGCCAGACACTGTTTTAGGTGCTTTCTTTGTTTCAAGCCTTTTAATCCATACACTAACTCTGTGAGACAACTTCTATGGTGACCTCCATTTTACAAAGAAGGAAACAAAGGCACAGAGAGTTTCCCTGGTTTCCCCAGTCACACTGCTAATAGGTGGCAGAGTCAGGAGGCAAACCCAGTCTGACTCTCTGCTCTGACCCATGATGTGTAGACAAGGCTTATAAAGAATTCTAAGACCCACAGGTAACACCCCTTTGAGTCCACTGGCTTTCCATGCTGATGCACTTGAAGTCTATAAATCTCCCCCCTTTGTGCCTGTCTGAGACTCCCAGCCAGACCCCAAAGCATGCTGACAGGGGCTCTCTCCTCTCTACTCAGAGATTTCACTGACAGGGAATTGAGCGTCTTTTTCCACACAAAGCCTCATGGTCCCTTGGCATGAGGAAAACTGAGATTTGTTTCTGACTCCAAAAACTATGACCTGAGACAAGCAAAAATAATTTCTCTGGATCAGTGAACTTTCTTTTAAACAAGGCAAAATATTATCCTCTTCCATTTGAAATAATTTTGTTGTGAGGGAGAATAATTTAATGTGCTGTGACATTCTAGGTCATTGAACAGGAGGATCTGGCAGCGCTGCCATCACAGAGCTGTGCACTTCTTTGCAAAAGTTGATACGCATGGGAGCTTTTAGTTTTAATTCTGTAGCAGAGAGAAAGAGGAGGTGGACCTTCAGGCCTAAGCAACAGTGACAAGGAAAATGAACTCTGGCTGGCATCTGCTCCGGTGGGGAGGCCTTCTAGAGAGAAGAAGGAATAGCACAGAGGCAGAGCACCTGCTTTCAGATCCCGAGTCCCTAACTTTCTAACTAGCTAACCCACTTACCAGCCTTGGGTAAGGTAACACCCGCCTCTGTGCTACAGGTTCAACCTCCATAAAACTATAGAATCAGAAATAGTACCTACCGAATAAACTTGCTCTGAAGATTAAATGGGATAATGCACATAATGCACTTAGGAAAGTTCCTGGCACCTATTAAACATGAAATAAATGCTAGGTGTGGTTGATATGATCATTATCATGATCGTCATTTGTATCTGGCTGAAGGACTTGGTCTGACCTCCTGTAGAGAAAGGGGGCAAAGACAGAAATGGAAGGGTCTGTTTTTATGAATAGACATGGCAATCTTGGAGTACTATTTAGTACTGAATAGCTGAAGTTTTCAAATTGTATAGAGTCTTTCACTGGTAAGATGTTTTCTATCCTTTTATCAATTTTCTTCTAGTCATGTCTAAGAAAATGTAACATACACTCATTCCATAAAAATTGATTGAATGTCTACCATGTGACAGGCATTTTTCTAGGCATTGTGGATACACTAGTGGATAAGACAGACAAATGCCTTTCTCATGGACCTTACTTTTTAATGAAAGAAACTGATAATTAAAGAGGTAACTAACTAAACTATATAACTAAATATAACTAAAATATAAATACTATCATTTAGTGATACACATTATGTAGAGTATTACAGATAGGAGATATTTAGAGAGAGTAGTTGAAGAAAGCTTTTCTGAAGAAAGGTGGCATTTGAATGAAATGGGTTGGCAAGAGATCTATGCAATTATTTGAGAGAACAGTCAAGTCAGAGGGAACAGCAAATGCAAAGGCCCTAAGGCACGAGTAAGCTTGGCCAATTTGAGGAATAGCAAGAAGGCCAGAATGGCTATAGTAGAGTGAGCAATAGGCAGAGTTTTTAAGAGCTGTGATTAGAAACATAAGAAGGGGCAAGATCATATAATGCCTTTTAGGTCTAGGTAAGGAGTTTGGATTTTATTCTGAGTGATCACAAACCATTACAGGTTTTGAGCAGGTGAGTGGCAAGTTTTGATTTACATTTTAGGAAGGTCATTCAGAGTACTGTGTAGAAAACAGATTGTGGTGGGCCAGGTGTAAAAGCAAGGAGATCCATTGGGAGGATACTGTGTGGTCCAAATGAGAGATAAGGGTCACCTGGCTGAGGGTGGGGATGAAGATGACAGCTAGGAGTCAGGTTCTGCATCTATTCTGAAGGTAAAGCTGACCAAAGCTATGGAAGGACTAGATGCGATGTGTGAGGTAAAGAAAGGAGTCAAGATGAAACCTGTGTTTTGGGTCCAATTAATTGGCTAACTGGATGGAGGTGCCATTTACTGAGGGAAGATGAGGAGTGGGTCTAGTTTGACAGGGTGGGGTTATATTTGGACTTCTGAAATTTAGGTACGTAATAATCCAAGATGTGGGGTAGCTCAGCACAAATGTTAGGGAGGGAGATTTATGTTTGGGTCTCAACGGGATCTAGATGATTTTAAACAACAGGAGTAGATAAGATCAACTAGAAAACGAATACAGTGAGAATCGAGAGAGGTTCGTAGGCTGAGGATGAGGACCACCCAACATTTAGAGTTTAGCAAGAGGTAGAATGGCCAGCAGCGAATACTGAGAAGTGGCTAATGAGGTGTGAGGAAACCAGAAAAGGGTGGTATCCTGCAAGACAAATAAATGCATCCAGGAGGAGGGTGCGATCAATTGGGTCAAGTGATCTGACCCAATTCATGAATTTTCAATAATGCTAAGATATCATGGAATAATCTTAACAGCTGATTTCTGCATATATTTATATAGCAGTTTACAGCAGCATTTCCCAAGGTGCATTTGTTGGTACAATAATTATACAGTCATGCATTGCTTAAAGACAAGGATACCTTCTGAGAAATGCCTCTTAGGCAATTTCATCATTGGAGAACATCATAGAGTGTACTTACACAAACCTAGATGGTATAGTTTACTGCACACCTAGGCTATATACTACTAGTCATATGGGCCCACCGTGGTATATGCAATCCATCATTGACCAAAACCCTGTTATGTGGTGCATGACTGAGTAAGACATCCTGTGAAAAAATGAGTGCAACAGTCAATTATGGGACATGTCATATGTTTCACTCGGAAATTCATGATCCACATTAGCGTGTGGATTAGTATATGGCTCCGAGAAGTCCTGGGAAAGGAAGACTGCTACCTTTTTAAAACCAGGAATTTCCCAAATTGTTTTTTAAAAAATCAAGTTTATGGAGAGTAATTTACAAGTAGTAAAATCCAATCATTTTAGGTTTACAACTCTATGAGTTCTTATACAATCTTGTAACTACCACCACAATCCCAATGGATTTTAAATCACGAATTGTGTCAACCATGAATGTCTCTAGTTCAACTTTGGGAAATGGTTTTGGAGGGTTTGGGGAACACTTCCACATAGATTATCCCATTTAACCCTGACGTCAGCTCTCTGAGTTTGGTACGGATGGTGCTCAGGACACACAACCCCAATATATGGCACCTTGGCATATTAAATATCTTAAGCTGAAGCAATTTTTTAAAAAATGGCAGAAGCAAAAGAGTCCCTCTGACCTCCCCACCTCCAGATCCATCCCCCTTCTTCCCTGAAACACACCATGAAACTCCTATGTGAAAGGCACCTTCCCAGTATCAGGAGGAGGGAAAACATTCTTACCAGCAGAGACAAGGAATTTGAGGCCAAGAAATCTATACAAACAAACCTTGTTAACCTAACCCTTAACTTCCTAATTACTTCACCATTTACTATCTCTAGCGGAAACCCCTTTGTCTTGTCAATTGCTTCACAAATTTATTGTTTCTTTGTCTAAAAGGTATAATAGCTTTCTGGTCACTTCCTTGGGTTTTCATTCTCTTGTGAAGGCCCCCATGGACAGGTAAAACTTCAATAAAATTTGTATACTTTTCTCCTGTTAATCTGTTTTTGTCGGTTTAATTTTCAGACACAGCCAGGGACCCTAAGAGGATTGAGGAAAACTTTTTCCTCCCCTACAGTACGATTGTTTCCTATAAGACAGATAAAGAAAGAGGCATAGAGAGGTAAAAAAGCATGCCCAAGGTCACACAAAGCTACTCAGTGAAGGCGGTGGATTGAATGCAAATATTCAGACAAATCCTCTTTTCACTTGGCACAGTGGAAAGATAACACTGGGATAGACTATCAATAACAAAAACTATTTTTTGCATCCTTAATCCATCAAGCAACTCTGTAAAGCAGGTGTTGTTATTCTTACCTCATGAATGAGAACATAGGAGTTAAGTGCTGTCAACTTAAAAGTCAATTGGCCAGTTGTCTTACCCGAAAAACAAGTCTATTTGGGAATAACCAAAAGGAATTGCAATTCAGGATATGCAGGCATACCCTGGCGGACCACAGGCAAATCCAGAGAACAAAGGAGGGGAGGTTGCTTTTAAAGAAAAAAAGGGGGAGTTGGGAGGAGCTGTAATAAAGAGTCCATTGGAGGAAACTGGACTCTTCCAACTAAATGTCCGAAGCGTTCAGAGGCTCCTTGTTGTTTGGGTTGCTACAGTCTCTCATTGGCTGGGCTGTTGCCTGGCAGGGAGACAAATCTTCCTTCCTCCTGTTGGGTAGTAAGGTAGAAACACCTTCCTGTCCGAAATACAAGCCTATATCTCTTCCTGTTTGGCATAATTGACACCTATGACAGGGCATGAGAGCTCCCCCTACAGGCCCTCCCAACTCCAATTTAGTTAAAGTTTCTTTTATTAATGTCACAGTGTTATAACTGACAAATAGAAATGGCAAGCAATAGGATATATTGGAGCATATGAGGAAGGCATTTGGTGTAAACCCAATTCGGCCTGACTTTGTTTTTCCTGACATGGCCATGGAGTATGCATTGTGTATCTGCTTTAAACATTTGCTATGGCAAGAACAAATGCCCTTAAGATAAAGGTGCAACTTCCCCCGACATTGGTGTTTCCTTAAGGATAAGCATCTTTCCTTAGGCTAGGAACTGACTGCTGTGCTCACCTGCAACCACCCAGCTGGAGACAACAGACCTGACACGCTGCTGTGTCCACCGAGACAGCAGACCTACTTGCTGTGTCAATCAGTTGCTGTGCTGACAGAGCAGTCTTGAGACTATTGTAAAAGGGACATTTCAATCATATGTGAAACATCTCTTTGGGGGTATATAACCACTCTGTACACCCCACTTCTTTGGTGCCCTTTCTTCCTTTGGGAAGAAATGCCCCGGGCCATGGTCCTCACATTTTAGCTCAGAATAAAATCACCCAAATTTTCAGTTATAGATTGGTTATGGATTATTTTTGTCAACATAACCAACTTAAGGACTTAATTCGCTCAGGGGTAAAGAATTAGAAATTGGTGGAGAAAGAATTCAAATCTAGATCATTTTGATGCCAGAGCCTGAAATAATAACTATATGGTACTACACTGTCCTATACAGTAGCCACTAGCTATATTTGGCTATTTGAGCACTTGAAATGTGGCTACTCCAAATTGAATGTAAATATAAAATACACACAGTATTGTGAAGACATTTTTAAAATGTAAACTATCTCACTAAGTTTTTACATTGATTACATATTGAAATAACATTTTGGATGTTTTCGGTTAAATAAACTATGGCATTAAAATTGATTCCACCTTTTCCTTTTTACTTTTTGAAATGTGGCTCTTGGGAAATTAAAAATTACATATGTGGCTCACGTGCTGCTTTAATAAATAGAGGCTGTCCATAGCATTTATTTTAGTGCTGTCGCCTTCAAGGGATTCCCCCTTATTTTTCTATCCAGGGGTAGAAAAGATCACCTGGATACATTGTTTTATCCAGAATTGGTTTATTTCCCGGGGGAGACAGGTGGAAACAGAGTTCTCCTCCTGGGTCCCCAGCTGTTTGTAGTCATATTCCTTTACTCCCACACAATGTGGTTATGGATTTCACTTTTGGCAGATGCATTTTATTAAAAATATTGGCTAATCAGTAACTTGTTAAAGGCATACACCAGAAGGTTTGCTTTTGTTTAATAAAGCAATAAGATAAAATGATGATGGAGAGTCAATCCTGGACTCCAGCGTTCATCGAACCGCATTTCCTTACAGGCTGAGCCAGCACCACTGGGAGGCCTGCATTCTGTCATCACACACTCATCCTGTAATACATGAAATAACTTCTAAAACATCTCAACGGGCTACGAAGATCTTCTAAATATTTTTAAAGCTCCAAAGGATTAGAATCGTCTGAAATAATGTTTCCCTTCCTGAAACTTGCTTCATTTTGGTTCTAACCATTCGTTCAACATCAGTATTAATTTATTGATTCTGAAAAGGGAAGAAGAAATCTTCATGAGTAAGTGTGTAAGTGTGTGCTGCTTTACCAGCATGATATATTGTGTCCACTACCTCAAGGTGAGGGGGGTGAAATCTGGCACTTATCTAGCATCATCTTATTTGCACTGTTCAGTAGCTATCAACCCTGGTTCTCTACTGGTATCACCTGGAGAAATTTTGAAAAACAAATGCTCGAACTTTGCCCCTAGAAATTCAGATTTAGTGAATACAAAGGCTACCTCAGCCCACTGAGAAAATGAGATGCACAGCTTAGGTTGAGAACTAATTGTGTGGACAGCAAAACTGGTGTATTAGGCTCTCTAAAACTTACTTAAAAAAATTAGTTTGCTCCCAGGTCTCTCTTCTCTCCTCCCTGCCTGCAAGGACACTAAGCATCTGTGCTCAACCCTTCTTATCAAATCCCACTGGCTTAGACTATTTCCCTCCATCAAACTCCTGCTGGGGTTACTATAGCATCGCTCATCCGTTTGAGGTTTATGTACAGTGTGTGCATGCATGTGTGGGTGTGTCCCCAAGAGAACTACAATTCTTTATGGAGAGGGATGACATCTTTATGTTCACCATGCACCATTCTAGCCAAGTGCAGTTCATATAACAGGTACTCAGTAAAAAAGGATGTTTCAAAAGTACGTAAGTAATTTGGATAATCATAAGACATTTATAAACACAGAAATAAAACGATTTATGTTATTCATAATGAAGCCATTAGCTTATATTGGTGGCTAATATTCAACACGGTAAACACAAGAATTTAAGAAACTTATGGGTTTCAAAGTGTTCCTTAGAAAATAGTCCAAGGCAAAAACAATCTTAAGAATTGCAACCACATGCGGAATGTCATCAAGGCTTTATGGGACTCTGTATTAGTTATCTTGGGCTGTCATACAAAATATCACAGATTGCATGGCTTAAACAACCAAAATTTATTTTCTCACAGTTCTGGAGGCTGGGAAGTCAAGATCAAGGTGCTGGCTGATTTGGTCCCCGGTGAAGGATCACCTCCTGCCATGCTGATGGCCACTTTCTCACTGTGTCCTCACATGGATAGGGAGGGAGACAGGGTAGAGAGTGAGCTCTCTGGCGTCTCTTCTTAAAAGGACACTAATCCAGTTGGGTCAGGGCCTCAACCTTCTGAGCTCATTCAACCTTAATCACCTCCCCACAGGCCCCATTTCCAAGGATAGTGACATTGAGGGTCAGGGATTCAACATACGGTTGCGGAGGGCGGACACAATTCAGTCCATAGCAGAATCTTTCCACAGTATCTCTGTCCAGCAGTCATCCAGCCTTTACATCAATGATTCTAGTGGTGAGAAATCAGTACCTGGCAATACTTCATCATGGGAGAGCTGTAATGGTTAGAAAGCATGTGTAATATGAAATCAAATTTGCATCCCCAAAACTCCAGTCTTTGGTTTCATCTTGTGCTCTTAGGATCATCACAAAACAAATAAAATTTCTCCCCTCATAACAGCCCTTTAACTTTATAAAGTCCTTTAACAGTCCTTTAACTAAAGGTAACTGTAGCAGTTATGGCTCTCAGTCCACAAACTCGAGTTTGCAAGAAACATAGTTTACTAATTTTACACAAGGAATGACTTTAAAATCATCAAACTCAAGATTCTCTCTCCCCATCCACCCCTTCCTTCATCTTGACCTACTAGGATCTATTTCCTTTAAAGCCGTCATGAAGGGAATGATACACTATAAACTTTTCTGCCAAAAACAATTTCCCCATCTCACAATGCTTACTAATTACACACGTTTTACTGAAATGCCATGTGTTAACAACTTATCTATCATACAACTAAATTAAAATATATATATGGCTAAAGAGTTATTGGGACTTTTGGCTAAAGGGTTATTGGGACTTTATGTATTGTAAGTTTTATTGTAGCTATTTTACACTTATCACAGTTGAGTTTTCTGATCACAGTGATGTGAAAGTATTATTTCAGAAGAATAAGTCTACCATCCACCCTGAGGGGCAGGTCTAAAAAATTAATTCTTTTCCTTTTTTCCTTTCCTCCTCCTCCAGGCCTGTTGTCTCGCTCACAACCCAATAAGACTCTGTCTTATTGACTTTCTGCTGGAATTAGATTTTAAAATAACTTTTTGCCCCACCCTATGTGGCCAGTGCTTCTTAATTTTTCTTCAATCAAATAATAATAAGGGAAGAGGGCAAAGAATGCAGTATGTGGCTGGAAGTAGCTCCAGACTAAAATTTTGTTGATGATTGTGATTAAATCCTAATAAAAAATACACATATTTCATTACACTTCATTATACACCATTGCGTTAACTATAAAAATGTTTCACTTCTCTAAATCTTTCAGTAGATTGATGCCATAGGAAAATATGCTATGTTTACTTTGTGGCTTTGAATAAATTGGTTGATATACCTAAGGTAACCCTGAACTCCCTTCTGGGGAGACAAGGAGGAGAACTGGAGGAAAGGAAGAAGAAGCAGACCTCATCTGAGAGCCTTGCAGGACAAAAAAAGTTTCAATTTGGAAACCTGGGATTTGTTGGCTGTTCATAATGTATCTTACCCCTTATTTCCTTAGACCCTATTCCCCTGTACTGTTTGCAAACAGGACTTACTGTCAATGGGACCGTTAGAGCCTGAAGGGGTGATCCCTTCTGACTCATCACCCTCTTTCCAGGTAGCACAAATGTCCTGCTTTTCTAGCTAATATTAATTGAGCACTTCTATGCACCTGGATTCCTTCTAAACTCTTTACATTTTTTAAGCCCTTTAATCTCCCCAACAATTCTATGATGAGGTATTATGATTATCCCCAATATACAGACAAGAAAACCGAGACATAATTTATTCAAGATCACACAGCCAGTGAGGGATGTTCCAACCTAGCCATTCTTTTTTTTTTTTGAAGATTGGCCCTGAGCTAACATCTGTTGCCAATCTTCCTTTTCTCCCCAAAGCCCCAGTAAATAGTTGGATGTCATAGTTGTAGGTCCTTCTAGTTCTTCTATATGGGACACTGCCACAGCATCACTTGACAAGCAATGCTTATGTCCGTGCCCAGGACCTGAACTGGCAAACCCAGCCAGCGAAGTGGAGCCCCCCAACTTATCAACTTGGCTTTGGGTCCCTAACCTAGGCATTCTTAACAGCTATAATATAGTGCTTTAATAACTCAGCGTTTAACCTACCGCCTTAAAGCAATAATAAATGTGTAAAATCAGAACACATAAAGGCTTTGCTGAAATTGGATGTGTTATAAACCGAAAGGTTTTTAAAGTAAACTTTTTATTCAATTCTGACGCACATATTGAAAGTGCATAAGTTATGTTCAATGAATTTTCACAAAGTGAATACTCTGATGTAACTATCACCCACATAGAGAAACAAACCCCTTCTCCCCCAGAATTCCCTCTTCTGCTCTAAGGTAAGTTTCAAAGTTCAAAACAAACGTTCACTCATTGTTGTACAAGCTGCATTCTATAGTCTATTTCAAACCCTTGTCGACGAGAATAATCCATAACCAATCTATAAATGAAAACTTGGGTGAGTTTATTCTGAGCTGAAATCTGAGTACCATGGCCTGGGGCCTTTCTTCCCGAAGGAAGAAAGGGCACCAAAGAAGTGAGGTATACAGGGGGTATATAACCCCCAAACAGGACGTTTCACGTAAGATTGAAATCTCCCTCCCACAATAGTCACAAGATTGCCCTGTCAGCACAGCGCTTGATGGACACAGCAGGTAGTGGGTCTGCCATCTTGGTGGGCGTAGCAGGAGGCAAGTCCATTGTCTAGAGCTGGGTCGTCACAGGTGAGCGCAGCAATCAGTTTCTAGCCTAAGGAAGATGCTTAATCCTTAAGGAGATGCCAACGTTGGGAGGGGGAGGGAAGTTGCACCTTTATCTCAAGGGCCTTTGTTCTTGCCATAGGGAATATCTAAAGCAGATATACAATACATGCTCAACAGCCAGGGTCAGGCCCTTTTGGAAAGACAAGGTCAGGCCGAATTAGGTTTATACCAAATGGTTTCCTCATATTCTCCAATATATCCTATTGCTTGCCATTTTTATTTGTCACCCTGATTGAAATTCATTTCCATAGTAATACACTCTTTCTAGAGCAGCGATTTTCAAAATGTGATCCCCAAACAGCCTCAGCTTTACCTGGGAACTTGTTAGACTTGCAAATTGAAGGAACCCCGTCCAGACCTACAGAACAGAAGCTCTGGGGCTGGAGCCCAACAATTTGTGCTTTAACGAGCCCCCTGGCTGATTCTGACGCGGGTTAAGGTTGGAGAAGCAAGGAGTTAAGTCCGTTGGGACACTTTTGGTTCGTGATCGCGCAGCAACTGTTAGGTGAATACTACGGTCTAAAGTGTCACGCTTAGTGACAAGTTCTATAACCTCTCTCTTTTTGAAGTACACTGTAGGTAAAATGCATTTCCATTTTAACTAACCGTGTCGTCCTTCCAGTCACTGCTGCATTTTAGCACGAGCAGAAGGCAGCCGCCGCACTCCGTAACCTCCCTCCCCGCGCGGTCTGGAGTTGGCCGGTTTACCAACAAAGCCGGGCCGCGTGGCGGGGAATTCAATGTCCAGAGGCGGGAGCAGGTCTTGGCCAATCAGAAGCCAGACTCGAGGCGCTCGCCCATCCCGGCGGTGTGATTGGTGGTTTCCCGCCGGCGGAAGCTACGCCCCCGCGGCACCTCCCCGCTCCCGCCAGCGCGAGCCAATCGTCGCTCGGCGCCCGAAGGAACGGAACTCGCGCGACCGCTTTAACATGGCGGAGGATAGCTCCTCAGCCGCTTCGAGCCCGCGGGGACGCGCGGACGGGGAGGATGCGGAGCCCCCGGAGGAGCGGGCGGCGGCGATGGCGAGGGACGACCAGGAGCAGTTCGAGTGCCAGGAGCTGTTCGAGTGCCAGGTGCAGGTGGGAGCCCCCGAGGCAGAGGAGGACGCCGAGCTGGTGGCCGAGGCCGAGACGGTGGCGGCCGGCTGGATGCTCGATTTCCTCTGCCTCTCTCTGTGCCGGGCCTTCCGCGACGGCCGCTCCGAGGACTTCCACCGGACCCGCGACAGCGCTGAGGGTGAGCGCCGGGCGGCCGGGCGGGAGAACGGGGACCGGGCCCCCATGGTACGTCGGTTCGAGTCCCGCCTCCCTCTGTTCCCGGCGCCTCAGTTTTTCTCTTCGGTGAAATGAGCATGAGACCCCCGTTTAGAGTTGCTGCGGGATGAAATGAGTTAAAATGTGCTAAATTGCCCCGAACGCGGTGTCCAATTCCTTTTATCTCCTTTGGCGCTTCTATTTGTTGTTTTGACTCAGTTATTCCTGTAATGGCATTGATTCAGCCGTCACTATGGCCTCCAAGTGTTTTCTGTGTATTTGTGAGCCACGTATTTAAACCCCGTTTGGCCCGCTTGCTCGGTACAGGCTTCAGGATAAAAGCCGTTGTCGGTGAAACCTGCTGCCTGGACGGGAGGGCCTGGAAGTGATGGACAGAGACTAGACCCATAGGGAGGACCAGCCTGGCTGTTTGAATGATGCCAGAAAGATGCTCTGGTGTTTATTTCAGAGTCGGCACTCGATTTACTGCAGCTGAATGCAACGCCAAGTTAGTATTTTATAGAAATTTATCTGTTTTAGGAAACGTGTTGACATGTTTCGTCTTCGGGTAACCCCCTGAGGTAGGCAAATAATCTTAGAGTGAACTAGTTAAGCAACCTGGAGAATTTATAGGTTCCAAGAGGTATTCCAGACCCAAGCCTTATCTTCCAACTCGAGAACCTTTCCTCTAACGTTGTCACAGATAACACTAGAGCCGTGGTTAATTAACATTAATTAGAAAATTAATTCGGGAAATGAAGCCAATTCACCTTAATTAGGATTATTAAAAAGTCCTCTTTGTGGAGCAGGCTAGAATTATCTGTGTGGTGATGAATTTGAGTTGGAAACATCACTATGAACTCCTGTTTAGCTTGATATAAGTACAGATGGTTACATATAGAAATACATGTGCGTATTTCTGTACGTACACAGACACGGTTAGCAGGCTCAGACTTCCTTGTTGTGTCAGATTGAAGTGCGTGGAAGCAATGTGCAAGTTCACGTAGCGCTGGAGTCTTGGTCTCTAATCCTCTCCTCCACCACAGGGAACCAGGGCTCTTTGGAGAAATGGCCTGTTTCTAGGACAGGAACAGGAAGTATGCAGGATAAACCCGGGGCATCTTGTGCCAGAAAATGAGGAAGTGCTAAAAACAAAGCAAAACCAAACCCCATAGTGGTGGGGTAGAAAGGGACACAGGAGCCAACGGCAAGAGCTCCCGATGACCAAAGCTCGAGCAAGAAAACAAAGTAGTATTGAATTATAATCCACAGTATAACATAAATATCCATGAGTCCATACTGGTGTAAGTAAATGATGGAGTAAATAAATGGAGAAAGAGACAAGTCTCCATGCAGAAGAATTCCAAGTGATTTATGCAGCTACTTTGTCCTCAGGGAGGTGGAGGGTACTCCCCACTCCTTGAGTGTGGGCTGCGGTAGTGGCTTTCTTCTGAAAGTACAGTGTGGTGGGGGAGCAACTTCACAGTAGAGAATGCTGACAGATGCTACTCACCAGGTAATCAAGATCATTAACACTAACAGTTGGTAGTATGTACACTTGATAGGATGTGACGAAAAATGGAACTTTACATCTGTGATCTTCCTCCAAAAACCCCAAAACTCCGGTCCAATCATGAGGAAGATATTAGACAAATCCCAATAGAGATACGTTCTACAGAATACCTCAAAACTGTCAAGGTCATCAAAACCAAGGAAAGTTTGAGAAACTGTTGTAGCCAAGACAGTCCTAAAGAGATGGGATAACTGAATGTAGTGTCGTGCCCTGGATGGGGTCCTCAGCAGCGGGAGGACGTAAGTGAAGACTAAGGAAATCTGAATAAATGGGGGGCGTTAATTAATAATGGGTCAGTATTGGTTCCTTAATGTAACAGGGGCCAAACTAATGTAAGATGTTGATAATGGAGGACACTAGGTGGAGGGTATGTGGGACCTCTCCATCTTCACAGTAATTCCATCAATTTAAAACTTCTAAAAAATAAAGTTTATTTAAAAGAAAAAAGACCCCTTTCAAGGTTCTAGCTCAAGACCCAAAGAGTAGTCTAGGCTACTTTTGTTATTTTAAGCTCAAGGACAGAAGCCCAGAGAGAGTAAACTTTTTCAATTTGCACTGCTAATCAGTGACAGACATGCAAATTGTGAACACAGTGTTATCTCTGTTCCCATTTTTGACTGAAAAGACTTCTTTTTCTCTTTTGTAGAATTTCTTTTACTACACTTTTCAGTATTATAAAAATGTACAACTTGATGCTTTCTAGAAAATTCTTACCACTTTTATTCCAACACAGAATTGTTCTCACACCTCATTTATCTCAGATAAGGCCTTTTCCAGACTGTTATTCCTAACCTGTCTCCTGCCATGGGAAGCAGTGTAGGATAGTGATTAAGAGTGTGGGCTCCAGGGCCAGCCCCAGTGGCCTAGGGATTAAGTTCAGCATGTTCCGCTTTGACGTCCCTAGTTTGGTTCCCAAGTGCAGACGTACACCATTCGTCTGTCAGTGGCCATGCTGTGGTGGTGGCTTACATACAAAAATAGGAAGATTGGCAGCGGATGTTAGCTCAGGGTGACTCTTCCTCAGCAAAAAAAAAAAAAAAAGGAAAAAGAAAAAAAAAACCCCTACATGGGCTCCAGAGTAAATTGTCTGAGTTTGATTCCTGGCTTTGCTACTTTATAGCTGTAAGAACTGAAGCAAGTTATTTACCCTCTTGGTGCCTCAATTTCCTGATTTGTAAAATGGTGCTAATAATAGTATCTACCTCATAGGGCTGTTGAGAGAAGCAAATGAACTGATGAGTATAAAGCAAGGTTTCTCAACCTCAGCACTGTTGACGTTTTGCGCCATGTAACTCTGTTCTGTGTATGCATGCAAGGAGAGTGGGAAGGGGGTTTGTGGGATGTTTCGCAGTGTCCCTGACCTGAATCACTAGGTGCCAGTAGCACCTCCTCCCGCTCATGACAATCAAAAATGTCTCCAGACTTTGTCAAATGTCTCATAGGGGACAGAATCACCCCCACGTGAAAACCACTGGCCCAAAGTGCTTAGAGTAGTACTTGTATTATAATAGGTGCTTGAAGATAGTTGCTGATATTGCCAGTCATTAGATCCTCCCTAAGGGATTTTTCCACCAGCAGCACTTGGTTAGAGATATGGGGAAAGCTGATAGCCAGGTTCAGCCAGGTAGATCATTGGTTTTTGCCTACCAGGTACAAGGAAAAGAGGGGCGCAGTGGTGTGCAGGGTATCTGCAGTTGTTGCTTAGCAGACTAAATGGGATAGGCAGGTGAAGACAGACGGGGTCGGCCTTTCTTCCTTAGAATAGATTAGGTCTTTTGTTTGGCTCCTATACCGGACTTACCCTTTGTGGCGCTCATTACATTTTAATTAGTCACTTGCATCACTTTTTGTTTACTTTGTGTCTTCTCAGACTAACACTTTTATGGGACGGGGACTGGCTCTCTTATCATTCAGTCATCAGCCCCAAATGTTGGCTAGCAGTAGGTGTTCAGTAAATATTGAATGAATTGTGTTTGTTTTATATAAATTTTGTGCCCTCTTTGAATCCTATATATGGTCCAGATAATCTCTAGTATAGTGTAAGATTATGGCATCTTAGAATTGAGGAAATAAATATAAAAAATATATTTGTCTTATCTGCTTGGTGGCTGCCCTACTGCTTTTTGGTTCGGTAGTTAATTTAACCTTTTTACATACAGCAGCCAAGCCCTGGGTGAAGTATAGTGCTAACAGTGACACCTTCAGGTCTTACTGTAAACATTGTTTTCTCAGAGAAGCCTTCCCTGCCATCTCCTCCCTCCAGCTAGCGTTAATGTTACACTAGCTCCATGTTTTTGCTTTAGTGGTTCAGTCATTTGCCTTTCTTTGCTGCATGGTAATAAACTCACTGAGGTCCAGGATTAAGGTTTACTCACCATTGTATGTACTCACTGCCTAGCATCACATCTGGGTGTGCTTTCAAATATTTGGGAGGTTAATATTAATTAATATATTTTTAAAATAAGGCTTTCTAAACTGAACAGACTCTCACTTAGCTGAAACCTTAACAGAAATAATATAAAATATTTCCTGTAATATTAGGAGTTTTAAGGTTTAAAATAAGCTTCCAGCTAGTGATTTGATACATTTTACAGTTTGGATCTAAATCTTTGCTACCTATGAAAGTAGTTTTAAATATTTATTATTCTGCATGTGAAACATCAGTTTTATTTTGCAAGAAAAGTACTCTTTTTTGTTCTAATTCTTACAAAATTGTCTATAAATAAAAGCATACAGCTCTAAATTTATGATAATTTTTGCATGATGTTTGTAACCTATTACTCAGCAAACCACACAGAGGCACTGCTGGGTTACGTTGTCAAGTTGCCTTTTTTTTTTTTTTTAATAAAATTCACTCTTTTCTTTTTCAGCTATTATTCATGGACTGTCTAGTTTAACAGCTTATCAATTGAGAACTATATACATATGTCAGTTTTTGACAAGAATTGCAGCAGGAAAAACCCTTGGTAAGTATGTGTTTTTATCTTATATTGGAAATGTTTCAATCTATGTCTAAAGGTCAGACAATGAGAAGAAACGGATGGGAGCCGTCGTTTGTTTTCCAGTGTGTGCCCATGTGTATTTGGCATGTACATCTACACACATATCTAAACCAAGTAAAAGAAATAGAGTCCCTATCTTCTTAGAGCAGTGGTTCTCAAACTTCAGCCTGCTTCAGAATTAGTAAAGACCTTGTTAAAAAACAGAATGTCGGGTTCCCTTCCCCATGATGAGTTTCTGATTCAGTAGGATGCTGAGGGGCCCTGGAGTTTATGTTTCTAACAGGTTCCTGGGTGATTCTGATGCTACTGTTGGGGAACCAGACCTCATGGCCTCTATTTTAAAGATTTCACTTTAAATTTGACTCTGTTACAACTTTGTTGTGACACTTTGTATCATACACACTTTGTTTTTTACTGGCAACTGTGTTATTTGAAACCTGTTATTTGAACTTGATTTCAGCACTTAATTATATAAGGGAATATATGATTTATAGCTATAATATCTCTCTCCCTTGTCTCCATAGTTAATTTTAGATTGTAATGGGCAAGCCTGGTTCAGTTTATCAGTAGTGGCTGATATTTACAACATGGTCATTTAAAGGACCTTTTGATACAAGTAATTACATATTGATACTGGTTTTTACAATTTACAGATGCTTTCCCAACAGTCCCGAATGGCAGAAAGTACTTGCATGAAACAGCTTCCTTATGAACACGTAGTGTTACCTACAATCCCAGTGTGTTAGTGCCACTCTCACGGCTGTCACTAATCTGGCTCTGGCTCACGTAGCGTGCTTTGTGTTGGGGGTGAGATTAGGTCTGGAGTTGGTTCCAGGACCATAAGTGGATATGACTAGAGGCAGAGTAGATGTTGGGGAGGCAGAACTACAGGTAGATCCGGGCCTGTTGCTGAAGAAGAAAATGGGCTGATGTGGACACAATTGGAGAATTCCAGACTGTGCAAGCTGTGAGTTGACATGGTTGTTAACAGAGTTGTTTTGTAAATTAAATGTGACAAAATATTCTAAAGTACCCCCCTGTGTTTCGCATATAGCACTTGTTCAGTATATTTTAATTTCTCCACCGACAACCTTTCTTCCCTAAAGAATGGTGGAAAAAATCCAGATTTTGTGTGTGACCCCATGGTTTAATTTTGAGATTCAGTGAGATCCCCTTTTGGGTATATCTTAGATATAACAGGCGAGGATCAGTTATCCAGAATCAATATATTCCATCATAATGGACTCAAGTGAGGCAACATTTAAAATTTGATTTTAGGGGCTGGCCCAGTGGCACAGCGGTTAAGTTCGCACATTCCTCTTTGGCAGCCTGGGATTCGCCGGTTCGGATCCCGGGTGTGGACATGGCACATGCTATGGTAGGTGTCCCACATATAAAGTAGAAAGAAGATGGGCATGGATGTTAGCTCAGGGCCAGTCTTCCTCAGCAAAAAGAGGAGGATTGGCAGCAGTTAGCTCAGGGCTACTTCCTCAAATAAATAAATAAAATTTGATTTTAATTTATATGTTGGATTTTCAGCTATGCATAATCCTTTTGGGTTTTGTTTTTTTTAGTGGTTACTCTACAGTAACACTGCCTAATAGATATATAATGTGAGCTACCTATGTAATCAAAAATTTTTTAATAGCTAGAGTAAGCAAAGTAGAAAGAAATAGTGGAATTACTTTTAGCAATATCTTGTTTAACCCAATATTTTAAAAATATAACGAATAGAAGACATGTTAATAAGATATTTTACCCTTTTTTTGCAGTAGGTCTGTAAAATCTGCTGTGTATTTTATACTTACAACATCTAAATTTGGACCAGCACATTTTAACTGCTCAATAACTATGTCTGGCTAGTGGCTACCATGTTAGCTTTAGTCTCTTGCCCCACATAGATTTAAAATATGGCAAATGTCTTGAGGGAAAATGTTTGGTTATGGCAGGCTCCCTCTCATGGGGCTTTCTGTCTTAAGATCTCTGCAACTCTGGGAGATATGCCTACCTTTCCACCCCAGCTTCCTGCACTGCCTCAGAACTCAGCAGAAGTCCTGTGGGGAGGAACCAACCATGTGTTTTCAGTTCCACTAGTTTCCAGTCCACCAACCTAGGCCCAAGGAAAGTGCCAGAAGCTTTGCTCATTTCTCTTATCCCCAGTAAACTCTCCCTGCCTGGAGTACCCTGAATCCTCAGCATATCAGCATATGAGCCCAGGGAAGAAAACAGCTGCATATCATCAGCTCACCTCAGAAGGATTCTCTCTCTGGAATTGTAGTCCATCTAGTTCTCATTGCTTCCAAGGCTTTCCCGTGTCTTTAGCAACAAGATGTTACAGCTTACCCAATTTTTTTCTAGTTGTAGTGGGAGTGTTGGCCTGTTGCAGTGTCCTATGTCTTACCTGAGAGTGAAAATCTACACTGTAAATTTTTTGAAGTTAAGATCTAACATATATACATTTTTCTATATCTCACATTTATAAGAAGGAAGGCAGATTAGTAAGAAGGGTTAATGTCAGTCAAGAAAGACTTAACAGGAAAGATGAGTATTGAAAGGAGTTTTTAAAAGAAAGAAAGCCGATGTAAAATAAAAGAAGGATTAGGCAATCTGCGTGTGCTTTTCATTTCACTGCTTTACAGCGTGGACTCTCGCCATACCAGCCATCTTGTTACTCCTGAAGTGGTTTTTAAGAGTTCTGGTGTCTTCTACCACTTGCTAGCTGTGTGACCTCTCTGGGTCCCGGGTCGTAGTTTATAAGACAAGGTTGATAGTATTGTGTACCCTTGTAAGGGAATTGTGTGGACAGAGGAGTTACTGCATGTTAAGCACTTAGCACAGTGCCTGACACATAGTAGGGCATCAGTAAGTGTTAACTATGAGTGCAAATCTCTTTATACACCTCTGCCTTCTCTTCTGCTGCTCCGTCTTCCTGAAATGTTCTCCTTCCCATGCTTCTCTTCTTCACTTGGTTATTGTCTGTTTATCCTTAGTGTCCCAGTGCAATGATCTCTCATGAAGGATTCTCTTCTAGTATCCCTGTGGGGGTTCAGAATTGGCCACCTCAAAGTGTGTCTCTTTGGCTTGATTATCTTTAAGATGACTTGATTATTTTTAAGAGCAAAGGACTCTAAAAAATACTTTGACCTTCCCCCTAACTGCCTAAAAGAATTTAAGTTAGAAGGCCTGTCCCCAGGACAGGCAGTCACCATAGATAACTGTGGGTATCGGTAGACTGTGAGGGTCCTCGCTCAGCCCATCCTTATCAAAGTTCTGTCTACCAAACATTTGCTTTTCCATTTCCATGTGAATTGCCGTCCTCCCCTTTGAAGCCCCAAATCACTACCCCAACATTCTCCTTTGTCTTTCACTGAAAATGGTATTTAAGGTGACAACTTCAGTCATTTTGGCGAGTTACTCAGTTTTCCTGGGTTTCTCCTATGTGTACAAGTTAAGGCTTTGTTTGATTTTCTCCTGTTATTCTGTCTCATGTCAGTTTCGTAGACCAGCCAGAAGGACCTGGAGGGTAAGAGGAATTGTCTTCCTCTCCTACCCTCTTCTTAGAGCTGATAGGAACACTTCACACTAGACTCCCCAAGAGAGTTTTCGGAAAATTGAGATGCATGGGCTCTCTACTAATTAAATCAGTCTCTGGGGGATTGGCCTAGGCATCAGTATTTTTTAAAAGCTCTTCAGATTCTGAGGTATAGCTAGTGAAGTATCACTCACGTTGGTTTGTCTCTGTATCTTCTTCCTGGCTACATGTGAGCTCCCCAAGGGCAGGAACTGTTTCTTCATGCTTGTATCGTAAGTACCTGGCACTGGGCCTGGAATCCAAAGAGACTTAGTATATGAATGAGTATATGTTTGTATCTAAAATGTTGGAGAGGCAATTAGGAGAGGACAACAGGAAACAAAGTAGAAATTGTTGAAACTGCTAATATTTAAATTGCATACTCTAATATTTCAAAGGAAAGAAAATGATGTGCTGTTTAAAATTCTCTTTAAGTATGTTTGTTACATAGTTGCTATGAAACTACAATGTACCAGGAACTATAGGGCTTTGGAGAAATATACTAAGAAGCTCCTGCCCTCACATTTTGAAATGTGATCATTATTCATCATGGAGTGAGTAAAAGGTTTTCTGATTTCAAGACATTTAAAAGCTAATAGGATTGTTGAGATAAGTCTAAGTATGAAATACCATGAGCATACAAAAGATAGGCATAGGGGCTGGCCGGGTGGTGCAGCAGTTAAGTTCACACATTCGACTTTGGCAGCTCGGGGTTTGCCAGTTCGGATCCCGGGTGGGGACCTATGCACTGCTTATCAAGCCATGCTGTGGCAGGCGTCCCACATATAAAGTAGAGGAAGATAGGTGTGGATGTTAGCTCAGGGCCAGTCTTCCTCAGCAAAAAGGGGAGGATTGGCGGCACATGTTAGCTCAGGGCGACTCTTCCTAAAAAAAGAAAAAAAGATAAACTTTCCCAGTCACTTAGCTAAGGAATTCAAGAAGGAGGTAGAGGTTGCTCTGTGCCTAGAAGGCTAGATGGGAATGAGAATCAGAAAGAGAATGTGAAAATGGTGTCTAGACCAAAACAAAAGCATTAGAGTTATTCGGAGAATAAGCTGTAGTTTACCTGGATAGTAGCACTCTTGATTTCCATGCTTAACTCCCAAAACTTACTCCTCACCCAGGCTTCCTATGTCAGTAAATGGTAGCACTGTTTATCCAGTTGTTGAAACCTGAGAGTCCTTTCTTTTTCCTCACAGTCTACATCTATGCCACTAGCGAGTCCTGTTCTGCATTCAAAATAAATTCGGAATCAGATGTTTACTTTCCTCCTCCATCGTCTCTAATGGCATGCATCCCACTTGCCCGCTGCTCTAGTCAACTGATCTCCTTTCTGTCTTTGGACAGACTCCTCCTCAGGATCCTTGTACGTGTTCCCTCTGAAATGTTTTTCTTCTAGACCTTTGTGCCACTGCTGCTTCTGCACATTTTGCTGATCTTGGCTCCCCTGTCACTTTCTCCGAGAGGCCTTTCATAACTGCCCGCCTGAAAGAGCCTTGCCCTCCCCCATCATTCTCCATTTCTAGTACCTTTTTCTTCTCACTAGCTCTTATTCCTCTGAAGTTAAATTGTTAATCTCTTTACTACCTGTCTCCCATTAGCATTGTGAGCATCATAAAAAATAGGGACTTTGTCTTATTCACTGAGATATTCTCAGTTTTTAGGCAAGTGCCTACTCATAGTGCATGTTCGATATTTAGTGAATGAATGAATGAAGATTATAGGTACAAGACATACAGAGTGAAAGTTCTGAATGTCACATTGAGGTGTTTGTGTGTAATTTGCTAACTGTGAGTCTTTGATCAGAATAACCTGATCAAAATTCTGTTTTAAGAAAGTAGTACAAATATTATCTCATTAAATATTCACATAAATCCTATAAGATATTTATTTTCATCATTTTGTGGGTGAAAAAACTTTTTCAGTACCACACAGGTAATATGTTGGAGTGTGAATAAACTCCAGTCAAGCTTTTTAAACCACTATGCAGTATTTTGCAACAGATAGGATATGGTGATGAGAAAGAGGAAGGAGTTAAAACAATAACTCCTTAGATTTTAAGCATTGGTGATTGGAAGAATGTTGGTAGAGAAATAACTTCTTGAAAGATCCAATTTCAAATATCCACAAAATATATAACAAGATTTCAAGCGGTGTATGCTAAAATCAGATTTCAGAATAAGCTAATTTCAGGGCTAGCCCTGTTGCCTAGTGGTTAAGTTTGGTATGCTCCCCTTTTGGTGGCCCAGGTTTGGTTCCTGGGCATGGACCTACCCAACTCGTTGGCAGTCATGCTGTGGCAGCAACCCACATACAAAATACAGGAAGATTGGCACAGATATTAGCTCAGGGCAAATCTTCCTCAGCAAAACAAAACAAAACAAAACCCTAATTTCATGCTGTATCTTGAGGTTTGTTATAATATATTAGACTTAAGAAACATCTAAAAATTCTGTTACTGATACCTTACCTAAAATATAGTTTATTTTAGCTCTTAAAGTCAATATTTTAGTAAAGAAAATCTTCAAATTTTTCATAAGCTCATCTAGCTTTTTCCATTTTTAAAGTTGGTTTTAATAAGGGACTTAACTTGAAAAATCAAATCACTTCCCTAAACTGGCATATACCAGAGCAGTTCCTGGCACATAGTATATATTCAGTAAATGTTTAAAGAAATGAACTCATAAAAAGTTGACAAAGTAAGGTTCTGCTTAGCTTTCTAAGTTACTTATTTTTGTTCTGGTTTTAAAAGATGCGCAATTTGAAAGTGATGAACGAATTACACCCTTGGAATCAGCCCTGATGATTTGGGCTTCAATTGAAAAGGAACATGACAAACTTCATGAAGAAATACAGAATTTAATTAAAATTCAGGTATGAATATTACTTTGTATTTATAATTATATTTTTTCTAGAAAATAAAACATAACATCTAAAGAAATTACCAGCCGCTTAATGGAAGTTGGACTGTAAACTCAGAGTAAAATTTAATATTATCATTCTCTTTAGAAATTTCACCTTTGGTTTATAGTCTTGACACAAGCTTTAAAGATTATAAATATGAAAAAATAGAACATTTGGTAAGAAGTTAATGGGTTTTTGTGATTAAGAGAATGTAAAATTTTAACTGTGTGGTGAGAATTTTAGGAGTAGCATGTTAAAGAACAAGAAGCCAAAAAAATCATTCCAAGGTATAATAGGGAAGATGCGTTTTGCTAACAGGCAGAGCAGATACTAGGACTTTCTCAGTTAAGTAAACTTGTCTTCATTTTTAAAAGATTGTTTACAGTTGGATAGGAGAGAAAATCCAGGTGGTGTCCCACCTTCCCAAGGATTGATTATTGATAGTGTGGTGACTGTCAAGTATAATTAAGATCTGGAGAGAATGGGCAGAAAAGCGACTCCTTAAGAATTTCAACCCAGCGCAGGGAGATTTGCCGTGTTATCCTGATCTTTCGAGGCTTAGAGGAAGCAGGCCTTCGTTAGTAGACTAGTACGAAGCTGAGTGGGTTACTGTAAAGTACATAGCAGACGTGGAACTTGCTTACGATTTGCCAGGTGCTGTTCTAAGCACTTTCCTGTGTAACTCTTTAATCCTCACAGCAACCCGAGGAAGTAGCTCCTGTTATTTCCACCATTTTACATGTAAGGAAACTGAGGCACCAAGAGGTTAAATAGCTTCCCCAAGTTTACAAAGCTACCTAGATGGTAATGGTGGTCGCGTATCTTACCATATATCAAAAAGGCCAGTTTATAAAGTATTTAAAAGCATCTGGTTTCCTAGGTGTCTATTAGAGATTTCCCAGGGATCCTAACTAGCAAAATCCATATATCCTCATCATCGCAAAGGCCATCTACCGCCTTTCTCATTTCTCTTTTGCTCAAAATTAATATTTAGGTGAGTCCTAAAAGTATATGATGTAGCTCCTAGTTTATTTATTAATGCCAGCCTTTAATTTGACCTAAATTAAAAAGAGATAGAATGCTGGGCATTTAGTATTAAATGTGCAAGGGGCCAATGAAAATTTTTCATAAACTTTTCAAACCACAGTTATTTCATCTTTGAAAAAGTATTTTATGTCATTTATCAAATCAAAATTATTAAACTACATAAAAATATTTTAAATGAAGTAGTTTAGATATACCTGAGTTATTTCAATATTACACAACAATTTGATATTTTGAAAAGCAATGTAAGATATATATTTGTCATTCTATCTTTTAGGCTATAGCTGTTTGTATGGAAAATGGCAATTTTAAGGAAGCAGAAGAAGTCTTTGAAAGAATATTTGGTGACCCAAATTCTTATACGGTAATTGTTTAAATTAGATTCAGAATTTTAGAACTGTTTTGGTGGGATGTGGAAAATTAAAGGAACATGGAGGAGAAAAGGAATGCTTTATCTTTTAAAGAGTATAGAATAGTGCTGTCCAGTAGAAAGACAGTGCAAGTCACATATGTGATTTTAGATTTTCTAGTAGCCACGTTAAAAAAGTAAAAAGAGGGCCTGGCCGAGCGGCATAGTGGTTAAGTTCGTGTGCTCCACTTCGGCAGCTCACAGCTCACAGGTTCGGGTCCCGGGCACAGACCTAGCACCCCTCGTCAAGCCACACTGTGGCATCCCACATAAAATAGAGGAAGACTGGCCCAGATGTTAGCTCAGCAACAATCTTCCTCCATCAAAAAGAGGAAGATTAGCAACAGATGGTCCCCAGAGCAAATCTTCCTCCCCCAAAAGAATGGGTAAAAAGAAACAAGTGAAACTAACTTTAATAACATTTTGTTTAATCCAGTATATCCAAAAACATCATTTTTAAGTCTCTTTTTTTTGTGCTAAATCTTTGGAATCTGGTATATATTTTACACTTATGTCTAAATTGAGGGCTCACACATTTTGAGGGCTCAGTAGCCACGTGGCTACCATAGTGGGCAGAGCAGGTATAGGAAAAGGCATTGTAACTTGCTTTTCTAGAGTTTTCTTATATGATCATCAGTAGTTTTGTGTATATGTGTAATGTTAAGGTCAATAGAAATTAGTTTTTAAATATTAAAAACAAAAGTTATTCAAAGAAATAAAAGATAGTTTTATACATTTTTTAGTGAACTTTTTATTGAACAATAGCACACTTCTAGTAAGGTATATGTATCATAAGTGTGTAAGTAGACGTGTTTTCACAAAATGAACACGCTTATATGACAAGCGCCTCGATCAAGAATCAGAACGTCACCAGCACCCTCCCGTCACCATGTCCCTCACCTTCTCAGGGGTAACCAGAATCCTGACTTGTAGCATCAAAGGTTAGTTGTATTTGTTTCTGAACTTTATGTAGTAGAATCATATAGCAAGTTTATAATTGTAAGATTGACCCATGCATGGTGTTGCTTGTGACAATAGTTTGTTCATTCTCATTGCTCCATTTTAGGAATATAATATTTATCCGTTCTACTGTTGATGGACGTTTGAGTTATTTCCAGTTTTTGGCTTTTACATTCCTTTACATGTCTTTATAGAGCAAATATATATGTTTCTATTGGGTATATACTTAGGAATAGAATTGATGGGTTATAGGATATGCACATATTAAGTTTTAGTAGATACTACCAAACAGTTTTCCAATATAGTTATGTCCATTTCTCCAGTAGAATGGAAGAGTTCCACTTGCTTCAGAGACCTTACCTGTGGTTTTCATTTTAATCCTTCTGGCAAACATGTAGTGCTGTCACATTGGGTTTTAACTTCTGTTTCCCTGATGACAATGAAGTTGAGCACCTTTTCATATGCTGGTATAGAGTTGGAGGTGATCGCCTTCATCTTTTAAGGGACTGAGCCAAGTTGAGGGTAGGTTATAGTTTTAGTAAGGCACAGTCTATCTCTAATTTGCCCCTCTTCCTAGGGTGTAACCCTCCAGAGGTTTCCGTTGAAAGCCTGATGCGTTTATTGGGTCCCCTGCCCCTGCGCTTTTGTCTCAGCTCTGTGAAGCTGCTGAGAATGCCACTCTGCTTGTACTTCACAGAAGGGGAAACCTTAACAGCCTGTAAGCATAAAGTGCTTAACCTCACTATTATTAGTAATCAGGCAACACCAAGTAATATATCTAAGTAGGGTGCTATACCTCAGACTGACAACGATTAAAATATCTTAGAATACCAACAGTTGGCTCAAAAAGTGGAGAAATGGTAAGACTGCTGTATTGTCCTCTCAGGAGTGTAAATTGGTATTTAAACTTTGGAGAGCATTTTAGCAAAATCTATAAGCACGCATTCCAGAAATTCCACTTCTAGATAGAGTAGCTGTTTGCACTTTTCACTGCACATTTTAATAGCCATGAAGCTTTATTAAAATAAACAAGCCCCTCTGAGACAGTTGGTCTGGGATAGAGCCTGAGAGGTAGAATTTTTTTTAGCTCTATAGCTTTCATTGTGCAACCAGAATTGAAAGAACTACTGTCCAAGAAGGACTTGTACTGTGCACAAGAAGACATATAGAAAAGTGTTTAATAGCATTGCGGTAATAGAACATAGCCTAAATGCTTTCAACAGGCAGGAAGAATGGGTGAATATATATGGAGTACTATACCCCAGTGAAAGTAACTAGTTCTATAAATATCAGATCAACGTGGATAAATGTCATAAACAGAGTGGAGCAAAAGATAGCAAGTTTCAGAAGAGTACACATAGTATAACACCATTTGTATGATTTAAAACCATGCTGAACAATACTATGTAGTTTGTGGATGCATGCATATGTAGTACAAGTATAAAAGAGTGCATGGGTGTGGTAAATTGTAAGTTCAGCGTAATGGTTACCCTGAGGGGAAGGAGGTTTGGGGGGGGGGGAGCTGCAATCAGATTATGGCTCCAGTTGTACAGATAATGTTTTAGTTGTTAAACTTAGTAATGGATGTTCAGGTTCATAGTATTTTCTTTAATCCTTTTGCATATGTGTGAAATATAAAATACTTTTTAAAAGTCAGAAAAAATACATTGATGGGCCATTTAAAACAATTTTTAAAATTTCTAATTGTGTCTCTTGGAGTTTATATTTATAAAGCGATTTTTTTCAATTAAATAATATATGACAAGATTTCTAGTATCTTATTTGTGATTTATGTGTTACTACTTTTCCTCTGTTTTCTGTAGCCTTTCAAAAGGAAATTGCTTATGATAATCTCTCAGAAAGATACATTCCATTCCTTTTTTCAACACTTCAGCTACAACCACATGATGGAGAAAATTAAGAGTTATGTGAATTATGTGCTAAATGAGAAGTCATCAACCTTTCTAATGAAGGTATGCATATTTCAGAGAGACTCTGACAGTACACTTAGGAGAAATTTTTAGAATAAAGGAAGATACTTAAAATAGAAATCCCAAAAACTGATCAGAATTTTATTTAGTGATTTTGTAGAAGAATGTGGCAGAGTGTTACCATCAGTGAATCTAAAGGGTTTATTGGTGATCTTTGTCATATTTTTATAACTTTTAAAAATTAAGAGTTGGGGAAATTTTTCAAAGTAAAAAGTTGAGGAGAAAACCTATCAAAATGAATTAAGAAATAGGAGGAAAGAAATATTTAGTTTTAATTAAATTTTAAAGAAATTTTCAGCATATTTTTGGAACAAGTGAAATTGGACTGAAGAAGGTCCTTGAAAAAAATTTTTTGTAACGTTTTGTCGTCTTCAGATTTTTCACTTAGTATATTATAGTGGTGCATTGATTAATTTGAAGTAGTTTTATTTTGACATATCTAGAATTTTTATTGATTTTGGGGTTTTTTAAGTAACCTTTTATCTTAAAATTGCCTAGAGAGCATTGTGTGTATCGAACACATTTACAAGGAAAGACATTCTCCATAATGCCTATAAACCAAACAGGTAGCTGAAGCAGCTGCTGGTGCTGTCAGTTACTGGGGAAATAAGAACGCAGGGCTCTTTATTGGCCTGTGAGCAGAAACTTTGGTTATGACTGTGAAAGAATCAGAAGGCTTAATTTAATGCTGTTTGTTTAAAACGCCTTACTGCATTGCTTCCTCTCCCACAACCCCCTTTTTAAGGCAGCAGCAAAAGTAGTGGAAAGTAAAAGAACAAGAACAACTTCTCAAGATAAACCTAATGGTAACGATGTTGAAATGGAAACTGAAGCTAATTTAAATACAGAAAAAAGGTTTGTAAATTCATTAATACGTTTTATGTCATGAATGCAATATCTTTATGTAAAAGTGATGCTAGTGAGCCGTTATTAATAAAAATAATTACTGAGTAGTGGATATATTGTGTTACTGGTGATTAATGTTTGGATATTTGGAGTATTGTAGAGTTACTTCATGGCTTATGCAAATTCTACTCTATATGCTAAGCAAAAATAGGGAATGAGAAAATAGTACAGCTTAAATGGTGTGAATAATACCACTTATCATTCTCAGGGAACATGTGCTCTAGAACAATGTTGAGGTTGGAAACCTGAATTATTTGTGCCCCTGGTTCTCAGGTCCCACATGCCTTCGTTATGTTACTATTTTACTCTACTGAGGGTTATTCTAGGATTTTAAGATACTGTTCATACATCTTCTCTGATGGTAAGCTAGCCACTTCATCTGGTGCTTCTTAACCTGAAGAAATAGTGATTTGCTCCAGTGCTAGAGGGAAACAGGCCATGTCAGTCCTACATATTGAGAGAAAAGAATTCAGTCTCCAAAATTATGTCTTCTTTAGAGATTTTCAAGGGTGATTTTTACTGAATTGATTTTTACCTTTTCCTTTGGCTTTAGAAGCTAACCCTCTTGAAGAAGATAAACTCTAGCATTATAAAGATGATCTTTTCTATTGAACTCGTGATCCATTTCCTCTATTCTTGCACCCTTAACCCAAGGCCAGATAGTCAAATCCTTCTGGTCTCTGGATGGATGTATTTGGCATTGGATGTAATATTACTGTTTTATCTTGGGACCATGATTTGAGTGCCGCAGGTTCCCCACCTTAACTACTTATTTAGCAATGGGGATTGGGGTCTAAGTTGAGTGAATATGGCATTGTCACACCTCAGGACTAAGCGCAGTCTTCTTATAGTCTTCTTTGTCCATTCAAATCACAGCATGATCTGCTCCTCACTGGTTTATCTCCCCAAAGGCTCTATTAAAGTCTTATTTCTCAGTGACTTATTTTTTTCTAAGACTCATTTTGAAAACTAGAGATTTCATTTTTATTGGCTCAATTATTTCATTTTGTTTAGGAAATTAAAGTTTAGTAATACTAAGACCCAATACATTCTTGTGGCAGAGCCTTCCTGCCCACTGCTTTAAAATAAAATTAAAACTTACCATGATTCTTGCAGATAATGAACACATTTCCTATGTACTCTCCTTTTATAGTGCCACCCACTTATTGCAAATGCCCTCCTAGATGCAGAGACAGTTCAGTCAGTGGGTGTAAAACAGAACTCTTGATGTTTTCATCTGTCTCTCTGTACCCTGACTCTCCTCCTTTATCTCATACATCCAGTTATCTCCCCAAGTGTTATGAGTCCTATCTCAGAAATGCTTCTCTAATCCATTCTTTCTTATCATTTATATCCTAGATTAGTACTTAGCTTTGTAACACACAAATCCATCCTTGACATGACTTCCAGAGTTAGCCTCCCATAAAAATAAATCTGTTTAAATCACTTCCCAGCTTAATAACCCCTATTTGCTTTCTGTTTCCTACTAGATGAGTTAGAATTTAATGGCATGGCTTATAAAGCCCTACATAGTCTCTTTCATATACAATCTCATGCCTATACGTTAACCCTTCCTTGCCCACATACATGGTACTTTCTAGCAATGTAGAACTTCTCCCTGATCTTCAAATATTACAAGCTCTTTCATGTCTCGGGCCTTGCTTCAATGTTAAATTCCCTTCTTTCTGTTCTCTTCAAGGCAAGGTCTTACTTGTCATTCAAGGTCTAGCTCAAAGATCATCTATAAGAAGTCTTGCTGAGCTCTCTGATCAGAGTCATCACTTCTGTGCTTCCAGAGCACCAAGTCACACCTCTGCAAAAGGATAGTAACATAGATAGTAACATATCTGTTTACCTGTCTTTATCTCTCACTAGGTTGAGAATTCTTTGAAGATTCGTAATTAGCTTTGTGTCCCTGGTGCCTAGTTCATTACTAGGCATACGTTAGAACTTGTAGTGTACTAGACACAGGGAGCAAAACCAAAACCAGAGACAAAGTAAAATAAAGATCAAGAATCATCAGATATCAAAACCATCCTGGAAGCAAATAGAATCAGGGCAAATAAAGCATCAGATTCACCAGTATCAGGACAAGAATCAGCAGGATGCAAGTTAAACAAGGATAGACTTAGAAATGTGATTGTGGGGTCAGACAAATGCTAGGAAAGATGAAACCATCATGTTACCAATACTAGATGATAAATCTTATAAACTATTTGAGGCAATAAGAGTTATAGAGGTGAAACAGAAACAATAGCAGACATTACATAATTTTTATGGATAGACTGAAACGCTGAAGGAGTTGAGATGGACACTTCAAGGAGGTGTGACCATTGAGCAGGGCCTTGAAGGATGTTAAGATTTTTGCTGGTGGATAGAAGAGGAAATGTCATTCCAGGGGAGAAGGATAGTTCCAGTGAAGGTATGGAGGTGTAAATAGTCTTGTGTTTGTGGAAACTAATTTTAACTACAGCAAAGGGGAGGAATTTGTTAAAACATTCATTTGGAGCCTGGTGGGGAAGGCAAGAATTAAACTTGAATTCCTGGAAATAAAGATCCCTGGGTGAGTTTCTGAAAGAGTAACATTATGAATGCTCAATTACAGCTTTAACTCTACTTACATTAGCTTGATTTACTATCTCTGGTAAGCACATCTGTGCAAAAATTAGCCATGTTGTAATGGACTGATGTCACCAAGTTTTCTTTTCAAAGATATCTTTTGTAAGTTGAAATATGACTTGACTATGTGGAAAGTACTATCCTTATGAAAAGTTTCTTTTGTTTACATTCTTACAAATTTTTTCTTCTTTTAAAGTGTTAGTGACAAACAGTCTGCGGTAACTGAATCCTCAGAGGGTACAGTATCCTTATTGAGGTGAAGTAAATTGACATTTTTCTTCTCTGTCTTTTAAATCTTTGATTGAAGCAATTCATGCAGACCTGGATATGTTATAATAACTGCCATGTAAATGGTATGATTTAAAGAATCTTGTAGGATCCAGTTTACCTCAATAGATATCAAGATGCTGACGTGTCTTGAAATTCCAAACTATATAGAGACCTGCCTCTGGGATCCTGGGTGGTTTCACATTGTTTCTACCAGGCTATTATTGGAACCCACATACAGGGTGAACTTGAACTTAAAGCCAATCTGTCATTGAGGATATGCTGGGGCAGGAAGGGGATGGAGGTTACATTTCTAATGAATGTCCTGAACTCCGTTTTTCTGAAATTACTTGAAAAACTGTATTCAATGTACTAAAAATGCTGTGACAGACAATATAACATGTTCAGAGAGCAGAAAGTCTGCATGAATGATTTCAGAGATAGAGCAGTTGGGATGCTGAATGGAACCATGGGAGGGGGTGGCTGGCGTGGTGTGGAGGAGGTCGTTGGAAGTGAGGGATTGAGAGGCCAGGATGTTATATGGATTATCCATGAGAACATTGAAATAATTCGTGATAATAGCAGCACCTGGGTAGAGAAAGATCTGTGAGTGATGGGAAGTGCTTGGAGGGATAGGGAATGACTATGGAGAATGGTAGATGGTAATATACCTCAGTGACATGAATCCTCAAGGGCTAAGGTCTATGGAAGCAGGATCCTGAAAGTGGCATTCATTAAGAAATGAGAAGTATAGAGACCCACCTTCGGGACCCTGAATTCATAGAAGGGGGAAGATTAAGCCATTCTCTACTTGAGAAAGCCACAAGGAGAGAAATACTGTCCCCAGGGGAGAGCAAGATCTTAGACAAGGCGAAGAGGTGGGGGAGCTGGTGAAGGGGTTGAGAATGGCAATCCAGAGAGCACAGTACAGAGTTCTGGGAGGGAGGGAAAGGACTAGTCGGTTGCATAGAGCACTTATAGGAGTAAAAGTGTAGATTTTTTTAGGTGGTGATAAAATAGCTGCCAGAGCTTAGGTGAACTACTTTTTTCATCTTAGTTTGTTCCTTTATTAAATTGGAATAATACGAACTTTGCAGGGTTTTCAAAAATTCTACCACATCCCGTATCTGCAGACAGCTTATCTTTCAAAAAAGCCCTTTTTGGAAGTTTCAAAGATAATCAAGTGATAGCTGCCATCATGTAGAAAGGAATTTTGGAATTTCTCTTTTGGGAAATAAACTTTAAAGCCATAGGAGAGAATATAAGTTAATACTTTACAGTCTCAGGTTTGTTTTTTTTCTTGGTCTGTCTAATTGGAAGGCCAAAGAATCTTGATTTCTGAGTAAATGAGATGGAGAAAATAAGTGATGGGAGAGAGGGAAGTCTGACAACAACAATCTTAAGAGGCCAAAGGTTAAGATGGGCACTGAGCAAGGAGAGCACCAAGGGAAGCAGGCCAAAGTAGAAGAAGGTCCTAGAACAGAGATTCAGACAAATCATCTACCTTTTCCCGTAACTTTTCTAGTCTTTGTGGAACCAGTCACATGCTTTCGTGTTTCATTTAGGTCTCACAAGAATCTTTTCTTATCTAAGTTAAAACATGGAAGCCGACAGCAAGATTTTAATAAGAAAGGGGAAAGAGCGGAAACTCTTCAAAGTGAGTACTCTTATTACAATTTTAGAAGTGGAGAATTGATGTGTCCTTGAAAGCGATCCAGCCCTTAATCACCACCACAACACACAAACACGCACTTCAGGAAACTGAATCACAAAGAGATTAAATGTCATGACTTCATAGAGTTAATTAGAGGTGGTGCTTAATTTAGAGTTAGCTATTCTGATTGCTGAGCTAGAGCACTTCTGCTGCCACGGTACACTGCTTTTCTATTTAACTTTATTCAGCAACTGGAAATGGTTACTCATCTGAAACATAAATGCAGTTGATTTTTATTATTCATGGTAGGTATGTTCTCTAAAGTTGCCATGACACCAAATTACTGAATACTGAACGATTACCAGGCAGTACAGGATTAGGTTCCTTTGAGCCTCTCATCACAACAATATTTTTGTCCACTAATCAGCACATAACCTTGTTTATGTGTTTTCTGTCTAAGACACCTTATTTAATCTGTATTGTTAATGCATTAACATTGCACTCACAGCCAACAGCACTGTAACTCGTGCCTCAATGAAGCTCATCTAACGCACATTTTCTCTACAAGGAACATCGTAGCCTTCTTGCACTGAGGAACAGTAAACAGGACTTCCACAATACACTTGGGGGCCATTTTAAACAGCGAAATTATCAACAAAAGCACAAAAATGTGGCACTTAAATAGACTGGAAAAAGGACAGATATTTATAGCATGGTTGCTGAAACGAGAAGGCAGAGCTTCACCTCATTTCACCTTGGCTGGAAACGTGCACGTCAGATGACTCATTTTTTGCCACTCTGCACATGTCCACCAGTGACCGCAAAAACACTGAGTATTGATTTTTGAGTTACAAATTTTAGCAGGTAGGTGAATTCACAAATATGGAATCCATGAATAATGAGGATTGAGTACATATAGAATCTTGATACTCTTCATAGCATTTAGAATGTATTATCATTATAAAAGGCATTGCTAGATTTAAAAAACAAGCAACAATAACTAAAAGAAAAAAATCTTAAAAGCTGTCCATAACTATTTTGTTCTAATTTGATTAGAGTTCCTCCTTGGTGAGTATTCATTCAGCAAATATTTATTGAACCCACACTATGTTCTAGGTACTATACTAATGTAGGAATTTCTAAACCTTATCGATCTAATCCTAGATACTTACTATCAATATAAAAATAATCGAAGTACAAACTTGATGCCAGGCATATAGTAGGCCTGCAGTGAATATTAATTGAATACATTGATTCATAGCTGATGGCTGATGACAGAGCCACTGTTAGTTAATAGTTGTAAATTACGGCTCTAAAACATTTACATTCATAGATATTATCATCATCCTCATTTTAAAGATGGTAGACTTAAATTCAAAGAAATATTTGCTTCATGTTGGAGTTCCAAAATTATTTTTCTACATCTATTGCTGTAAAATGGCTAGGAATCATAATTCTAAACTAAAATAATGTGAGGATTTTCCTAGACTTTTAATTTCATAATACAAAATTCAAAGAAATGGAAGCATATACTTTTTTACACTCTAAATTGTTGATCAGTAGTTAAACTCTGATGAAGACCATAACCTGATTGCAGAGTGGCTCGACAGTAACTGTGGTTATTGAGCCTAGATCTTGTGAGTTTTAGTACATTTCCTGACTTTTTGTTAGATCTTAGTAATAGATACATACACTTTAAAAATAAGTCCCAGTTTGCTCACATGAGTCCCCAGGTATCCTCTCCTTAAAATTAGAGGGTATTAGTATTGTTTGTGCTAAACAATTTTTCCAAATTTTTTTAAAACACTTGTTTTCGAAAATAGCTTTTTTCAGATTTGTAAAATTGCCTTGTACTTTTAAGAAATCAAGTAATTCAGAAAAGTTGAAAGAAAAAAATCACCTAGATTCTTTTTATGCAAAAAAAACTCACCAGCATTCAGTGAAATGATTAATATTTGAGTTAAAAGCTTTTTATATGTAAACTTTTTTAATTCTCAAAATAATCTTATAAGATTAGTGTGCTTTTTTTTTTTTTTATCATCATCTCCATTTTACAGATGAGGAAATCAAGACAAAAATAGGTTAAGTAAAATGCCCTTGGTCACACAGGTACATTATGAACAGAACCAGAGCCAGAATTCGAAATCAGACATTGTAACTTCAGAGCTCATGTCCTTAATTACCGTGATAGACTGCCTCAGTGGAAGAAGAGAGAGATTCAAAGCAATTAAAAATTTAGAAAAGTGTGATCAGGTTACATATGTTGCTTTAAAATATATTTACGTTTAATTTTTTAAAAAGTGAAACTGAAGGATTCAGTGAACTTCAGATACTGTTTCATAAGAAACATATCTAACCTATATGCTTCCTCCAAAGTGAAGAAGAAAGGATGCGAAATTGTCTGAGAGGGTGGGTCAGGCTGCCTCTAGAACCAGAGATTTGAACTTTGGACTGTTGGTTGATTTTAGCTGTAAAGGGTGAGATTAGCAAAAAACCTCTCCCACTGACTCCCAGATTTTCTTAGTTACATTTTATATGATCAAAGTTTGTAGTATTCCAGTTTGTAGCCATAATTGCCATAGTAGTTTGTTTTTAAATTGATTTATTTCTCATCACTAACACTTTGGCCAGGATTTCCCTGTTCCTTGCCTCTTCATTTTGATTCATTTCTTGTTTGAATGGTTTTTTTTTTTTAGGGAAAAAAAAAAAAAGAAGGGCGTATTGGGGCCAGCCTTGTCACCAAGTGGTTAAGTTCAGGCACTCCGCTTTGGCAGCCCAGGGTTTCACTGATTTGAATCCTGGGCGTGGACGTGGCACCGCTCATCAGGCCATGCTGAGGTGGCATCCCATGTACCACAACTAGAAGAACCCACAACTAAAAATATACAACTATGTACTGGGTAGCTTTGGGGAGAAAAAGGAAAAATAAAATCTTAAAAAAAAAAAGGCGTATAGGTGCTATAATTTCTAAATTTTTTTTTTTTTTTTTTAAGATTTTATTATTTCCTTTTTCTCCCCAAAGCCCCCCGGTACATAGTTGTATATTCTTCGTTGTGGATTCTTCTAGTTGTGGCACGTGGGACGCTGCCTCAGCATGGTTTGATGAGCAGCACCATGTCCGCACCCAGGATTCGAACCAACGAAACACTGGGCCACCTGCAGCGGAGCGCGCGAACTTAACCATTCGGCCACAGGGCCAGCCCCTATAATTTCTAAATTTTTGTCCCCAAGAATGTATATACTCTTTTTTTGCTTAAAGGTAAATTTGGCTAAATATAATATTCTTTGGAAATATTCTTCCTCACAACGTTGCAGGCATTGCTCCATTATTGTTATTTATTATTTTTTTGAGGAAGATTAGCCCTGAGCTAACAACTGCTGCCAATCCTCCTCTTTTTGCTGAGGAAGACTGGCCCTGAGCTAACATACTTGCCCATCTTCCTCTCCTTTATATGTAGGACACCTGCCACAGCATGGCTTGCTGAGTGGTGCATGTCCACACCTGGGATCCGAACCATCGAACCCTGGGCTGCTGAAACGGAACATGCGAACTCAACTGCTGTGCCACCGGCCCAGCCCCGCTCTGTTATTTTCTGACTTGATGAATGCTGCTGTGGCCTTTTGTATATGAGTTGCTTTTTCTTCATAGATGCCCTGACATTTCTAATATGTGTGTTTAATACTATAAATTCCCTTTTAATTATTGCTTTAGTTGCATCCCACAAATTTTGATGTTGTATTTTCATATAGTTTAAAATATTTTTTCATGTCCCTTGAGACTTTTTCTTTGGCCTATGGGTTATTTAGAAACTGTTTAATTTCCAAATATTTAAGGATATTCCAGGTATCTTTCTCTTATTGATTTCCAGTTTAATTCTGTTCTGGCCTGAGTATATACTTTCTAGGTTTTCTTTTTTTCCTTTTTTTTTTTTTTTTTTTTTTAAGATTTGTCTTACTGCCCAGAATATGGTATATCTTAGTGACTTGTTCATTTGAGAATACTGTGAATTCTGCTATTGTTGAGTGGACTGTTGTAAAATGTCAATTAGGTCCAGTTGATTCTTAGTGCTTTTCACATATTCTGTATGCTCACTTATTTTTTGTCTACTTATTCTACCAGTTATTGAGAGAGAAGTATTGAAATCTCCAACTATAATTTTTAATTTCTTTATTATTTATCTCTGTTAAGTTATTACTTCCTTTTTGCTTTTTTAGTCCTCTAGCACCAGTTGAAATGATTCCTAATATGAAAATCCCTGTTTGTAACTAGTGTGATTTCCATTTTCCTGGCAACTGGAGCTGGACCAGCACACATGGTCTGTTCCTGCAACAATATTGTATTGTCTCAGTCACTGTAGTTTTGTAATAACTCAGTAAGTGATGGGGCACTTCCCTTTATCTTACTGTTCTTCAGCAGCATCTGGACTGTTCTTGATGTTTTGGTCTTCTGTTTTGTCAGGAAAAGAACCCCAGCTTCATAGAGGATGGCAAGCAGTAAACCTGCTGCCACTCCACAGGTGCCAAAAGTAGACAGTAAGACTTAATGGGTCAGAACAAGACAGTTTATTACAGCACAACAAATAGCATGGCATCAGCACAGGTCCTCTACCCCAGGCTGGTAGGCAGTGCGTCAGGCCTGGGTGGATGCTATGCAGGCAGTAGGTTGTACTGCAGCTGAGGAGCTTGGGGCCATGGGCCTAGAGCTCTTTTTGAGTAAGCAGTAAAACATTGTAGCAGACAAGCTAGTCCCTTCCCCAGGAGAGAGTGTTTATGTGTTGGTGAGGTTATGGTTCTGTTGACCTGATTAGGTGCCTATCTGACTAACTATGGAAACTTCTCAGTATTAGGAAGTGAATAAGCCTTGTACGTACGTTCAGCAGAAACTTCAGGGATGGTCAGGGCACTCTCTTTGCCATCTTTGATTTTGCCATCTTGGATTAATTGACCAGTCTGCCTATTCAAAGCAAGAGAATACTCACTCGCATTTTAAAAATAGTCTCCTAACACATAATTTTAGAATAATCTTAAGTTCTACAAAGAACCCTGTTGAAATTTTGATTTGAAATTGCATTGTAACAATAGATAATTTTGGAGAGAACTGACACAATTATGTTGTCTTCCTATGCATGAACAGTTATTTCTCTATTTAGATTTTTTTATAACGTGTATGTGTATATACACACACATTACATATCGTAAAACTTTATAATTTACTCCATACAGATCTTGACCACTTTTGCTAGATTTATCTTTAAGAATGTTATATTTTTTGTTACTATTGTAAGTATTATCTTTCAGTTGTTTTAATTAAATATTTTAACTGCTTGTTACTAATGTACAGAGTTTTATTTATTAATCTTATATCCAACCATCTTTGTAAATCCTTTTTAATTCTATTTGTAGATTCTTTTAGGTTTTCTCTATAAACAGTTTTCTTTCAATAATTACAGTTTTCTTTCCAGTTACATATACGTTTACTTCTTGTCTTACTAACCTGACTGTGAGTAAGAAAGAGGGAATGGAGAAAGGGTTATACTTCTTACACTGTGTCCAATATTCCTTAAAAGTTATCTGAACAAAATTTTAATAATCCTATAAGGTAAATATTATTCCTTTTTTTAACATGATGAAAAGGCAGGCTCTGGGAGGTGAGATGACTTGCTTAAAAACATATAAAAGAATCAAGATTCAAAAACACCCGCTCTGATTTTCAAAGATGGATCTTTGCACTGTCCCATGTTCTTCCAGATTCAAAGGGGAAAAAATTAAGCAGATAAAGTTCTTTTCCTTTAAAGTAGCTAAAAAATAAATAGTAATTTTATGGTAACCTTTAAAAATGTAATTCTTCTTTTTCTTTTAATGTAAAATAATCTTTGATGACAGTGTTTCTCCTTTTAGGTGGAAGAAGGAAGAAAAACAGTACACGAACAACTGAAAGCCAGAAAATACGTGTTGTGAACAGTGAGCCGGTAACTCCGGAAAAACATCGGTCGAGAAAAAAACAGGTGTTTGTTAATTATTTAAATAATACGTAATGGACATTAAAGTGATAACTTGAATAATTATGATTATTTCACATCAACCCTAAAAAATCTGAGTATAAAATGTTTCCTCTTTGCCATCTTTGATTTTGCCATTTTAGATTAATTAACCAATTTGCCTATTCAAACTTCCAAGAAAATACTGCACCCGCCTTTTAAAAATAGTCTTAAACTGGATGTTGATGATGAAGTTTATTTAGAATTATTTTGATACTATCATAAAGTCAGTTCATCAGATGTAAGGTGAGACTTAAATCCACATTGTAAGCTTCTATATTTATATCTTCCTAATAGAGATCCAATATAAATTCACTTCTTCTGTGCTAAAAAAAAAAAAAGAAAAAAAAAGGCGGGCAGTCCCGCTGGCATAGTGGTTAAGTTGGAGTGCTCTGCTTCAGCAGCCTGGGCATGGACCTACACACCACTTATCAAGCCATGCTGTGGCAGGCATCCCACATGTAAAATAAAGGAGGATGGGCAGGGATGTTAGCTCAGGACCAAGCTTCCTCAGCAAAAAGAGGAGGATTGGCAGTGGATGTTAGCTCAGGGCTAATCTTCCTCCAGAAAAAAAAAGGAACATGTCATTTGAGATGGAATTTTTGTATTCAGAAAGTTAAGATGGCTCAATTCTAGGACTCACTTCATTTGTTTCCCCTCTTAGTGATGTTATAGTCCTGTGCCATCTGTCCATTTTCTGAAATCATTGTTTCCTGTATTTTATCTGGTTTTCTAGTTGTTTACAGCAGGTAAATAAATCTGGTTCTTGTTTTATCATAGCTGGAAGTGGAAGGTGATCCTATGCTTAGTTTTCTTACTCTCCTTTATTTAAGGTGAATTTTTTTCTTGATACACTATTTATTTATGGTTCATGTTGAGGTTTTGGGCTGGAGTCAAGTTCCAGGCTACTAGGGATATCTCCTATGACTCAAGCTTATTTTGGCCTTGCCTTCTCCCCCAGTGAACATAGCAAGCAACTCCTACTTATGATTTGCCTCCTGCAAACATTGCGTATCTGTGCAATTCCTTATTTGGCCCCACCACCTCTACTTTTTGAAACTATTGCAGGTTGAGGGAGGCTCCTGCTGTTGCATACCAGGGATTTAGAGTGTACACCTCAGGATGTGTTCCTTACTTTGGAAAAGTGCACACCACAGGCTTTCTGAGATCTGTAGGAAGAATGGTTGTGCCCTGCTTCTTCACATATGTTTTGTCAATTTCCACCAATGATGTACCCCTTCTACCTATATTACATTCACAACATAGGGTCTCCTAATTTTATCAGAGTTTGGGATTTTATTTCTTTCCTTCTTCCTTTCTTTCTTTTCTTTTTAAAAGATTGACACCTGAGCTAACATCTGTTGCCAATCTTCTTTTTTTTTCCTTCTTCTTCTCCCCAAAGCCCCCCAGTACATAGTTGTGTATTCTAGTTGTAGGTCCTTCTGGCTCTGCTATGTGGGACGCCACCTCAGCATGGCTTGATGAGCAGTGCCATGTCCACACCCAGGATCCAAACCTGTGAACCCTGGGCCCCTGAAGTGGAGCACGTGAACTTAACCACTTGGCTATGGGGCTGGCCCCTTTTTCCTTGTTACTGTTGGGTGAATTCTCAAAGGAGAATGAGTAAATGCTGACTGTATACCACTGTATGCAACCAAAAGTCATACTCATTTTTTATCTTTGATGTTTTGCACTTTGAATGTGATATGTCAAAGTGTAGTTCTTTGGGATTTATACTATTTTGTGTTCTGAGCTTCCTGTATCTGTTTTGGTGTCTGTCATTAATTTTGGAAAATTCTCAGCCACTATTACTTCAAATCTTTCTTCTATTCCTTCTCTTTTTCTTTTTCTGGTGTCCCATTACATGTATGTTACACCTTTTGTACTTGTTCCACAGTTCTTGGCTATTCTTTTCTCTTTTTATAATTCTTTTTTCTCTTTGCTTTTCAGTTTGGGAAGTTTCTGTTAACATATCTTAAAGCTCACTGATTTCTTTTTTTATCTATGTCTAGTCTGCTGATGAACCATCAAAGGCATTCTTCTTTCTGTTACTGTCTTGTTGATTTCTAGCATTTTCTTTTGATTCTTAAGGTTTACATCTCTGCTTACATTTACCAACCTGTTTTTACATATTGTCTACTTTTTCCATTAAAGCCCTTGGCATATTAATCATAGTTATTTTAAATTCCTGGTCTGATAATTCCAAAATCTCCACCATAGCTGAGCCTGTTGCTGCTTTGTCCCTTTAGATTGTGTTTTTGCCTTTTAGTAGTGTACCTTATAGTTTTTGTTCATAGCCAGACATGATGTGTCAGGTAAAAGGAAGTGAGGGAAATTTGGCCTTTAGTGTGAAGTTTTATGTCTGTCTGCTAGGAGTTAGGCTTTGTTTACTGTTGCAGTAGCTGTAGGTGTCAGAAGCTAAAATTTCCTTGTTTTTGTCTAACCTTGTTGTCTTTGGGTTTCCCTAGAGACTCCTTCTTAGTAAGAGTCTGAGGCAGCTCTTTGATCTGAGGCAATTGTTATATAGGAGCCCAAATAGCGTGGTGGTAAGATGGGGGAGGGGGAGAGGAAGCAGGCTGTAGTTCTGTGGTCCTCTCATTCTCTTAGTGAGCCTATGTCCTGGGCTAAGACCTTCATACTTCTCAGCTTTGATTTCCCCCTATTTGGTGGGACAGGGGGGCTAGAGGGGTCTGGAGTGGGATGTTTCCACAGGTCAGTTAGACACTGGCAAAATTAGTTTCTCTTGAGGGCAGGCGTTTGTTAATGAGAACGGAATGCTCTGGATGCATTTCAAAATGGCTACATTTCCCATCCCCCTGCTAGAAACAGGATGGGGTTTTCTCCCATCTTCACCCTGAGAACCTGATGGTGCTTTTTGAGGTCAAACTCACAAAAGTTTGTGGGCCCCACTGAGGCTGGGTCCCTGGAGTTCTTTCTTTCTTTCTTTCTTTCTTTTTCTGCTTTATCTCCCTAAACCATGTCCACAGTTGTATATCTTAGTTGCAGGTCCTTCTAGTTGTGGGTCTTTTTATATATATATATATATATATATATGGAGTTCTTTAACTCAAGCTTATCCATAGTGAGCCTCCATCAGTCCGTCCGTCACAGTTGAGTGTTCCTCCCAGTCCTGGCTCCAGATGTGAGCTTCTGCTCCCAGAACCTGTGATTCTCTGTGTCCACCTTGCTGTCTTTCTCATTTCCAAGGCAGCAGTTTGCCCTGTGACAGTAATTCTCTGGTGGATCTAAGAAGAGTTGTTGACTTTCAGTTTGTTCAGCTTTTTTCTTGTAGTGAGGACTAGAGTGATATTTCCAAGCTCTTTATGTGGTAGTCCAAAAACTAGAAGTCTCTGCCTCATACTTTTAATTAATCTTCCCCTGTAGTCCTTCTGGCAACAATTCAAAATGGGATTGTAGTTGCTGTCTATAGATATATATCAAGGAAACAGTTCCTCTCTCTCTTTTTTTGTATTTGACACAAAATGTGGGAAATCGACTACATAATGTAAAGAATAGAATATAGGTGATATTGCCTGTCACTGTTTACTATGCCAGAAATTAATTCTGTGGATATCACAACTGTCTGGGTTTTTTTTGGCTTTCCCCTGTTGGCTTTTTGGTGGGACAGCTTATTTCAGAGGAGCAACAAATTTTATCTTATTTTGTGTTGAGATTTTAGTTCTTAAAAGTTTTTTTGCAGTAGCCTGTGACTGACTGGACGCTTCCTCCTTCCTCTGTTTGTTAAACAGACAAAGGTATTTCTGCTTGCTCATGACAAGTTAAAAAAAAGCCTTCCTTTTGTAAATTTATTCTAATCAAGAAGAAAAGTAAATGCCTTTCAACAACCAAGACTTTTTTTCCATAGATGGTATATAATGGGCATTACTATAACAGTATTTTTTTATTATACATGGTATCATTTTCAAGGCATTATAAAGCATTGTTTTGCCTCTAAAAGGCATTAGAAATGATATACAATTTTCAAATATAAGTCATACAAACTTTTTAGCCTTAAGAAAGAAAAAAAGTGCATTTTAATTTGTTATGTGCTCTTTGTATCTTTTTGGGTTATGGTTATGGCTAGGATTGTTAATGATTTTTTATTGATTTTATTTTTAATTTTTCAAGAAAAGCAAAAAACAAAAGAATAGCACACAGGACACAATTTTTGTTTATGTCCTGAAACATATCCTCTTAAAACTCTTTGTTAGTGATGTGTCATGAATGGAATCTAGTACAATAAGTCAAACATATAACTCTTCATTTCTTCATTTTATAAGTCACAGAGCAGACTTATGAAATTAGTACTGCCCTGTGTTTTATTTCTGATCTGACAGTGATAAGCCCGTTGTGTCACTCATTCAACTCCATCTATAGAAAGTAGAAGTTGGCCTCTTTAAACTCTGACCTCTAAAGATTGTAGTTATTTGTATCTGATCACTTATTCCATATGATGTTTTTGAAGACTCTTGCACCTTTAAATCATAGATGAAGTTAAGCAAAGACTGTAAAAACATTCAGATCAAACAAAATAGGGCATAATCACATAGTAACAATTTATCAAGTTAAAGATTATCTTTTTCAATAGAAGAAAAAAAATAATGTTAAACGCTGTGGTTTTCAGTTAACCTACTGACAAAATTATAACTTGCTTCTAGGTCAGAGGTTGGCCACCTTTTTCTGTAAAGGGCCAGGCAGTGAATATTTTAGGCTTCATGGGCCATATACATTTCTGTCATATCTTCTTCTCTTTTTCTTTTTTAAAAAGAAGTTTTTAAAATGTAAAAACCATTGTTGGCTCCTGGGCTGTACAGTCTGGGGCTGGATTCTGGCAGTAGTCTGCCAACCCTGCGGTTTGTGATTCACTGGCAAGTACTGCTTAAACACATTGCACCCAGGAACCTAAATAGGATTCAAGCTGAGAATATTAGTTATTTATTGAGAGAAATGGGCTTTTGTATTGTATCAGACGTCATCTGTGCTTTCTGTTAAAAGTAACATTGCTCAGATTAAAACAAGAAAACAGTGCTGTGTATATGAAATTTGCATAAACCAAAGACTACTTTTTAAAGTTGAATGAATATGTGGCAACTTCTTACACAACAAAAAATCTTAACTTGGGGACCATAAAATCAATAGGTTTTTTTAAGAGGTGTCTAAGTGGCCCCAGAAATTTCGTGTAAAATTGTATTCATCTTCACTTCTCTATGAAGTGGATCCATAGCTTTCATCACATTCTCAAAGATTTATGTGACCCCAAAGGTTAATAACCCACTGCTGAAGTACTTTTTTTTTTAAAGATTTTATTTTTTTTCCTTTTTCTCTCCAAAGCCCCCCAGTACATAGTTGTGTATTTTTAGTTGTGGGTTCTTCTAGTTGTGGCATGTGGGATGCTGCCTCAGCATGGCCTGATGAGTGGTGCCATGTCTGCGCCCAGGATTGGAACAGGTGAAACCCTGGACCGCTAAAGCAGAGCGTGTGAACCTAACCACTTGGCCACAGGCCGGCCCCTGCTGAAGTACTTTTAATCAGGTGGTCTATCCCTTTAAACTCCTCACCCTACACATGCAAAATTTACATCTCTTTTGGTTTTATGTCACATAGTGACAACCAGTGTGCTTTGTACTAGTGGTGACAGGCGAGGGAGTGGGCTGGGCCCGTCAGCGTGGGCGGAGGCAGTCTCTGTCTGTGGATTGCGCAGCCATGCACTTGTAGGCAGCACTGTTGCTGATAGGGGGCAGCTCAGACAGACCTCTACAAGGGGTTAATTATGGTCACTGCCGGTTTCGTGGCACTGAGCCATACACAAGATAGTTTTCATCTCATGTTTGTCTTCAAGACACCTTGAGTTCTTTTTAATACGGCATCAGACAAATGAGCTGGATTTTTTCCTTTAATTGTAGCAACATACACATAACAAAATTTACCGTCTTAAGTATTTTAAAGTGTATATATAGTTCAGTGGCATTAAACATTCATATTGTTGTGCTAACATTACCACCAACCATTGACAGACCTCTTTTCATCTTGCAGAACTAAAACTCTACTCATTAAACAGTAACTCCCCATTTGCCCCTCCCCCAAGCCTCTGGCAACCATCATTCTACTTTCTATCTCTGGATTTGACTATTTTAGTTATTTAAGTGGAGTCATGTAATATTTGTTCTTTTGTGTCTGGCTTATTTCACTTAGCATAATATCCTCAGGGTTCATCCATGTTGTAGTATGCGTGGGAATTTCCTTCCTTTTTAAGGCTGCATAATATCTCATTGTGTTTATATACCACATTTTGTTTATCCATTGATCATCCATCAATGGACACTTGGGTTGCTTCCACCTTTTGGCTATTGTGAATAATACTGCTATCAACGTGAGTATACAAATTTCTCTTCAAGTCCCTGCTTTCAATCCTTTTGGGTATATACCCCACAAGTACAATTGCTGAATCACATGGTAATTTTATTTTTAGTATTTTGAGGAACCACCATGCTATTATCCACAGTGGCCACATAATTTTTCATTCCCACCAACAGTACATAAGAGTTCCAGTTTCTCCACATCCTCACCAACACTTATTGTTCTGTTTTTTTGACAGTAGACATCCTAGTGGATGTGAGGTGTATGTTCTTGTGGTTCTGATTTGCATTTCCCTAATGATTCATGATGTTGAGCACCTTTTCATGTGTTTATTGGCCATTTGTATAACTTCTTTGGAGAAATGTCTGTTCAAGTCCTTTGCTCATTTTTTTTAAAAAATTTAATTCTTTGTAATAAAACACACAGAACATAAAATTTATCATCTTAATCTTTGTGAAGTGTACGATTCAGTGGCATTAAGTCCATTCACATTGTTGAGCAGCCGATCTATGGGACCTTTTCATCTTGTGAAGCTGAAACGCTCTACCCATTAAATGGGTTCTCATTTCCCCTCCCCGTCCCCTGGTAACCACCGTTCCACTTTCTGTTTCTATGAGTTTGACTACTCTAGGTACCTCATAAATGTGAAATCATACGGTGTTTGTCTTTTTGTGACTGGTGATGAATGGATTTGTAAAGAAAATGTGGAAGTCAGCTGGGGAAATCAGTCATAGTCTAGACACAGAAAATAATCACTCAGCTGTTCTTGTTGCTCCTTCCATGTGTCAGCAGATTGGTCTCCTGTAGCAAACGCCAAGTATCAGTAATTGTGTTGATGTATGATACTGAATTTGATTTTTAAAAATTTTCAGTAATTTTCTCCAAAAACTAAATAGTTATTTTTAATTAGTTTGTGTTAGTTGTGTTTTCAAAAACGTATTTTAGAGAAGATTGGAGTTTTACGTGTGTCTATACTTTGCCTAACATAGACAGAACAAGGTTTTCACTGAGTTCATTAATGAAGTATTAAATTAATATTCATAAGTTCTATTTAGAAAATATGTAGAATGAATAAATACTAATCTATTAACAATTATAGAAAAGCATCTTAAGAGACAGTGTGGACTTACAGTCAGACAAATTGGCTTGGTGATTAGCTCTGTCATTTTGTAGCCGTCTGATCTTGGGCAGCTGAGCCATAGTTATTCATGTGAGAGGAACAGTGATAGTGAGGACCCTTAAAAATCTTATCATGGTAAACAGGAGATCTGCAGAAATCTAAGAAATGTATTCAGAAATTTTTGCAGCTCCAATATTAAGAAACTATAACATTATTTTGACAAAAACCAGTTGCATTTATAGTAGATATGTTCTTTAAAGAATTGTTTCTGTGAATACCTGTTCTACTTTTTATCTACTTTTGATGGATGTTAACTAGACTTACTGTGGTGATCATTTTGTAATATATACAAATATCAAATCATTTATGTAATATACCTGAAACTAATACAATATGTTGATTATACCTCAATTAAAAAAAAGAAAGAATTGTTTCTGTGAATAACTGTCCTACTTTTTATCAAAAGGCATGGCTTTGGGAAGAAGACAAGAATCTGAGGTCTGGTGTGAGGAAATATGGCGAGGGAAACTGGTCTAAAATACTCTTACATTATAAATTCAACAACCGGACGAGCGTCATGTTAAAAGACAGATGGAGGACTATGAAGAAGCTGAAACTGATATGCTCAGACAGTGAAGACTGAGTGTGTTTGTAAAAGCTTGATAAAAGGACAGTTAAATATTTTGATCACTGCATTTTTTTTGAAACTTGGTGGTCACTGGTGTACCTTAAAATTTTTGTTTAAAGCATTACAATATTTTTCCATGACACAGTCATTTCATTAACATGAGGATTTGTGCTATAAGAGTAAGATTATATGCCATTTTTCTTTTCTTTAAGGATCTTTTAACTTGGATGAAATATAAATTTGTTGAACCCTGGTGCTTTCAATACCCCTATCCCCAAATCCTGTTCCAATAAAAAAGTGAAAATGTGGTAAGAGAAAAAATATATTTCTCCTAACCTGTGTCTCTAGGTTGGCTTCAACTCGGTAACACACACATAGAAGTGAAGTTTCTAAATCAGTGAATAATAATAGGCCTTTGACAGGTGATGACTTGATTTATGGCCTTAATATATGAATTACTGAGACATTTGTTTATAGAATGATAAATGCACAAAGTAATCTGTGAGTTATAACATAGTTAAATTTTCCTTTCAGTAGTTTCATATAAAGGAAGAAACTTTAAACTAGTAATACTGTAGGACAAAATTTGTACTTTTACCAAGAAAATACCTTCATGTCTCATTTAGGTACATTTGACTTTTGTTCCAGTGTTAAAACCTTAACAAAGATGGATTTAAATAAAGCTTCTTTATAACCTGGTGCCATAAATATCAATTTCTCTGATATTTTTATTTATTCTATCAATATTGGGCCTAAATGATATTCTGTAAATGCTTAAATTGGTATTAATCACGATCATTTTGACATCTATGATGAATACTAAATAAACAAAGTCATACACACCTTACTAGACAATTTTGAGTTTTCACCAACATCTTTATTCTTTAGAGTATTTAGTCAAAAACTGATAGAATTATTTAGCATGTCAAGTTACATGTGCTTTATTTAACAAGCGAGCGAAAATACTGAATTGCATAAAATGTAAAGTAGTATTTTGTCATCTGTATTTCATTTCTTATTAAAGTTTTTATACATTACTTTCACATTGTTCCTGAATGTGTTGTCGTATACATATAATAAACAGAAATGCTGGTAATTACTGTCTGCTTCCTGACTCAGTCTATCCTGTCACACCACTAGTTACTGTCACTGTTTATTGCAGGCATCGTGATGGTTATTGTCAAAGCTGGCAGCACAGCCTCAGTGGACCTGTAAGTCGACCTCCTCCTTCCAAATATGAGAAATCGTCAAATCTAAGTTGCCATTAACTGTAAGATGCTCAGTTACTTTATGTGCCACTAAAAAAGATTATACTATAGTATGGTGCTTTCTTATTTATAATTTTATTTTACTTATTACAAGAGCTGTCTTAGATTTATTTAAATGTAGATTTTTATCATATAATTTGTGTATACATTAGAAAAAAAAGCAAAATAAATTCTGTGATGTATTCCTAAAACTTCTTCTTAAATCTGAATCTTCTGAATTACTTTTTTTAATTGAAGTTTTTGACATAATTGTAGATTCATGTGCAGTGAGAAATAATAGAGGTCCCTTGTACGCTTATTCCAGCTTCCCCCAATATTAATTTGTAAAACTAAAGTATATCACCATCAGGATATTGATATTGATACGATCCACCAACCTTATTCAGATTTCCGCAGTTTTACTTCTACTTGTACTGTGTGTGTGGTGTGTTTAGTTCTAAACAATTTATCACCTGTGTAGGTTCATGTATCCACCACCACATGCAAGATAGTGAACAGCTTCAACACAATGAGGATTCCTCCTATTGCCACTCACCTCCCTCTTGTGTCGTTCCTCCAACCCTTGGCAACCACTGATCTGTCCTCCATTTTAAAAATTTAATCATTTAAAAATGTTACATAGAGAGGGACATCACCGAAAATGGCAAAGTAGGGAGCTCCAAAGATTCTTCCTTCTACTGAAGCAACTATTAAGCTGGCAAAAACTTAGAATCAACTTTTTGAAACTCTGCAATCTAATAAAAACTTAAAACAACTGGGAGTGCTTAATAAAGAGGCTACTAAGTGCTGGTAAAAGGATTTTGGTGTTTTTGCTTACCCCATTTGTGGGGACAGTGGTATGCATTCTTAGTGCATCGATGGAGCAAGAGTGGGCAATTCTTATTGTCACAGAATTGTGATTGTGTTTTAACCTGTTTGGAAGTTCCCTGGGGTTCAATTCAGAGGTTTTCCTTTGTTTTGCCGCCTCTGAACTCTCAGGGTTTTAAAACATTACCTACAGCTTCCTGGGGTCAGCAACGGCAGACAGAGCGAACAACACAGACCTTTTTGAAAAGCCTGGGGAGGAAGATACATGGAGAGTAAAGGCTTTCAAAGACTGGAGTAAACCACAGGATCCAGAAGGCCATGCACGTGCCCAGGACTGGACACAGTCTCAGAAAAGACCTGGGTGGACCCTAGGCCTCTGCCTCTGAATGATCTTTGGGCTTCACGTATGTAGGAGGTGAAGGCTAAGGCAGAGTTGTGAGCGGCCTGGCTAAGCATTGAGGGAGGGCCCCAACTCACAGCTGATCTGCTAAGGCCAGGAGACTATCTTTTGTTTTGTTTTTCTTCTTGAGGCATTTAAGGAAATTAAGTATTCTATGTATTCTTTGCCATTTTTTCTTTCACTCAACATATTCAAGCTCTGACTCATGTACATTTCCATAATAATAGGCTATATAACTATATCACAATTACTTATCCATTATGCTGTTGAGGATTTGAGTTGTGGAAATAAATGAAGACCACACTCAAAACTGAGAACAAATAGGCTGCTTATTCAGAGCTTGCCGCAGCAAGGGAGTCGGCCACCATCACCTGCGTCTGGCAGGCACTCGGGCAGGCAGAGGTTTACAGTGGGAAAGCTTCAGAGTGAAAAACACAGAGAAGGCTTCAGGCAGGCTCGGATTGGAGGTTGTTGGCATAAGGAAGTTGGAGGCTGGCCAACTAGCAGCAGCATCTTACATGATTGTTTGGGGGGACATATTTGGCTTTCTCTGATTGGTCCTGAGTTGGAGATGGGGACAAAAAATACAGATGTTGGCAGTCGTCAACCAAGTCCTGACCATTCTGGGTGGCTTGCTGAAGAGTTGTGGTTTGGCATCCCAGACTTTGCTGCAGACGTGGGTCAGAGTTTGTTGTCATATTTTTCCCCATTGTCCCTTTTTATATTCGGTCTCAGAGCTGTTTCCAGGTTATGGCTGCAAAGCTTTTCCAATTTACATAAAGTGTAATATGAGAAATAACATTAACTCTTAAATTGAAAAGTTAGGTATAATATTATAACCCCTAGAGCAACCATTTAAAAGAATACTGATATACAGCCAATAGGTAAATTCAAATGGAATATTAAAAATTAATCAAATAGTTCAAAAGAAAGCAAAAGGAGGGAAAAGGGGAAGCAAAAACAAAACCACAGGGAGAAACAAAACAAAAATGGTACACCTGAATCCAACCATGTCATTAATTATATTAAATGTCAATGGTCTAAGTCAGGGGATTGACAAACTCTGTAAAGGGCCAAATGAAATATTCCAGGTTTTGTGGGCCTCATGGTGTCTATGAGCTCTCCTTGGAATTAGCCACAGACATAAACACGTAAATGAGCTAGTGTGGCTGTGTTCCAGTAAAACTACATTTACAAAAACAGGGGGCAAGATTTAGCCTGCAGGCTGTAATTTGCTGACCCTTGACTTTGAATTCTAGATTTTTGTTTTCTTCCTTTAAAATATGTTCTAGGCGGTTAAGTTACTTCCAAATCTAGGAGCTTCTTTTAATTCTCTCTTTTATTCTTCTAGGTTTGGAAGTTTCCAAGTTTGGAACCACTTTCAAACTAACAGCTTGGTGTTTCTAAAGACCAGCCTGGTGATGAGAATTTGGGCTGCAAATCCACAGGATGGCTGACTGGCGACAACCTCTTAGAGTTAGGCCCAAAGCAATGCTCCCGCAGTCCTTTAGGGAGAAGGGAGAGAGTTTGGGATTCTCTTGCGGTTCAGTCTTCCTCTAAGAATATAGTCTGTTGGCGTCCATGTTTAATTATACCGCACCTCAATCTGGGGGCGGCCTTTGCATTCTTCCTCATTTGCTGAGGAAGAGAGGACAATAAAGGAACTAAGGACTGTGAAACAGCCCCGCTTTCCTCTGCCAAATGGTGGAACACAGCCTGCTGGTGAGGAAACTGGCCAGAGGGTGCAGGCGGTGCTGGTCTGGAACAGCAGTCCCCCATTCCTGGATGGTGTGGAGAGCGTGGGGAGGTGGCTAGAAGGCGCAGCTGGAACTCATCCAGGTCGCTCCCAGGCTGGGTAATGATGATGGAGGGCCAGAACTGGAAGGGAATGGTCTTCCTGTCGCTCTCACTCCGCAGTTACGCCGAGGCCTTATAAAACTTAATTGTTATCATGCAAGAGATGTTTACAGAGTCCAGCCCCATTATCACAAAGCAGGGCAAAGAAAGGGGGATTTGGAGCTGAGAGCCAATAAATTGATAACTGGCACAGAAGGGGCTGTTTTTTGAAACTTAGCCCCACCTCCCCACACACACCATCATAAGTCAAAAATGCTTTAACAATAAAGTAAGTCTCCATTTAAATCTATACCGTGTTGAAAGAACAAAAATAGAAGACCATTTGACACAGGAAATATGATAGTTTGTAAGATATACAGCTCTCAGAGGAAAAGACTAATAATTTTCCAGTGTTCTTACATTATTTACAAGAGAATTATTTGAAGAGTGTTTTCCCTTCCCACTTGAGTCCTTGAGGAGCTCATGTCTGTCTTCATCTTTCTAAATTTGTAAGTGCTTTGATTTGCATGGATTATCTCATTTAATTCTTGTAAAACCCTGAGGCAGAATGGTATTATTAATTACATGTCATAGATGAGGAATCAAGCTTGTTATTTTTATTATATTTCAGGTGTACATCATTATATTTCGAATTCTGTATAGTCTACGTGGTATTCACCACCAAGTCTAGTTGCCATCCGTCACCATACATATGTGCCCCTTCAATCCTCTGCCCTTCCCCCACCCACCTCCCCATCTCATAACCACCAATCTCTTTTCTGTATCTGTGAGTTTATCTTTCACTTATGAGTGAAATCATACAGTATTTGGCTTTCTCCGTCTGACTTATTTCATTTAGCATAATACTCTCCATTATTGGTCCATCCATGTTGTCGCAAATGACAAGATTTCATCTTTTTCTAAGGCTGAGTAGCATTCTATTGTATACGTATATACTACACCTTCTTTATGAAGTAATACAAAATGTTCATAGTTTTAAAAGTAAAATAGTTCTACATGGCTTAAAATGGAAACACTCTTGGGGGCTGGCCCCGTGGCCGAGTGGTTAAGTTCGCGCGCTCCGCTGCAGGCGGCCCAGGGTTTCGTTGGTTCGAATCCTGGGCGTGGACATGGCACTGCTCATCAAGCCACACTGAGGCAGCATCCCACATGCCACAACTAGAAGGACCCACAACGAAGAATATACAACTATGTACTGGGGGGCTTTGGGTAGAAAAAAGGGAAAAAAATAAAATCTTAAAAAAAAAAAAAAAGGAAACACTCTTCTCTTCCACCATCCTTCAGGGCTCCCTAGGGGTGACCTTCCTCAACTCTTTCAGCTTTTTTCTCACGTACTGATTTTTATATTTATTAAAAATATGCTCATACTGCTGTTTGTTATTTTCCAGTTTGAGGGACTGTATTATTGCCCCCCCATAGGATGAGGTTTTAGGTCTCCTGCCTGCTCCCCTCCCCCCCCAAACACACACAGGGCACCCATGCATACGCTTCTCCTCCCCAGTTGTTCCAGCATATTTGTATCAGTTTTTTCTCAGAATTTCAAAGGCGTTACTCTGTTGTCCTTAGTGTCACATGTTGCTTTAGGTAGTCTGTCACCATCCTGATTACTGATCCTTTGCACGTGGCCTACTTTTTCTCTCTCCAAGCTTTTAGCTTCTTCTATATATCCAATGATCTAGAATTTCATGTGCTTTGATATATCTTCTTTTTTTTTTTTTGTAACTATTGAGCCAAGCACTCAGTGACTTCAGAAATCTGTGTGCTAAGTTCTGAAAAATATCATTGTATTAGTTCTTTGCTAAAATTCTCCTCCTAGTTTCTTGGCACGCTCCTTCTGGAACTCCCATTATCCAGATGTTGGATCTCTTTGAATGATCCTCTTTTTTGTGTGAGGAAGATTGGCTCTGAGCAAACATCTGTTGCCAATCTTCCTCTTTTTGCTTAAGGAAGATTGTTGCTGAGCTAACAACATCTGTGCCAGTCTTCCTCTATTTTGTGTGGGATGTCACCATAGTGTGGCCAGACCAGCGGTGGTGGGTCCACACTTGGGATCCAAAGCTGCAAACCCTAGGCCACCGAAGCAGAGCTCGCAAACTTAACCGCTACACCACTGGGCCAGCCCCAGTCTAATTTCTTTTTGTCTCCTAACTTCTTTTTTTATTTTTTTAAAGATTGGCACCTGAGCTAACAACTGTTGCCAATCTTCTTTTCTTTTTTTCTGCTTTTTCTTCCCAAATCCCCCCAGTATATAGTTGTATATTTTTTTTTAGTTGTGGGTCCTTCTAGTTGCGGCATGTGGTACGCCGGTTCAACGTGGCCTGACTAATGGTGCCATGTCTGCGCCCAGGATCCGAACCGGCGAAACCCTGGCTGCCAAAGCAGAGAGCACAAACTAAACCACTTGGCCACGGGGCCGGCCCCTGTCTCCTAATTTCTATATCTTTAATTTTTTTGTTTACTTTGTGGGGAAAATGTCATGAAACTTTATTTCCAAATTTTCATAACATTTATATATCTACTATCAAACTTTTTCATTTCCAAGAGCTTTTAATTCTCCAAATGTTCTTTTTTAGGACATCTTGTTCTTATTTCATGATCAGTATCTTTTCATCTCTTCTGATCCTGGCATTGTTTATTGTTTTGCTTTGTTATATTGTTTGTTTCTGTTTAATTTTGGTTTCTCTCTTTCTTTCTTAGTGGTTTGCCTCAAATGCCTGGTTGTCCTGGGCTGTCCATTTATATTTATGAGTGAGGATGAAAAAGCTGATCGGAAGCCCTGTGAGCATAGATGGGCACTCACATGTCGAGAGAGAGGAATTTCCATACAGTGATCAGACGGGGACTTGGCTATTCCAGCTGGCAGTACTGTTGACTGAGGAAAAATCCACTACAATTTAAACAGCAAATATTTATTTGGGCAATTTCAATTGCAATTTAGGAGACACAGATTCAGGTAGAAACCCAAAATGTGCTTCAGAGAAGGCAAGGGTTTATAAAGGCAAAAAGAGACAAATTACACAGGTTGTTTTGCAAGATTTCTGACTGGCGCTGGCAATGACTGTTACTTCTTGGCTATATGTGATTGGTTGCTAAGGCCATCTCTAAGGCAAAAAGTTGTATCTGTGGTAGTAAGCATGTTTCTCGAAAGAAGGACAAGGTGACAACAGTGAAGCACAGTTCAAAAGCTGCATTTCACCTGGGTAGAGACATGGTGTGCGTGCATGCATAAGCCCCGTTTCCTTACTGGCCTCCCAGCCCCACTTTAGAAGCCTTGACTTTTGTTACTCCATTTTGTTACTGCTCTCCACAGCCCCCACAGTCATTTCTCTTGGATGATCCACTTCCTCGGAGAGGAATCTAACAAACTCTTCTGAGTGGGTGAGAGTGGCAGTGAGGGTGTGGGGAGGGGAGTATATATCCTTAGTCGTAGCATCCTCAGACCAGGTGGGGAAGAGACTCGGGGCTCACCATTCGGAATGGAGACTCACTCAGTCTCCACTCTCAGTTGCTGTTTCTGGTGTTTCCAATCTGGACACCCTTCCAGAGAGTGAACCTTCTGTCAGGCTGTTGCCTGGCTGCAGAGGAACCTAAGGCTCTCTTTCTTATAGCAACTGTCAACCATTCTGTTGAAGGAAGACCTGGAACCTTTAGTTCCTGAGCCTTTCCAGGGTGCTGTAAATGACCTGCTCACTGAAATTCATTCCTGTAGGTATCTGGCTTTGTCTCCTTTTCTTAGACAGCCATAGGCTTTTCTGGTCCCAAAATTCTGTGGCCATCTCTTTTCTGCTGTCTTTCTCTCTCTTAATCTCATCATTATATTTTTTCCTCTTTAAAAAAAATCATTTAAGTGTAATTTTATTGGGAATTGGGAGGTAAAGGAGGTAAATATATGCTCAACCTGCTATGTTTAACTGAAAAAAATATCCTACTTAGGACCCTCTAACAAGGCGTCTGAATCCTCATACCTCTGAAGGGCTGTATTTTGCCTTCACACTTTATTTGTAGCTTGGTTGATATAGAAAGCTAGTTTCAAAATTATTTTCCCTCACAGCTCGGAGGCTTTATTCTATTAGACTTCAAGCATCCACTGATGCTGAGGAGATGGGGATTCCTGTTCCTTTGTAGGTAATCTGTTTTTCTCTCACTGGAAGGTTTAGAGTCTTTATCCTTGATGTTCAATTTCACAGACGTGTCTCTCAAGGTGGGGATTTTTGAAATTCATCTCGTTTGGGAAATTCATCTTCCCACCCCGGGAAGAATGGCTCTCATCTCTGATTCCACCTTCTTTGCTACATGTTTTAAAGGGTATGGTCCCTCCATTCCCGTCTATCCCTCAGTAGAATGTCATTTGCTTACAATCTTCAAAATCTCTGGGTTGAGTCCCACCCCCCCTTCTTATCTATGTTATGGATTTATTCTCTTTTGTGAATCCTATAATCTCAGTGGGATTTGGGGAAAGAGAAAGGGTAAACGTGTATCCATCTGTCACCTTGACCTAGAAGTTTCACTTCTCTTTCAATATGCTCGTCACCTGATTGCTTACACCTCAGAATGTCCAGGTCTTTGCTTTCTAAATCAACTTGTAGTTATTTGTATGAACCGTCACTAGAATATTCTTACAAGACAGAACCAGTTTCATTTTGCATCGTTCCTATGTACACCTAGAAAAGATGGCTAATTAAAATTTTTATGCCAGAATAGAACTAAACAATTTAAATTATTGCTATTGCTATTTATGCTTAATTACAACATTCTCAAATGAAAACATCCCAAGAAAGACCCTAAAAAGAGAATACTGTAACTATAGTTCACCTTGTTCCTTTTTCTCCTCTTTTTTTTTCACTTTTGTCTTCTAAATGATCACTATCCCTAATTCCTTTCCCCTTCTCTCCTGAGTGGGTATATTTATATTTGTCCAAATTACTTTCCATATGCACTGTTGAAAATCAGCTTATTAAGTAATTCTAAGGTCTATAAATCATTGCAGAGTGCCTGCAGAAAGGACCCCGACTCTAAGGTACTCATTAAAAAAGAATACCAAAGAAGTCTTAACTACTTTGATCTTTAACTTTAAAAATAAAAACTTTTGGCTCTTCATTGATCATTTGGACTACATGTTTCAGTTCTGAATGGCCTCCTTGGGCTTTGCTAGAGTTAATAATAAGCCTTCAAGACCGCTATTTAATAGGTAAGTCTGCTAGCCTGTGAAATTCTTCTCAAGAATAGAAATAACAAGACTATACTTCAGTGTGAAAGTAATTAATGGCCATGCATGAAAAACTAAATACATGAGGTGAAAAATGGATTTTATACAACTCAAATATGTTAAGTGTTATAACACATATTGGAGCCATAAGTATATTTTGGCTTTATTGCTGTTAGTCATCATACCCATGCCTATCCATTCTGAAGGGTTTTTTGGTTTTATTTTTGGTAAAATTTTGTTCATTCTCTGACCAGTCCAGCAAATTTGGGTATTTTCTAGTCAAACAAGTAAAGAGCTTTGTTAAATGTGAAGAGAAATTTATTTACTGGTATAAAAATTTTAGGTAACATTGAAAGTTACCCAAGCATATCTTCAAAAGCTTTGCTTTACAAATGTTAGAAATGGTCTTAAAATGTTAATACTGAACTGATAGTTGAAATTCCTAACCTTGATGAGACTTAAATTTTTTATTTTTAATTTCTGAAGAATTTAATTTACCACAAAAACAACTCTGAGAGTTACATGAATATATAGTCAGAAATATTGCTACTCTCAGCATTAAATATTAGGAACTTTTCCATCCCTATTAAGCTTGCTATCATCATTCTGTCATTACATGATAAGTACCAAGAAATATGTATTTTAATAAATCATTTGTTAGTGAATAATATTTTATACAATGAAACCAAAGGAGTTTCATATAGTTTAAATCTCAAGATTCAAATCTCCAAAGAAAATATTCTGAATTTAAAATTTGTTTTGAAAATGGAGAGGGCTTAGCCTTTACAGCACAGTCTTTGGCCTGGCCAGGCTTTCATCAGAGCGGAGTCCTGGATGAGGAGCTGAGACGGGCCTCAGGCTGACTCGCAGAACGACTTGTCATCCAGATCCTGAACCAAGCCACTTCGTCTCTAGTTCACTGATTTTCCGATCATAAAATAAGGAGACAAATGCTTCTCTGTGTGTGTGAGAGCATACCATTTGTAATAAAATCCATTCCTTCTGTAATCTATACCTCTGTCTATTACTCCAAACATAAGAAAATGTACTCTGTAGAAAAAAATAGTAAATGTACTGCAACTAAACTTGAAGTTGGACTCTGAAAGGTTATTTTAGTCAGCTTCAGCTTTAAGCCTTGGAAATAATCTTGGATGCTAATGATGGTAGAATTTTCATAATTAAAGCAATTGTTTCATTCCTTGGTGCCCAAATTCCACTTCATGAAAATTATAACATTTAAAGGAACTCGTATGGACCTAGAATGAACATTTGATGAAGCTTTTCACTTAATTGAAGAAAATTTCTTGTTCTTAGCTGTTGGTTTTTCATTACAAAATTCTTGCTAAATCTTAAACAACCTGTCCTGTGGAAAATTATCAGTGACAATTTGCTTGAAATTATTACTTCAGAATTTATGGAATAAGACATGGAAAATATATGAGTGAGAATGTACATATGTCTGTATACCTTTTTTAAATTTAAGAGGTTTTTAAGAGATTATGGAATAGAAAGAAAAAACGCAAGATTCAAAGAGTGGATACCCTTAAATGATAACTTACTCACCAATAACTGGACCACTAAAATGTAGTGATTTTAGTGCAAACAGACACGTATTCTGTGTGGCGTGGACCACTTGTTGAATGAGAGGACTCCAGGTGGAAGGTCAAGGACATAAAACCACAGGAGCCGTGAGGGTGGGTCTTCAGCTTAGTGAAAATAAATGTACTGTGTTTCTTGAGAATTGGGCCCTAAATTTTCTTTCTCTACTTTAGAGGGAGTCAATGACATGTCTTCAGGGAATTTGACCAAACTTAGTTTTTGAAGGTTTATGAAGCATTGAATATGACTTGCGAATATTTATCATGTCTACAAACACATTTTAAAATATTTATATTGCAATCTATATAAAAATAAAACTATGAACAGCTGGACAAGAACACTGGTCTACTCGCCGAACTTTTTTCCAAGTTCCTTGACATCGAGGATTGCCAATCGCTTGCCAATGGAGAGTTTGATTCCTGAAAAAATATTTTGAAAACATTAGTTAACTAAAAGTAAACCAAAGAAAATTCTAACTTACAGAATTATAAACTGAGGGTATAAAAAAAAAAAAAGAATGATCAGATCTAGAATTTTGAAGTGCATTACAAATTGAAATTTTTAAAAATGATCACAAACTTGAGTTTCCCTTCTTTGGGTTCTATCAGAACAAGTTAGCGACTAATGCTTATTTGAGGACACGCTCATGTTGAAAGAGTAGTTTGAGGTTACTTATTCATTTCTCTCACTTGATCTGAATATATGAAGGGCCACATAAAGGGAAATGGCTTCCTATTTCATATGTATTTAAATAAGAGGGGTCTGAACCAAATGATCTCTGTAATCCTTTCCAACACTTTGATTCCAAAATGAAAAAATGAGAGAAATGGGCAGAACAAAGCCAGATTATTGAAATTATTATTTTTATAGTCACTGGAACCTCAGCCAGGATCTAAGGTACTTTATGGGTACAAATTAAATTATAAATTCATTTCAAGTCAAAATATGGATGAGGTATTCAGAAAGATATTAAGTCTGAATATTAAGGTTCTATTTCATATGAATTCCTTACCCAGTTTACCGTTCATATGGTGAAGTCAATACTGAGGCTGTTAGGCACAAGTGACTCATAAACATAAGTTCAAGTTATTAAATATTAAAATATACTAGGAAAATAATGATTAACTGGAAAGGTTCATATTTTACCTTCTAGTCTGTATTTTTACCAGTTCCATCTGACATACTTAAAACCATAATCCATGGCCAGCACGAAGTCTACCCTTCTCTTAGTTCAGAATAGTGTTACCGAAATTAACTGATAGGTAAGTACAGGACTGGGATAGATTTTCAAGATGGTAAAATGTTTTCATGGGTCAATTCTTTTGGACAATTCGTAGATTTTTGTAGGTTTATGACCCTGCAAAGCTGAGCCCACCACTATCTCAGTCATGATTTTATGACTACTACTGAATTGAGCGGTGGTTCTGAAATTTTGCTGTGGATGTGAATCACCTGGGCGGGAGCTCAGCAAACTATGACCTCTAACCCAATTCCAGCCACCCCCTGTTTCTGTATAGTCTATGAGTTAAGAATGATTTTTCAGATTTTTAAAGAGTTGAAAGAAAATCAAAAGAAGAATATTTCGTGACGCTTAAGAACTCTATGAAATTTAAATTTTAGTGTCCATTAATACAGTATTATTAGAACAAAGCCAAGCTCATCTGTTGCCATAGTGTCTATGGCTGCTTTTGTGCTATGATGGTAGAGTTGAGTAGTTGTGACAGAGACCATATGACCCGCAAAGCTGAAAATATCTATTCTCTGGTCCTTTACAGAAAATATTTGCCAACTCCTGACCTAGGAGATTGTTGAAAATCCACCCCCAAAGATTCTGATTCAAGTGGGGCTCAAGAATCTGTGTGTTTTAAATCACCATCCCAAGAGATTCTGATTCAGGTGGTCTTCAGAATCCCGCTTTGGAGCGATCAGGTTTTTGGGGTCATTTGGGAGCTTGGTGTGGATCCCAATATCCAAATTAGCCATTCATTCTGCAAGAGAGCCTCTGGCTCCGAGTGTGAACTGGGCCCTGGACTCTGGAATTGCTAGCTAGAAGGGTCTCCTCACTTATTCTTTTGACTCCCGAAATCATGCCTTGATATGCTACATACTGGTCAGCTGTTCAGGACATGGAGAGGACAGATCTCACCAAATGAGTAACAAGAAAAGTCCTTCAACCAATTTCCCTCCCTTACCCATCAGAGTCCAGGCCATCTCCAGAACAACGAAGGCTCATGGAGTTCATAGCTGGAGGCTGACAATCCACGCACACAGTGTACCCCTCTCGGAGATACTGCATCCATCGCGTCAGAGGTCGGTTTTCCATAGCGCAGTGAGGAGTCAGGGACTCTGTCTTGAACTCCATACAGTAGCTGCAGCCAAAAGAAGGAACAGTTTTATCCGCTGTAACAAGAGGTGGCCTAATGCTGTAGAAAGTCTTAGGAAGCTGTAATCCCCAAGGACATCTCACAGCCTGGAGGAGGTAGCGCAGAGCATCTTCCCAGTGGTACATCATCACAGAACACCTCGTAGAGTTTCTCATTCGCTGAACTATGATGATGTCTGACTGACAACTACAGTGAACCTTTTTGCTCTTTTTCAACCCATGACTGAATAACCTGGTCAACAGGAATTTGCAGAAATTTCAATATCCAGTATCCTGTCTAGTCTGACCACTAAATTGTGTATAGTGTGTGTACACTAAATTGTGTATATTTTCAGTAGGAAAATAGCCCTTGATAACTCTGCTTGTACTTTAATGAATTACATAAATTAAACAAGAACTTGCTTGAGCCTGAGAACAAGTGGGCCCTGGGAGGGCTAGTCCTTGACACCCAGGCCAGCACCTGTGTCTTTCTGCCCCACAAATGTTCCAGGGGCTGTCCCGACATTCCCCACTCAGCTCACCTGCATGATCTCTGGCAATGAGATGAGTTCTGACTTGAAGTCGAGCATCAAAGATATACTGGGCATCACAAGTAAAAAGAAATGGGCAGCTGAGATGATTTTCTGTGACAGCAGCCAGTGTCACCTATACTGAGCTGTGGAAAACTCTAACACTAAATGTGACTTGACTCTGAGGGCCTTGAGGGGAACATCCAGACAGGGGTGAATATTTTAGAGTCTTGTACTTAAAAGCAACACGATTTTACAATTCTTCAGAGAAACAAACATAGTAAAAGTTCTGAATGTTGCATTTTAGGTTCTAACTAAGCTAAAATGGACTAGTTTTTTATTCATAGAATTATGAGCTGTAACAGCCTAGATGAAAAGTGTTTGGAGAGCCTGCTTCAAAGAAGATCTTTAACAACAGTAGATCTCATTAAGGTATTGAGGTAGGAAATTCTATGACACAGCTTCAATCAACTTTAGACAGCTTAAACTGGACAACTCTTCAATGATATCTTCTCATCAAATTCTCATCACAAACCCATGTGGTAGGTATTAATACTGTCATTTTTCAAGAAGAAAAGAACCGAGGTGGCTAGTGAGCGACATTGTGGGGATTTGAACTTGCACCCATCTGGTGGCCCTGTTCTGACAGCAGAAGAGTAGACTTCTAGAGAGCATGGAGGTTCCTCCCTCCCAGCCTGGGCCTTTAGGTCCTGATAGAAATCCTCAGAGCTCAGGCGTGGGCCCCTTACAAATTCACCAAACAGAGGTGGTACTGGAGCCTGCAGTCCCACAAAGACTAAGAGAAGCATCCTTAGTGCGAGTGACAAAATAATATCTCATTTTTATATAGCGTGTTTCATTTTAGAGATCAGAGCTCAGAGACAGAGAAATCCTCATAGCCCCACAAAAACAGGGAGGGGACAAGTCTGGGTGAAGGGTCATGTTTCACCCAAAGTCAGGGAACAAGTGACAGAAGGAAACCCATAGTGCCAAGTTGACCTTATGGGCTGACTTGACCATACAACTGGGAAAACACAAGTGAAAAAACCACCGTATTACCCAGCATCCTCTGTGTCTGTAGACCACTGCGGAGACGCGGCTTGTCTGGTTCTCTCCTTGTTGAATGCAGAGGTAGTTATAAAGGCAGGAACTAGAAAAGGGAGAACGACATTGAACACATGGAGCCCGAAGTACTCGCAGCGACACTTCCCAAACTTGGTTTCAGACGTATCTAAAACCCTCCACCTCTAAGTCCAAAGGAGCAAGATGAGG